>NC_080610.1:5785037-6152537 GCF_027887145.1 Ammospiza caudacuta
AAAGGGCACAAAACACTGGTTTCCAAGCAACTGACATTATAAAGTATTAAATACACTGGAAACTAAAATTGGCAGATAAACACTTCACCTTCTCAGCACTGCCTCGCTCTCCCTTTTGCTTTCCTGCCTGCTCCTATAGACTCCACTGTACCTTCCAGTAAATATATGCACTAAGGGATGCCAGCTTATCACACTCCTAAACATTAAACATCTTCTGTCTGCATATATTAGAGTAGCACTGGGACAGATTCACAGGTAAGGACAGACAAGGTCGTAACTAGAACTCCAAAAATAACACATTAAAGTCTGTCAGTACAGGCTGCCATTTCAATCCCATTGAAATGGTTTTGTACTAAAGGGAGATCCACAGCCACTATCAGGAAAGGAAATAGGAGAAACTGCTCTTCAGGTTGCAGTCAGTCTGTTGTTCCAGGCAGAAAGGAAGGATTAGGAGAGGCTGGGCTTTCTGCATGCAGAGTGACTTTTAGAGATCTGCCTTCAGGAAACTTAAACCATTTTAAACAGCAATCCAGTTCCTAATTTAAACCAGAAAAAGCAGCTGGTTGAACACTGTTGAACTTCCAGCAGTTTGACATTTCACTTTATCTAACCAGCACAGCCCAGGGAAACAGGAGCACAGGAGGCATTTCCCTGACTCTGGCTAATTCCATTCAGAGGTTCTGTGTGCCCTTTGCAGGGCTTGGCTGGCTCATGGAATAGCACAGACACTTCCCCTTTGGGCTTGCAGCTTAAAAGGGTCAATTCTTAGACACTGAGGATGACCACAATTTGTCGTTTTTACATGGCACCTGTGCTTAGATGACTGTCCTTGCAAAGTTTCCAGTTACACACACAAAAAAGGTGTTTTCAGCCAGTCTCATTTGAAGCAATATGCTTAATTTTAAATACTAGTTTTTGTGAACAGGAGTATGTCCAATACACTTGCACAGTCTTAGTGGGCTGAGTTGGTCTCAGAAGTGGTTTATGGCAACCTGCTTTTATTTATGGATTAACCACTACAAGTTTCCAATAGTTTTGTAGTCTCTCTTGTTGTGTAGCAGTTCTTAATGCTTCTGCAATTTGTTAATTAGAAAAATTTTTATTTTCTTGGTTCTCATACAGTACATCCTCATGCAAGCAGGGATTACTTAACATTATTTCTGGATCCATTTACAGGTGTCACTGGAACAAAGCAATAAGACAGGATCTCCCTCAGAGCTCAATGGCATTTTGAAGGGGCTGTGCTGTTTGAGTTGACTCAATTCTAGTAAAAATAGAAATGAAAACATAATTCTTAGCTCAAAGCCACAGATATTTGAATGCTCAAGGACAAAGGTGGTGTCTTTCCTGCCACACTGTATTCAACCCACTGAATCCAACACTGGGAAGTACTTAGCAAATTCCTTCCCATATTTCCATGCTGTGTGGGGGTAGAAGGATACCCAAGAGGGAACAGGGGTCTCCTGGAGTGACTGTGCCCATCATCAGGGAATGCTTCATACCTGGGAATAGTGACTGATAGTTTTGAAAGATGAGTAGCTTGCATCCTGTCTCATCATCCTCTTTTATATCATCATGAGGACTCAAGAAACTGGAAGAGAATATTACTGACAGGAGGTATGAGGTCATAATTATAAGGTTTATCTTTAGTTTAATTATGTTTTTAATGTGTAAGGCAGAATATTAAAGCTGCGCGAATGCAGCTAAGTCTGTTCCGGTAATGACTCCTCAAACATTTCTGAGATAATTTAAAAATAATTCCTACTACTCTGCTATGTCACTGTGATCATTTAAAAAACTTCCTCACACTTCGTTCCATTATACTCTTTCATACAAACAAGCTGCAAGATCACAGACTCTACTTCCTGTGAATATGTATCAATTAACATCCAATTAAGACAACTGCTGGGTGTCCTTTTCAATCAGGAGGAAAAGCAGCAAAAACCAAATCCACGAAGGTCATTTGTATTCACTGACTCTCTGTAGTAAGTATTAGCATGCTGCTCTGCTAGCCTGACTGCTTTAATTGAGATTAAAAGTTGCTGCCCTGGAGAAGAAAACTCCAGTTTTCTTCTTTATTTCTTGCACTTTCCATTCTCCTTTTTAATGTCTGAAATTATTACAAGAAGCATTGCTGACATGGCCTTTGATCCAAACCAGCAGCATAGTCATTCTTATTTGAAATTACCTTCTTCTGCAACTTCCTATTTCAATATTTGGTTAAAATGTCTGTGGGGTTTGATTTCTTTGCCATTCTTACTCTTTCTTTTTTTTTCTAGATTTAGCCAAAGTAACAAACCCTTAAGATGAATGGCTAACATGATTTCACTGTGAAATGTTTCCACCCAGGCATGTGGACTTAGTTTTAAATGCAGCTGCAAGTTAAATTTGTGGGACTAGAAGAAGATGGCCAAGGGATGTTTAACAGGTAGGGGGTTTCTTACTTACCAGCCTTGCAAACTCTGCTTGGGATGTTAAAATTAAATTGGGCTCTTTCCATCTTCTGCATCAGGAATAAAAGGGATTCTGCAACCCAAATTTTATAGCCAAGAACAGCTTCACAAAACCCATGGTCTTCTGTGGGTTGGAGGACAGGTCTGGTCAGGACTGAACAGACAATTCTGCTGATAATGTACATAAAGGACCACAGTCCTTTAAATATGTCCTAAAAGATGACATCAAAACACATTAAGATCAAATCTATTCACATCATTAAAAAATATACGTTTAACATAATTTTGCAGATTGCATTACCATTAAAAATTCAGTGGAAGGTGGGCCTGCATTTATTATAATGTGGCCTAGGAAACAAATGTCCTCAGTAAAACCAGGCTAAACAGTCCAGCTGTTAGAGAGAACAACAGCACTCCTCCAGAGTAATGGGCTGCAGCTCACAAAAAGTCTTTCCCTGGAGATTCTAATTTAGCAGGTCAACTTTGAAATTAGAAATAAAATCAGAGAAGCTGAGGCAGCACTGAAGTATAGAGGAATTAGTAAGGTGAGTTGGGTATTTACTTCCCTGAGACACCCAAAGTTCCAATTGCAGCTGTAAAAGTGACAATTAATCTCACATCCCCAATTTGACTTCCTTAATTTAGCCATAAGATTAATAATATTTATCCACCTAATACCTATCAGTGCTGCAGAGGTGAACAGGACAATGCCTGCACATAGTTGAATACTAGGCATTATAAGATTTATCAGATTAGCACTCATAAAGTTTAAGATTTTAAAAAGAGAAATAATTCAATTAAAATAGTGATAACAAGTATTACCTATGTGTAAAAACCCTGTAACTTGCATTCAAATGAGGGGTCCATCTTGCTGCATGTAAATGCCTACAAATCAATGTGTTACTATTTAAGCTGAGCAGGTCTTTTAATACCAATTAAATGAGGGGAATTTGCATCCTACAGAACACTTGCAGCTATTTCTCTTCCTACTAATTTGAAAATAAAGAATGCAAAGCAACCAAAAGCAAGCTCCAAGCACCTGCAACTCGTAGATCAAGAAGTAAAGTGATCTTTGGCAGGTTATCATCAAAAGAACTTTAACTTGTCCTCAAGGAGACAATCCCTCTGAAACTTAGCAGAGAATAATGACTGAAGGCAAACATAACTAACAGTGCATTTATGGCAAAACCAAGTCATGCTTTACTAAAATGGCTTATCCAGCCTTCAAAATACATAGGATTTATTATTTTGTTTACAGTTTATTACTATTTTCAGTTACGTTTATCAAGGGAAAATCCACTAAAACTGATTCAGTTGACTAAGTGAATAATAAAAATAATTGGGGGCAGAGAAGGGAAAGGGAAGTATGTGAAATCTAATGTTACCACAAGTAAACATTATGAAAATTAGAAATTGTTCTCACATAAAAATTTTAGAACAATTAAACCACCTAAATTTCACTTTATTGTGAAATGTAAAGCTCTGGTTTCTCTACAGTAGTACATGCAAAGAAACTGGTTTAACTTTCCTGACTTTTATTCAGTTAATCTCAAACAATGCAAGAGCTTAATTTTTCTCCAACTTATGCTGCTACAATATCCCACGTTGTCTCGACTGCCACATTTGCTTAGATTTAACCTAATTATTAAGCCTTTATATAGATGTCTGTCTTATTGCTGCTTGCTTTAATTCAAATTTTTCACCCTAGTGAATGCTCTTCAAAGACTTTAAGTCTCAGAAGCTTGTAAACACTCATGTAATTTGTACCCTGCTGGGGCTGGCAGGGGTAATTTGTCAGTTTTATTTGCAGCAGGCTGTAAGTAAACCCTGCCAGATGTAAATCATCTTTTTGTACTCTTTGCTGTTCAATTGCAATTGAATCTCTTTCCCTAGATTAACACTCCCATCCATTGATGGGAGTCAGAAGTTTCTAGAAAAATTTCAAAAACCCTGGAGTCACCTACTCTAAGGCTTATTATGCAGTTTAGCAAGTGTTTAAGGTAATTCTGAGAAAACAGGGTGAGTGGTCTCTGTAGGGAAGTTTGGAGTGCAAGCAGAACTTATGAGTGCCACAGAAAAGCAGAATGAAACCTCAGCTTAAGCCCCACCTGTAGTGACAATGGTGACACCTGGGTGACAACAGATTTTTATATATTAAGAGTACCAGTGCCTAAATGAGAGTTTACTCTGCCAAAGCCTCTCTCAACAGACCCCCCTGCTTGTGGGTGTTTTGTTTTGTTTCATTTGCTTGGTTTCTAATGTTTATTTATTTATTGAAATGACATCACAAGAAATGTCCTGCTGGACCAGAGGTTTCTTGTGTCTAGTGGCAATAGAAGATGGTTTCTAGGAAAAGAATGTAAACCTTATACAGCCCTGGCTGACTAAAGTTTCTGTGTGCTTTGGGTTCCTTCCCTTGACTCAGATCCATTCCCAATTCTCTATGGGAAGAGCATCTTCCCTGGTTCCTGTGGATCAGACTGAAAGTCACCAAACTGAAAATAAACATGACAGCATTAATTAAGGACAGCTCAGCACAGAGAAGGTATGTGCAGTCTCAGGGTTCCAAATATTTTCTGAGCTGGTCATCACCTGTGACAGCATTGTGTCATCTCACCAGCATGGGAACAAGTCTGAGCTCAAGTTTGACAGAGACTTTGCAGGAAGTTGAGCAACCACGACCTTCATTAAAATACCAGGCAGGGAGAAGAGCTTGTTCAATGCCCTGGACTTGAAGAATGGCTGCTCTGAGCGCTCATGGATTAACAAACTACAAAAGTTACACATAATTTTCAAAACTAAGTGGTGCAAATAAATTTTTCTACCGAGATGCAAACTAGAGCAAAAGTGTCTCCACAAGTCTGGTGTAGGAAACTTTGTATGCCAGGAAGTGTCTTTGGTGCACAAATAGATTCACATAGGAAGTAGCTGTGCAAAATGCATGTATGCTTTATAAATTTTTATGCTTAAATGCTTAAGAAATGTAACTTTTCTCTTGAGAGTCTATTATATAGACTACTCTGTCTGACATAAAAAGAATATCCAATTTCCAAACCTGGGAATAGAAAATTACTTACTTGTAGCTGCTTTTCCCTGAAGGTGCACTCTGTCATAAACCTCTACTCTGGGTCTGTGCTTCACCCCCAAGAAAGGCACAGACCCATAAAAAGCCCTCAAGTCAGACACAAGCACAATTTTGGAACTCCCTCAACCATCAGTTTCTTCAAGTGGAAAAAAAAAAAGACACATTTCTGCCTATTAAAAAAAATTATATAGGTAGATTAATAAAAAAAGACTTCAGATCACTCAGCTGTGCCTGGAGTTCAGGCTAAAAAGAGCATGAAAACAGTAATTCCTTCCTGCACTAGTTTTAGATCAAAGGGCTCATTCACTGATTCTAAGCAATCCAAAGCTCCTGGCCCTCAGAACTTTCATCCATGTACTCCAGGTAGAGTAAATGCACAAAAAAGGGCCCAGCAGACTCAGAGCTGTGGCTGGAACATTTGCTCTGCTGTGTAGCTTTTGCACAACAGAGCAAAACTTAAGAACATTCAGGTACTTTAAAAAAAAATGAAGGAGAACATTTTGCTTTTTGGAATCTTGGCTTAAGAAGGCACAAAAGTTTTAAAAATCGTGTTCCTATCTAAGATTTCAGCAGAACAAATGTTAAAAATGTAAGGAGCAGTGGCTTGGGTACCCAGCCTTCACCTGCTGGAAATGCCAATCAGAGATTACTGGACACATTCAGCATGGAAAATCTCTTACACTGAACTGTAAGAAAAAAAATTTAAGTATTTGTCATTACATAAATTTAATAATCACAATTTGACTTTTTTTTCCCCCAAGGATCAAAGATATTTATTGTAACAATTTGTAATAAAAAGCAGGTTTTGAATATTAAATGTCCTAATCTGTGGAAATAGGCTTTCAAAAGTAGACTGGATTTTAGAAATTAGTTACTAGACAAAGCACTTAAAAAAATTATTTCCAGCATAAAAACATAAATGTTTGTAACTTCATTCCTGTACACTCATGAACACAACTGATCTACCCATAAATAATGCTAAAAGACAAATAATTATTTCCTCTGATAAGCCCTCCTAAATTTCACAGCACTTTTGAAGGTAGAAAGGTGCCAGATGGATGGAACAGACTTTGCAGGTGGAACACCTTCAGAGAAGTTGCTTCAGAAGCAAATTGGTTTTAAAAACGGAAGTTTCCATATTTTGAGTAATATTCAACTTTTATCAGGGGACATGGCTTTTGAGAGTTCAGTCAAAAATCCAATAAATTCTAAGTATTTGAACACCCTTTGATCTTTTTTCTCCTTTTCAGTTACCATTTCCTTAAGGCTGTCTTCCCTAGCATGTCTGTAATCAGGAACAGCACCTCCTCAGCCCCATCCCACAGCACAAAATGTAACAACACCCCCAAAAATCCATGAGCTTGTGCCAACTTTTTCATCACCTCTGCTCCAGGAACAGCATGGAACAGAGTGACACTCACAGCACTGGTTATTTTGTTGTGTTCTTTTTGAGTTTTGTGGGGGTTTTTTAACCACACACCTTGTATTTAAAGAAAATATTAGAAGACACCAGACTTGGATACTCACGAACAGGAAATTTCCAGTCTGCTCTGTTCATGACACCTACTTTGGGTTTTTTTCCCCATTTTTCTGTTTTGTTTTCCAGAAGCAGCTAAGTGTTGCCAGCAGCCAGGTACCATTAGTTCTCCCTGATGACACAATTAATACAAATTAAGAATCTGTCAGGCTCGCTCCCCACTGAGGGGCTGAGGGTGGGTCGCAACGGAGCCCTCAGTTTTCAATGGCGGGAAAGTACCGGTGACCACGGGCACGGGCTGGAGATGTTTAATTGCAATCATTTAAAGTGTTTAATGCCACAAAAATCGAAATTTTGTTCTCTCAGGCTCAATATTTCCTTTTCTCCTGCCTCTGGCCAGCGAGATCTGCTAGGCCTTGGGTAAGGGGAGAGAGCTGTGACCGCCCCGGCCTCCCTCAGGGAGGGTCCCTCGCTCCGTGCCCCCCCTCAGGCCCTGAGGGGGCGATTCCATCGCCTTCCTCTGAGGAAACAGAAGGGAAAAAACTTATTTTCCTCAATAATATCTGTCATTACAGTGGCATGAATTGGAAAGGTGTAATCCCAGCTTAAAATGGGACATAATTATAGAACAGTAGAACTCTCTCTTTTTAATTTGCCGTGCAGTTATAAAGCCAGAGAACGCTGCTGGAGTGTCTCGTTTGTTAAACTCAACAATACATTATTGTGACAATCTGAGCAGTCTTTGCAGCTTGGGTATTGGTGGGGTTCTTTTTAGTGTCTTCAACTTAAAGTGTCTTCAGCTTAAGAAGACTTTCATTATAGCTCATCTAATTTCGTTCAAGCCTGTTGCAGTGATCATTTCCTGATATATATATTAAAAAAGCTTGTACAGCTCCATATGTGAGAAACAATAAATTTAAAAAAAATCATAAAGTAATACAGGAGACATTATCATAAAGAGAGATTAGATAAGGAAATGACCTGAAAGTTTTCTGTGGGAATGATGATGGTGATGTTTGAGCATTGGGATAGAGCAGGTGCAGGTGGGAGGAAGGAAGGCAGCCAGGCTGCAGTGCTGCTGCTGCAGCAGGTGGAGCTCCGTGCCCTCCCAAGGACCTGCAGGCAACCGGAGCTCACAGAAACCCCTGGCATTCCTGCTCCCTGCCTCAAATAATTCCTCCCCTGACCTCCTCACCTCTAGAAAGAAAATTGCAGCCTCCCGCAATTTTTTTTTTTGGATCAAAAAAAATTATTTCTTTCAGTCAAACCCCTCTTCTGTAGACTCTAGATTTCACCCTAACAACTCCCAAATACTTCCACTTTCTCATCTAGATAATTCTGGAGGTTAAAAATTGCTCAATTCTGACAAATCCATCCTTTTGTTAACATTATCCCCGTGTCACACACCTGTCATCTTTGCAGATGTCATTCTGTAAGTTTTGAGATTTTTCCAATTTTTTTGTTTGTTTGTTTAAGCTGGTGAAAGAACCTCTTTCCTCTGAATTAATGATGTTTTTTTTCATTCTGGGTAACTCATTAAGTTTATATGTACTGTCAAAACTAGCAGATTGACACACCTATTGCACTCTCCTTCCTGACAATATATCACTCAACCAGGAATATTATGATAACATTTGCAAACTGAATGTGTTTTTGTTGAAAATGAATCAGCACAGCCTCATCACGAGACAACATTTAGTCACCCAAATGCAAGACTGACCTCAAAAAATGTGTTTTTTGATTTTATGAAAATGTTTAGGCAGCTTTTGTAAAGCAACACATACAGAGATGGCTGCTGCAGTTCTGCAGGCAGGATTCTAAATGTTGAATTTTAAAGACAGTGATCTAACCAAGCACTCAGGATTGTTTTTCTTCTATTTCCTCTTTTCTTGCTGCTGCTCAATACTGACCCATCCTGCCCTCTCACTAGAAAGTGGGAACACAGAACAGACATCAGGACCAAAAGAGAATTTTCAATTAAACACAAGAGGCTCCAAGACAAAGGACGTGACAAGGAATAGACTGTAGAAAATTTAGATTTCTTTCAGAGCAACACTATTCTAGTGCTTAGGAAAAAAGGGAGAAAAGCCATAGCTAAATCTGCACAAAGACAAAACAACTGATTTGTTAAGGCTGTGCTGTGCCATATCAATAATGCAAAGCACTTTGCAGTTGAGGATCTCAGTTGCCAAGGGGAGCACTTGGTAAGAGCTGCTGCAGCAGCTCCCACGTTGCTGCTCTGGTCAGAATGGTGCCAGCACCCACGGAAAGGAGCCTCATCCCACTGCTTTTCCATGGCAGTTTTAATGAGTAAAGCAGTTCCAGTCCTGTTGGGTGTCCCTCTGCACTCCAATGAACATGTTACTGTCAGTGGAGACACATCAGCCAAATGGAAGGAGACAGCCCAGGAGTCAGACAAAGGTTGCCTGCTAGCGAGAGCATGAGGAGCAAACTCGGAATAAATAGATTCAATTTCATCTGTGTCAGGAATTTCCTCTGACACCCTAAATAAAACATTTAGCACCTTATTCCAGCTAGCAGAGGCCTTTTCTTGACTGTGATGAATTCCGCAGCTCATCGTGCCTCCACTTCCTGTGCCTGAAATGGGAATTAAAACACTTCTCTTCCATGGACATCCACAACGGATTCTGATATAATGGATATCAGAAAAAACATTCTGATATGGATATCATGGAAAGCATCTGTCCAAAAAAACCTGTTTTCATAATAAAACCATCTTGAATATCTTGGTATTGTTTATTCTATCCATTTGCTTCTATTTCTCATACTCCTGTGAGAAATCTTTTTATTTTCTTGTCTCCAAGGATTATCTACTAGTTCTGGCAAGGTTGGTAAGTTTTGTAAAATAACTGGATCAAATGAATCACAGTTGCAATATTGTTGCTATCAGCACATTTACCCTACAGTAACTTTGAACTCTTTAAACAACTACATAATTTGATCTCCCATCCTTATAGTCTTTGTAAACTCTTTTCATTCAGATGATTTAAAAATCTTAAAATGTGTCCTTGGAAGTCAATACAAATAAGGAAGGAAAAAAAAAGTTTCCTTCGGTTTTTAGATATGACATCTCTCTGTACCACCTATCTTTGTCTTCTGTTTCTTTTTTGTGGTCTTAGGACATTGTGCATTTGTGTGGACAAATTAGATATTTGCAACTCTCCCAAAGCCCTTTATGCACATTTTTGGTTGCTTACTGGCAATGACAATGTTGCTCAGCATTAGCTAATGTTTTCTAGATATTTTCCCCCCAGTTAAGTCAAAATTACAAATGTTCTTGCCAAATCTCCCAGAACACCAAATGCCCCAAAGCCATTTTCAATTGCCAAAAACCCATTCTACTAGAAATTAATGCAATCACTGTTAAACAGAAAAGAAGAAAACCTCATCTGCACCATAATACTGCTCACTTGCCCCTTGCTATTAGAGTTCAAAATAGATTACAGAAGTGCTGAAAAGAACCCTTCAGGCACAAAGGACACTCAGAAAGCAGAAACATCCATAAACATCTTGAAAAAAAATTGGTTTCTTACTTCTGCTAGTCTAACACAGGATTTCTTATTGCAATGTTATGCTAAAAACATGAGAGTTCGTGAACCAAGGCAGGAGTACCTAATAAAATTATCAGATCGATATCTGCTACAGCACAGACTCTCTATTCAATCCAAAAGCAGCAAACAAAAAAAGAACATGTTATTCTGTTTTATTTCAGAGTGAGAGCAAAGTTAATTTGAGAAAGAACTGGGGGAAGACACAGCTGGAGAGCAGAGTTTCCAGCCTCAGGAAATTCAAGGAAATGTAATTGAGAACAAATTATCTCTTTAATTACTTTTGACCAAATCAATAAGAAGCATGGAATAAAGAGCATGATGGCTGCCACCTGGTAGAGGACTGAGAACACCAAAGTTGAAAAGTAACACAAAACTAACACACAGCTGTGATAAGGACAATCAGAGCAATTCTTTTACCAAATTAAAAAAAAAAAAAAAAAAAAAAAAAAAAAAGTAAAAAGGGAAAGAAGAGTGTGAAGGGTATTAGCTCAATAAACAAACAATGTGTGCAGAATTTAATGGTTGTTTTTGGCTGCTTCTCACCGTTCTCAGCTGTGAAGACTGTTAACACTTCACTATTTTGTCCATTCCCAAAATATCCCATCATGACTCGGGAATCAGATAGAAAAATCCCCAAGACCTTTTGTTTCCTCCTGAATCTCCGTTACTTCTCCCATGCTGGCTTTTATTTACCAAACACCAATGTAGGAATTCTTTACTGTTAGAGTTCGAGGCAAGCACTTATTCTTGTCAGTGTGTTAATAAACCAGAGCAAGATCTCACCTCTCCCTTGGCTTGGTTCCCAGGTCTGGGCAGGAACACTCACACCCAGAGGTGATGTGTGTGTGGCTAAGCAGGGCTGGATGGGACAGAGCCCTCTGGCAAGGCACAGATGGGGGGCTGTACTGGCATCCAGCAGCAGTGAAGGCTCCCAAACTATCTTTAATAATTAATTAATAATACATGGTCCCCGTTCCCACATTAGTTCACACCTTTAAGACATTAATCCTCTCAGCAGCAGCGTGGCATTTTCCTCTGACTCACTGAAGAATGAGGGTGGAACAGGACATGTATCTTGTCCTGGCAATTCCAAGCAGGGCAGTGAACCCACAACCTCCATCTCGGCATGGAAGCCCCGGATCCCCTCACACAGCCTGGCTGAATGCTCCAGCATTTGTCACTGTCACTGAGGAACCTGTGAGGAGGCAAATTGCTGAACCTCCTCCCCTCTCCTCAACTGTGCTTTAGTTTAACATTCCATAACTGTTCTTCCTGTGGCTGCCGGGCACTGGGGTTAAAGCACATTTCAGATGTGCTGTCGACACCTCGCCCTCTGCCTTTTTCTCTTTCTTATCACAACTCCTTGGGGACCTTAAGATCTTCAGTGTTTCAAACAGTTTCTTTAAAAGTCTTGGCACCTATATGTGAGCAGGAAAATGTGTTCATTTTATGGGCTGAGTAAATGAAATTTCGCTCTGATGTGACCTTTGCTTGCGTTTTTTTTTCTTGAAGGGAAGCAGAGTGGTCATTTTCCATCTCCAGAACCCTGCATCTACATTCACAGCACACATGCTGGCATGGCTGGCTCAGCTGATCTGTTCACCAACTCCTCACGAGGTGTCTGACAGTGATCATCTGCTTTATCCTCTTCACAGTATAGCTGCGAGATGAAATTCTAGCAGAAACTGAATTTTACAGCACCATAAGCTGGCCTAAAACTGAGCACCAACTTTTATAGGTCCTTCACACAGGGATCAAACCTGCAAATGGAGCATCTTTGTTGTCCAAAACCACAGTCACAGTTGTCAGAATTTTAAAACAATTGAAAATTTGATATTACAAGACAATTTTTTCCCCTAGGAGTATGCATTTTACAGTTTTTGTATAGGTCTTACCAAAGTGCAGACATGCCTAAAACGTTACTAATTTTTCAGTGAAACAGAGTTGACTTATACTACAAGTACTATCCTTGGCCCAGAAAAAAAAAACCCTCAGAAAGATGAACTACTTTCTATTTCACTGTCAGACATATAATGGGAAAAAAAATATCCAAGTGCCAACACAATGCAGACAATGCAGCGAGACTTGCTATGTAGCCTGAGGTGAAAGAAAGGAGCTTTGGAGTCCTTTTTCCTGTAAGCTGCTGTATCCCACTTAGCGAGTAAATGGATTTCTGGCCAAAGCCATTGTCATCACTGAGCCCATTCCCACAGAAAAGCATTCCCTGAGAGGTCCTGGGAGCAACCATGAACCACCCTACTGGTTTTGTCCATAAATAGAAAAACTCATTCTGCAAACAGAAATGAACATTTTTCAGAAGAACTAAAAATCATTTTAACCCCCAACAACAAAGAAAAACATATTAAAAAGATGAAATGACAGGCTTCCTGGAATAACTGTCTCAAACAACAGCTGGCCAAGTATGACAGATTCACACAGAAGAAAGAGCTGGCTGTGCTTTGTAACAGACATAATTTCAAACCCAGATCTCAGAACTCCCTTGATCCAAAGAAAAGTTCCTTTAGTTGGCTTAGGGGCACAAAAGCCCCTAAGTCATTGATAGAATGAACAACTAATTATGGTTAAATTCGCCTCTGGAAGGAGCTGGGGGTGCAAAACAAGTCCTGTAAGCAGAACACACATCCTTTTAAAAGGATGCAGTTTTTTAATCACATCCAGAGAGACAATATCCTCATGCACAAATTACAGATTGTCTCCTTGAAGAGCACAGGCAGATGAATCAGAATCTCTCAGCAGATCAGCAAATACACAATTTGTTTGGTGTTACTCTGCATGCAGTGATATACCTAAGGTTAGACTGGAACCCTCCATATGGAGGAGTTAGACAACAGGAATAAACTTCCGTAGGATCATTATGGAATTTATCAAATTATGCTTTGTCTATCAAAACTTCAACTTCTACATTTATTTTTCACACTGTCTAATCTTTTTGAGATTCTAAACCTATTTCAAAAACGTAGATGATTGAGTTTGTATAATGAGAAATTTAATGACCTGTAAAGTGAGTGCATCTGCCAGCCCTAAAAAAGTCATCTTTTCACCACATGCACATCCCAATACGGGTCTGATGGTTCCACTGTTACTTTTCCAGGCATCCACTCCTGTTGCCTCCTTAAATGTACATTTTGGGAGGTAAGTTGAAGACTAAGAATTTTAAAATGCTTAAATATTTCTTACAATATTTTTCCAATAACACTTTGTAGAGAAATATTTACATTCTCTAAGTAAACTGAAAATAGAGAGTTTGCAAACAAAAAGATAAGCAAATTCTGAGCCACTGTTTAGTTTCACTCAAGCGTATTTTTGTCAAGGGGTCAAGTTCTGTGCTGGAATAAAAATCCTGATTGAATATGTATTTTGACAGGGATGAATATGATCCATATTGCAACAGCAGAATGAGTGTGCATCCAAAGACTGGCTGGCACTAGCTCCATCCACAGTAAACATGAGACAGATGAATGTGTCAAGAAAAAGATCTTAGTGGCTACATTTTATGCAAGATTACAGAGCATCCTTTAATCCTGATACAAACTCCAAATCACCCTTTACAGCTCTGCATACAGAATGTGCTTTAACTGTAACACGCAGAACACAATTTAAATGTAACATACAAACCTCAAACTGACCTCTCTTTATTATGTGTTTGTAATTTACATTAAAACTAGCATTCAGGCACACACATCCAGGCTGGGCATTGGTTTATATTTGTTAACATTCTGGCCTAGATTTGTTTGGTTTACTGCAAACAAAGCCCTACCTGTGACTTTAAAAAATATTAGTATTTAGGTTGCACCCTACACCCCTCACAAGTGACTCTCATTCCGAACTGCTAAAGGTCTGACACGTAAATAAGGGAATAAGCCCCAGCCAAGCCTGCCTTTCTGAAGGACAGCTATTTTGAGCAGCAGTTTGTGATGGCCCTGCCAGCTGCACACACAGCCTGCCTTGCATCTGTGGCCCATTCTTTGTGAGCATTGCCTTTGTTTTGATTTCCCAGTTTGTGTCCCATTAGTTTCCAGGCTGGATGTCACAGCGCCGTTAAATCGCCGTTTTTGAGCAGCGGTGTCTCCCAGCTGACCTCAGAGCAAAGGCACCAAGATTTGATTTCTCTCACTTTCTCTGACAAGCCAGGGGTGCTGAGAGCCTCCAGCTCACACAGCAAACATGCTCTGACTCACCACACACCAGCCCAGATCTCACACAGATAATCAAAATGAACATTAATTTACGAGAACAGCTCAAAGTGGAAATACCTGAAGGGAAAAAATTACAAGCACAGTATTTCACTCAGAGCAGCTTCTCGAAAGGGAAGGATTTGAACATTACTGGTGAGCTAATGGAAACAAAGTGACTGTTTGGAAAAGGTTTTTAGGGGGTTGGTTTGGGGGGTTTTTAAAAATGTTTTTATCCGCTTTCCCTAACAGATGAAGCAAGCTCACTATCAGCAAGAGTGATTTCTGACTATCAGACAACAAAGCTCAATGAATTTTGTGCTTCTGAGCTTTTAGAAAAAGCCAGAAAAAAAAAATAAAACTAGAGCTTTCATCTGATGAACCTGGACAGGGATCACTAGAATCCTGCCAAGGTTTAATTTCTCATTTTTCATGGATTAACATCATTGTTTATGTAGTTCAGGCTGTTGCATAGTGACACAGGCTCTAAATAGGGTGACAAGAAACAAACCCAACCAAACAAATAACAATTCCAAGATGCAGCAATGCCTCTGACGGGTGCTTAGAATGAGCTTATTTTACAGAAATCCACCAATGATCTTCCCCAGCACTGGCAGCATTTGTGGAGCAGAGCCTGGGGGGGATGAGGAGCCTCCAGTGATGTACAGCTGCCTGCACAGAGGAGTCAGCTCCCTGAACTGTGATGAGCAATTTGTCTCACAGCTTTGATCCACTGTCACTTTAGCTGGCACTGACTCCAGGAATTAATTTCTAACGTTTCAGGGTAACCTAGTAAAAAAAATAAATGGAAGCAGTGCACGGTAGATATCTGTAGATAACCTATCACCTACTGCAGGTGCTGACAGCAAAGTTAAATATCTCCTGTTACAGCACAAAAGCTCTCAATTTCTTGAGCACATAAACGCATTACCCTACCTAAGGCAAAGTATCAAAAATTAAAGCAGCAGAAAGGACAAAATATTTTAGCCATATGATCTAAGCTAATACTGTGTTGGTCCTATGTGTGTGAGAGGCTTCTTGAGTGGAAGAACAGATCCTTTATTTCAACTCTGCCCACTGGAAAAGGACATCAGTTCCATCACAATGGAATCAGACTAGAGTATGTTTGGGGTTTAATTACAAGACAGTTGCTATAGAGCTTTAATTATCTTGCTAATGTGATAAGTGCACTGCATGAAAGCCAAAAATATTTCTCACTCTGGCTGAACTGATCAGCACCAAATAGAGCAGCAAATAGTGGCTTCAGAAGTCGTTTAGGAAGGGAATATAAACCCTCGTTAAATTCAGCCCTACTGTTATGCTGTCATCATGCTGCAGACGGATCACAAACCCTCGATTTCAGCATGTTTTGGGCAAAAATCTTTGTCATTAACAAACTGGCACTGAGCTGTGGCCTCAGGTTGTCATGCTTGGCCATCATGAACCAAAGGCAGTCACACCATTCCTCACCAGCCCATGAACCTGCCAAGGTTGTGACACCTGCAGAAGGTGCTGATCCCAAGAGCTCTCAGTGAGCAACCTCTGCTTCTTTCCTGGTTCCTGTTCCTCTGTATCCAGGCAGGAGGTGACAGGAGAGGAAGACTGCTGGCCCACAAATGAATTTGTCCACAATTCAACCAACAGTAACAGGTAAAAGTCTTATTCTGACAGTGCCAGACAGGACAGGTTTGACTTCCTTCCATTAACTCCCCCAGCATGAAGTAAAAGTTTGTTCTTTAGTTTTAGGCCCTAATTGTAAGATAACTTCATTTTTTCTTAAATTAAATAGCTCCCCAATAAGCAATGAGGATCAAGTGTTACCTAATAAAGCTGTAAGTCTTCCTCTATCTGAACTGGGAACTATCAGGTTCAAGGGGTACAAGCACTACCAACTGAGAGCAGAAGTCAGAAGCACTGGATTCCTGAAGCACTGGGATGGAAATGTTGACAAACACTGGGATTAAACGATGCCACCTGGACAGATGAGGATCCTCAGCATGGCAGACAAATGAGGATCCTCAGCATGGCAGACAAATGAGGCTCTCTGATCACTGCTGTACCTGCAGAGGAGAAATGAACCACCAAGGCCAAAACTATTGAAGTAAATACACTTCAGGCTGAAGGACTGCAGTCCAAGGGCTGCTCTAACAGATGAAGAATGATATGATTTCACCCTCCCAGCAGTACCACAGGCCTTAGCTCAAGGCCAAAGACACAGCAGAGAGCACACAGTGACCAGCGTTGGCTTCAGTGGGTTCTGGAACCTACTGCAACCTGACTTGAATTGTAGAAGAGAAAATATTACAAATAACCCTAACAGCCTTGCAATCTCTATTTCAAACACATGGGTTGTTATCTGCAGCCTGATGTAACACAGCTAAAATGTGCCTTTTATGAGTAAGGAAACTTAGGGAAAAGTAGAGTCATTCTTCAAAAGGGAAGATTTGTAATGGATGCAGTGTATGAATGAGCCCTTATGAATTTACACATGTCATATCAGCTTTATGAAGCATCTTTTAACTCTTAAATGAAATTGAGTTGGTGTGAATGAAGTGAAATGCTCACAGATCAAAATCCAACAGTGTTTCTCTTGGAAAACTGTGCCCTACTGCACGATTACTGCTCTGAGGTTGATAGACAGGCACATAAAATATCTCATTCCACTACGCCAAGAAGGATTGTGGAATCTGTCCTTTCTGCCCATTAGATTAGCAGAGAGGATGCCTAAACCTTTTAGCAGCAAGTCATTGAGGAATTAAAGTTAAAACCTTCCTCTTAATACACCGGAAAAAACAGGTCCGGGCTACAGTACTTGGAACCACGTCACAGCCCAGATTTCACAGTCAGCACAAAGCAACTCCTTAAAAATGGATGGAATGCAAAGCAACACTAAACCCCCACTCCCCATACCCTGCTTTTGAGCTCCTAACATACAGAATAAGTTACAGCTGCCTAATTAACTTGACTATTGCCCCCTAAAAATACTTTCTATCTTAGCTCTCCTTCTGTGCAAACAGCATAATGTTAATTTAATGGAAAGGTCACATTATACTACAAGGAAGGGAGTGACATTCCATTGTGTCCTTCTCTCCCTGCTCACAATCCTCCCCCTGCTGCTGCTGTGCATGCAAGGCATTTCCTATAAACATTTCATGAATAATGAGAAACCATCTATCCAGGGAAAGTGCTGCCTTCCACCACTTGCTGTTGTGCATCACTCTGCAGTCTCAAGGAAACCAAAACACCACCCACTTGATTGTACACAAATGGATTTTCCTCTGCAAGCCAAACTCAAGATTTAATTATTATGCTTTCCCTGTCACTCCTGAATGCCTTCATTCACTTTGCCCACACAAGGCAATATTCCAATCCAGGAACAGGTTTCAAAGTTCTTGCATGTGGAGCAAGTTACCCTGAAACTCATTTTCTTTACTGGGGGAATGATTCCTTCTCTGCCATGCAGTGTTTGGGGGGAATTAGCAAGGTGTCCTGGCTGAACTTCAGCTTGCTTCAGCTGCTGTCTGCCCACTGAATCTCACCTCTCCTTTTCAGCTGGATCCATCATTCTTCATCATTTTCCACCCTGCTCTCTCAGGTAGCTTTGCTCTGCTCTGTTGGCCACAGTAAACCAGGGATGGCTGATGTGACCTCTACATCCAGCCTGCAAGGTCCTTTTGGCATCATTTGGGGCAAAACCGAGCTATGAATATATGATTCTTCCTAGAAACTATCACAACCCAGCCTCTATCTACAAATCTAGTCCTGCATTTCTCTATCAGTTCTGATTATTTTTCTTGGAATATAAAAGTCTCCACATTGATCATGTTCCTCTGACCCTAATTAAACAATTAGAATTTCCTGCTAGTGATCACAGAACTGTTCCTAAGTTCTGTATATGCAAAAGAGCTCAGCTTTCCCTCTTGAAACATTTTCTTAACATTTCAGCTATGCACACATTCATTCCAGACATAATTCCACTGAACATGACACTAGAGAAATCCACCAGTGTCTAGTAAGATCAGCATTAGCATTCCTTTGTGCTGAGTGACACAAAGGAACCAGAAGCTCATCCATAAATTACCAAGTGTTAACCTTACTGTCCAGTACAAGCCCTAAACTGAGCCTACCCAGGAACAGGAACCACCATTTATTCCTTACGTTGAACTTCTGGTCAAATATGAAAGGGGTTTTTTTTTTCCTATTCTCACTCAAAAATAGCCATTTCA
This sequence comes from Ammospiza caudacuta, assembly GCF_027887145.1. NCBI lineage: Eukaryota > Metazoa > Chordata > Aves > Passeriformes > Passerellidae > Ammospiza > Ammospiza caudacuta. Next base: position 5,804,044 of record NC_080610.1, read on the forward strand.
TGCAGTGTTTACAGTTACCAAAAGTAATTTTTAGCAGCTGGGGGAGCAGCAGATTCTCCAAATAAAGGAAATAGTTTACTGCCTTCATTATCTGAACTACAGAGCACTTGTATGCTCCATTTCAGAGAAAGAGGCACTAAACCTGTTACAAATCCACTATTTTGAATATTCACAGCTCGGTGTAACCTTTGCAGTGCACTTCACTGCTGCCCCAGGCAGGATATTGCAGCTCCATTCCCAAAGCCAGGTGAGCTCTGAGGACAGCTCAGCTTTAATCACAGCAGTTAATGCACCATGACTGGACCAGCAGCCTGACATTTGGCAAGTTTACTGAAACCTTCATAACAATGCATTATTACATTTGATATGCCTCCCTTAATTCATTATGGAAGCAGCCTTTAGGAACAGAAATTGAACTTTTGGAATTGATTAGACTGTTTTGAGCTTTAATAGCACGGATATTGTGTGGTCCTTCCTGGGTAGCTGCTGTTTCACAGATATGCCAAACTAATTTGGTGATCATAAACCCTTTACTTTTACAGGACATAACATTTTCACCTCGTTAGGCTCAGGTCAGGAGTACCACCTTGCATTTTATATTCATGTTAGATAGTAAAACTAACACTTAACCAAATAAAAAAGGCCCATTCTTAAAACCATAGCTCCATAAGCATGAGCCCCATCTCCAGTCTGATTTTTATCTCCATTTTTGTTTCACACTCTAAAAGACAAATCAAAACACTTGCAGGAAAAGCCAGGAGTTCAGGATCACAAAGCTTTTTGCTATAATACCAGTTTTGCCCTTTCCATAGGCAATTACCAAAAGATAATTCACTTTTCTAAGTCATTTTGTGTGCAAGTACAAGAGAGTCAATGACTGTCAGTCTCACAAGGCCATGAAAAAAAACATTTCCACAAAACTCTCAGTACATGAGAGCTTAAATGTTATTGTTAACAGTAATAGAACCAACTACTTCAGCACTGAAGGAGTGCTGCTCTTCTAAAACAGTCAAGAATTTCTAATCCAAGTTGACTACAGTGGCAGAGTAGACCACAGTTCAGAATAAAAGATAAAATTCAGAAATTCTGCACCACCAGCTTCACTATGCCTGCTAAGTAATCTCAGATACTTGGCTGTCAGTGTTGTTATTCTCCTGTTAGAATTACTGCAGTATGATGTCATATTTCCCCATTTTGTCCATGCACGTGTGCAAATAAGAATTTTAGTTCCTCAGATATGGCTTTACTGACACTTTCCAGCTTTTTATTAAGGCTTTTTGAAAATTAGGCCCAAGTTAGAAGAAATAGGTGAATGGTTCAGGTTATCAAATGAGCTTAATTACTAAAACCAGTATTAGCCAGTGTGCAGTCTAACAGCCTAATGTATTATTTGCTGAAAGAGACAGAAAGCTCTCTGCCATTGAATCTTAAACATGTATCCAAGTTTTATGACATATATCTAAAATTGAACTTTTCTTCTTGCATCATTTGATCTCTTCCAGTTCTACGACCACCTCACTTCACAGCTTCTGTTTATCCTTCATTCCACTCCTCCTTTTGCCAACTCTCACAAACCAAACTGCTGCAGATCACCAGGTCTCTCAGCTAAACACAGAACCATTTATTTTATTGCACAGCCCCATTATTCACATCTGCTTGGTCACCACTTCCTCACACACCCTCACACCTCATGCAGTCAGGTTTACTGACATCAATAACAGAAACACAACAGCACTTGATGGTTACAGTGCAAATGTCTGGCGGGTCAATGCCTCCTTGGATGGGGGAGAAGGAAGTCATGCAGGAGAGGGAGCCCAGGCCATTAGGATGTTTATTTAAAAAAACCCAAACCCTCCTAGTTCATCTTCTTCAACAAGAAACATTTTTGCTATTTAAAAAAGGAAAAGCACTGTAGCGTTACCTTTGCTAACACAGTTAAAGGCGACAGGAGACAGTTAAAAATAACACTGAGCAACTCATTCTGTTTGCTGGAAACCACATTCCCCATCAGACACGTCCAGCCAGGGTTGCACTGGCTCGCTGAGAGCTGCAAGAGCACATCAGTTCTCATTGTGAGAAGTGGAGCAAAGACATCACCTCAAATGGAGATGGGGGGTGAATCCTGCCCTGCCTGTGGTTACCAGCTGGCACCGCATGGATGGAGCTTGTAGGAAAAGCCATTGCTGCAGCACCACAGCTCATTCTGCCCACAAACACTGAGCAGAGCAGCTGCTTCCCTCTCCCTCCAGAAAGGAAAAAAAAACCAAACAGCTCACAACTTGTTAACACCAAAAGGAAAAAAAAAACAAACCCAAAGAAACAAACCCCAAACAATAGGAAAAACCACAGCATCCTTTTGCCCCCTCCCTAAACAAAACCAAACAAAACAGAAAAGGAAACTAGAGAAGGTTAGGCAAAGAAAAACTCTCTGCAAAATCCACCTATGGTAATGAGGGACAAGAAATCTCCATGGAAACCTAAGTCAGGCATACCTGTGTCCCCTCTGCAGGCAGAGCTTTCAGAGGGAGGCATCACACACCGTGACAAAGTCTTCCTGACATCCCAGGCCCCTCAGAGGCACCAACACGTGCACCCTTTCACTGCTGTGCAAGCAGCGAGAGCTTTCCTTCACTGTGACGCCTCCAATCTGAATTTGTAACCACACACGGTGCCAGTGTGCTCACAGCTGCTTTTTTATTTTTACATACTCAAACTCACCATCACTGACAGGCTTAGGCAACAGCAAGGTGAGAAACTGCAGACAATTGACAAAGGGCAGTTTTCCAAATACTGACTTTTCTTGCACTCAGGAAATTTATTTTGTTCACGCTCTGCAAGATTGTGCAAGCCATGACACAATCGTGGGCTAAAAACAAACCTGTTTTGCAGATGCTTTTAGCTTTCACACTGGTCCATGTGGAGGGCACATGCAGCAGTCAGAGCTCCGAAGAAAAAACAGAACAACCCACACAATTATGCTCAAGTTTTCTTTCTTCATTCCCAATTCTTCATCAGAAATGCACAAGGACAAACAAGATAAACTTGGATGGCTGGGGAAGCAGAAAGTGTGACTCTCACTGCTACAATCTCTTCTGTACACTCCCTGTTTTGTCTTGTTCCCTTCACTGTGGCCAAAAGACCAGCCCATACTAACACTGGAATTCTTGAGCTGACAGGTTGTCACATGAGGAGCCTGGCAAAATAGCACAGCAGAAAAAAACACCCCAAACCAAACAGCCTTCAGTCAAATATAAATTAACCCCTGCAAACAAAGCACACCTCAAAATTGTCACTTCCATGCTGCTAATATGCATTTTTTAATTGCTGAAAGGATACTCAAGTGTCACCAATGAAGACTTTGAGACTGGCTCTAGTAAGCAGAGGAAAGATGTGGAATCTGTGCCCAGTTTTACCTATCAGGAAGCCACCAAAATACCCCAAAGAGCTACTTGAAACTGAACATCTCACCATAATTGTATCTACTTCATATAGCTAACACAGAAAAATACTCTATAAAGTATTTTGTGCCTTTTCTCTTCCAAGGACAGTTGAGTAGTCTATGGAGAGAAATACTGGCTTATACTTTCTCAGAAGCATTTTGTTGAAATTTCATATTCTTTAAATTGGAAGTTTCAGGGAATGTCTAAAGTTGGGGTGGTTTTTATTTGTTTTTTTTTTTAAATTACTTAGGTAATTTTTAAAAATTTAAGAGCTAAAATACAGGGAGGACACCTGTGCTGATCAGTGACCACGTACTGGTTCTCAATTCAGAAAGGATCAGGAATGTCACCACACCAGCGCAGTCTGGCCAGACCAGTTTCTCCATTTTGGAGAACATAGGAAGCCCATCCACCACCAATGTTTTCCTGCTGCTCCCAGAGCAATAAGAAATTATGACTAACCTTCATATAAAAGAGATGGCAGGGGAAAAAAAGGTCTTTGCATTAAAAGTTCTGCCTTGAAATACATGTTTTTAGTCTTCTAGAAAACAAGGTTTTAAATTGGAAACACTGACAGATCTCTAACTGCAGCAATAACAAATAACATCAGTGTAATTTCTCTTGAAAGAAATTGCTCTGCTTTCTCATCCAGTTTCCAGCTTAAAACCTTTCATTGCTGAGGCTGTTGTCAATCTTATCTAGTGACCCATTTACCCAAAGCACAGAATTACAGAACACAATATTATGACAAGTACACAGCTAGCTCTGACATTAATAACACTCAAGATTTTGTGGACTAGGATTGCTTTTAGTGCTTGGTCAGAAAGGCCACCTTCCTTCCAATGCAAAAAGTCAACAATCCACCTCAGAGGTTTTGCAAATGAATTTGTCATGGCAATTAAGGGGAAGAATTTATCTAGCCATGATAAAAGGTGACTGACAACACCATGCACCGCTACATTACAGAATAAGAGAGAGACCTTTAACACATTGTTCTGAACACTTAGGAAATCAAAAATACAGTCTGGAGAGCTACATTCTGTGACTTTCAATGAACCAGTGGTGTCTGCAATGCACACCCGACCTCTGAGGTAGAGGGGAGCAAACCTCATGAGCCAAGTCTCCTCCAGTGATCTGCAGCAGGGCTTGAAGGGCTCTGTCTCACGAGAACTGACATCAGCTGATTTCAACCCAACACAGAACCAGACAGCCCTGCAGAAATCCCCTCCCCAACAAGGTTTGGAGAGTACAGGAACCCAAAATCCTCTTGGAAGATGCCTGGGGTATTCTGGTTAGAAACCATGGTCTGTCCCACTCCCCAGGGTTCTCCTGGAGAGCAGAGTGGCAGGGAGCAGATGGAGAACAGCCACCACAGGGCAATCTAAAGCCACAAGAGTCACAAAGTCCACACCACTGTGACAAATGGCCACTCCATTCTGCCTGGGTACTGCTGCACAGGGTGACCAAAAGACATCTTGTTGTGGGGTTGGAGGATTTTTTTTTTTTTTTGTGGGTTTTGGGCGAGGTTTTGTTGTTTGGTTGGTTTTACAAACACAACTGCCACACACCCTGAGCTCCCCCTGTCCTTCACTGGTTCTGCCAGTGGGTTGGACAGGGCTTGTTTTGTTCCAGTGTGTTGCAGTGGAATGCAATTCTTCCACTGTGCTGGCCCAGCTTGGTGTTTTCCCTGCAAGATCCACCACATTCCCAAGAGGCTAAAAACCAACAGCTTCCAGTGAGGATATTCAAATATCAGCTCTGTTTTTCCTGACACCACATTTACTTAACAAAGATACAAAAAGCATCCATGAATGTACAGCTTGTCTGAACATATTTGTTGCCATCAAGTATATTAAAAAATGTCCTAAACATGCAATTATTCCATATAGTGCCCTATGGCCACGTTATATTGTGAAACCATCCACAGTCCCTCAAGTGGTTTTAGCTCTTAAAATCTATTTTTTAAAGAATACCAGTTTAGAAAGCAGCATTTGCCAGCAGATATTACCATACTCAAGCCCTGTTGAATTCACATTTTATCATCATCTTGTTGTTTACAAATTTTCTTGTCATTCATCATTGCAAATCATCAGCTGCACTTGTGGCTGAAGAAAACACTAACTCAGAAGGCAGAGATGAGTGCAAATGCATTAATCAGAGATCATGATTTTTCTACCAGGAATGTTATGCTCTCAGACACCTATAATTAGACATATCCAGTACCTATAATCTTCTCAGATATTCAAAATATAATGGGGACTGCTCAGTGTAGGTAGGAATGGAGTGAATTACCAACATAAAGCAAAAATACAGGTGAAGCAAAGTATTTTTAGACTTGGGCTATAAAAACACATTTCTGTTCTAGAATTTCTAAAAGAAATAAAACAAACCTACAAACAAATATTTGTGCAGAGAACACTGACAGCCTAAATAGTGAGACCTGATGTGTGAGCAGCATGAAAACCCTGGGCCTTCCTCAGACTGGGGGGATGGAAGGAAGCAGAGGACAGGTCAGATTCCTTTTTTTTTTCCCCCTTTTCTTTTTTTCCCCCAACTCAATAACTTTTTATTAAAAGGGAAAAGAATCATCAGTCTGAGATTTCCAGCACTCTGTAGTGCTTTCAGCCATGCTCTGCACAAAAAGGAGCAGCAGGTGAGACCATTCATCTCTGATTGCTTCATGAAGCTCAAGTATAAGCCACAACTACACATTTAGTAATCTACATAGTTTATTTTCTATTTTAATTGTGTACTTTTAATTTGGTCAAGTTAAACAGCCAAGTTCCAAGTGGGTTTCAGAGCAGGAAAGGATTAAACTCTGACACCATTTTTCAATACCAAAACAACAATCATTACCTTGAATTAACCAGTATTTTCAGAATTGCCAGAATTTAAAAGGGCATATTTGCAGTTCTAAATTCTTGAAAGCCACCTATATTATTCAGCAGAAAAGATGTTTTAGAATTGAAGGGGTAAGAACACTGGCAACATGTGCTGGAGGAGCACAGGCAGGCAGATGCTGCTTCAGGTGGAATATAAAAATGAAGTGAATGCAGACATTGTCTGGAGCTGGGCCTGATGGCACAGGGGGGCTGCAGTGACTCCATTCTGCTTTTCCATGGAAAATTGCTCAGTACAAACCAGCTCAGACACCTCAGAATTATGCCTCAGGTTTTAGCTTTTTTAGCTTCTGTGCTGCTTTAGGGTAGTTCTGAGTTTCATATTAGGGGATGGTGAGCTCTCTTCACAGAGCAGGGAGACAAAACAATTCCTTCTCCAGCTGGGGACCAAGGACAAATGATCCAAATCTCAAGTTCAAGAGAACAAACAATGACAGAATGAAAAGAGAAAAACAAGAAGGATTGGACTTCATAACCTAAAGCTGTAATTGGACAATTAGCTCCAATATGCAAATGGACCAGAGCTTATAAAAGTGAGAGACCCCCATGACCCATTGTGCATTTTGTGACCACTTTGGTTCATCCTGGCTGCAGTCCTGGCTGGGCTCTTGTGTTGCCCAAGGTGGATCCATGGAGGTTTTTAATAAATCCCTGCTTTATTCTTTAACTCTATCCAGCCTCTGTTCTAGGTCAGCCTTCCCAAGGCATCAGGAGAGCCTCAGCTTTCCCTACATGAGCCAAGAGCACTGAGGAGAAGAGAAAAGGCAGCAGAACACTGCAAGGCAGTGACAGAGATCAGTGACACTGCTCTTGTCCCTGTGGTTTGGGAATCAAGCTTGGAAGTGACTTGGGACAGTGCAAGACTCACAAAGTCAGTGACTGTTGTGGGACTGAGGAGAGCAGGAGATAATCAGTTTGTTGTTTGTGTGGGTTTTATCAGAGAGAGTCCTGGCTCACCCCAACACCCAAACAAAGAGGTGAAGTGAAATGTAAAACAGTTAATGCACCATCTCTGAAGCTATCCCTACTTATCTAAGCTGCATTGCAAAAATTCCAATTTTTATACCATTCTTGTGCTCATCCTTTGAGCTGTTTACCCATCCCTCACCTACCAGCATTTATCATTCCTGCTTCTCAATCCATTCTTTACCCTCAAACTCTCACCACAATTCTTTCCCTTCCACTTTCAAGACTTGCTTCCTTTCCTGAATATTTTCCCTTAAGTGCATCCTCATCTCACATTTTCCTTTTCACTCAGCCTGCCACTGTCCCTGCTCCATTTTAAGTGCTCCCATTAAGAACTTCAAAGATCAGTTTCAAAAAGCCCCAATGTACCCATCAAAACAGTCCTGCTTTACTTACAAACACTCTGTACCACCATCAGATATTGTAGCCTGTGATACATTTCCTGTGATTATCCACAGGAAGGCATGGAAGAATGTTCCAAGCATTTATTTAAACAGAAATAATGATTTCTTTTCCCTGGAAACAAGAGGTTACTTCAATAAAAGTCTCACCTGCTTTAAAAGGGAGCCAGGAAAACTTGGATCTTAGTGGAGAATCTCTCCCGGCTCCTGGTAAGGCTCCTCAAGTGGCTGAAGCACCTCATGAAAATGAATTATTTTTCCCTCCTAATGATCATTTTCCCAGAACTTGCTGCCTTGGAAGTTTGCTGCTCCAGGCCAAGACCTTTTCTTCCTCCTGAGCAGAGCCAAGCAAACCCTAAATGGGCACAAAAGCCCAAGAATTCAGCACTTGAGTGGCTGCTGGCACTGTTATCCTGCTGTTCCCAGGTGGATCTGGGACCACAGGTGCCTCGAGTTTGCTGTTCCCACCTGCATTTGCTATCTCAGGTCTCTTGAGTCTACAGTTTTTAAATGCATCTGCTACTGGCATTGTTCCAGAACAGGAGTCTTGGTGTTTTTAATTCCCTACGTTATTAAAGCCAGTTGTTCCTCAGTTATGAAAACACACACAGCTGCCCAAACTCTGAAGCAAGAGTTTTTAATTTTCTAAAGGGTAGCCCAGCAGAAGGATCTGCAGCTAATTAACACTACATGAGGTCTCATTCCCCTCAAAAATAGAAACAAATCCTGAGGGGCCAGGACACCTTACACCTAACCAGCCTCCTGGGGACCACCCAGAACTCCTCCTTTGTATTTATATGCCAAATAAAATATTTTTATATCTATTTCTAGCTGCAGCACCACCTCCCCTGCCTGCAGCCCTCATGCCAAGGGCCTCCCACCACCCAGATTCCAGGGACTGGGATGAAGTTTCCTCATCCCCTCCTGGGGCCAAGGGGGCCATGCATGAGCACAAGTGGCCACAGACCTGCCAAGGGTCTTGAGGCTGTGGCAAAATGTGGAATAGTTAAAAATTTCCTTGGGAAAGGATGCTTTTGATGTTTGATAATTATATATTTTCAAGTCTAATCAACAGATACGAGCTAGTAACCAAGCTCATGCATTAGGAAAAAATAACCAAATTAGCAGTTGGTGGAATTGCCTTGTTAAATTTAGGGCTTGACATGTTTCAGTGATCTCAGGTTTAGTGGGAGGTCAGCAAGGCTTGGGGGAAATGGATGCCCACTGATAGTGGACATAAAGAATGTAAAATTCATGGGTTATCTGGCAGAGCTCCCAATATAAGGAATAAACCAATAAACCCAACTCAGCAACTGTGCTGGAATCAGCTCTGGTGTCTCCCTGTGCCCCACAGGGTAGACCTGCAAGGGGGTTCCTCCTGCCAAACCCACACAGGGGACACCTGCTGCTTTCTCCAAGCATGAAGGTCACCTCTGGAGAAGGATTTTCTCACCTTTCCTTCAGCTGAGGGCCAAGCTGGGCTGTCCCCTGCCTCAAGCTGAGGCACACCAGAGCTGTGGCCAAGGGACGTGGCCATAAATGTGTTTTGCCTTTAGATCAAGAGAATTTCATCGCTCCACAACACTGATGGAGAGCCCAGCAGTTAAAGCACTGAGAAGACCTGAATGTCATGATAATAGTAAGGGAAATATTAATCAGTATTTCAATTAATTAAATATAATGCTTGGCTACTCTCCCATGTGGCAGCTTGGGGTACAGGACAGAGCAACCCCAACCCCCTGGTGCTGCTCAGCCCTCAAGAAAACCCATCAAACCTCACTCCTCCCACGACTGTTTTCAGTAAAAACCTTTTAAATCCCACTCAAACCTTGTCAAACAGGCTGTAACTGGTGCAAATGAAAACTCAAGATGAATTTAATACTGTACCTATTCAGCCCTAAAATACAGGGCCGATCAGCAGCAATAGCACATTATTTGAGGTATATGATTTCCAGCAGATTGGGCTTTTAGCCTGTCAAGATCACTCCAACCATCTGAATCCTGTGAGTTCTCTAAAGGGACAAGGTATCTGAAAACATCTCCTCCCTCCCCCCTCCCTGGCTTTCCTCTCAGCTCTGAGAAAAAACACCCTTGCTATCATTGCCCTGCATTTTAATCTGTCCAACTCGTCTTTGCTATTATAACTTTTGGTTTAGAGGGATGTGAGCAGACAGGAGAAGCAGGGAGCCACAGTGGGGCTGTGGGGCTCCAGAGGCTGCAGGAGAAAGCAGGGGGCATTTGCAGCTGGGCATGTTCCCCTCACCTCATTTTCTTCCCTGGCTTTATATTGTCTACAGGCTGATTTTTATCCTCAAACCTCATGCATTGCTCAGCTTTTCTTTTCAGGAAAAAAATCCTCAGGCACGTGGGGGTGAAGGCCAGAGGTGCTCACCTGCTAAACTGAGGAGCTGGAAATGCAATTTCTGCTACTTTCCTCATTGGAAGCAGTTTAATCATAGATGTTTCCAGCTGGAAGGGAATAATCTGACACCCAGTGTTTGAGACAGCCACAACTTGGTAACAATGAGCCTCTGAGCACCTGCTGGTGTTGGACATGGGCGCACAGGAATGATTTCCACTGAAACAGTGGAGAAAGGAACAGTTTCAATGAATCCCCAGATGCAAATGATGACATCTCATCTGGAACTGGGATTTCAGCTCGAGCAGCCTTTGTCTGCAGCAGGGTGGAACCTGCTGGGGCTCTGGCTGCTGGAGAGGGGGAAGCCAGCTGGGACAATCCTCCCTGCATCCCCTGGAGCTGTGAGTGCATGCAGGAGCTGCACAGGGGCAGGTGGGCACACAGGAGCCACCCCACAGCCCTGCAGGCACCAAGGCTGGCACCCTGGAGCTGCGAGTGCATGCAGGAGCTGCACAGGGGCAGCTGGGCACACAGGAGCCACCCCACAGCCCTGCCCTGCAGGCACCAAGGCTGGCACCCTGGAGCTGTGCCCCAGACTCACTCTGCTCCCCTGGCAGCTCTGTTCCAATGGCTTTGAAACAACCAAAATGTCATTTGGCTTAGGATGGTCAGGAGCCTGGGAGGGCCCAGAGGGATGGAGGGATGTGTCCTCCTGAGGCTGGACACTCCCCGTCCCTCCTGCTCTCCCTTCTGCAGTTTGTCCCCCACCCCAGTGGCAATCTGCAATCCCCGGGGCAAGGCTCCTGCACAGATCACTCTCTCTGTCTCCAGGCTCTTTGCAATTCGTTTCTCCCACAATTTTTCCATGGGGAGCCCACCTTGCAAACTTCTTCCTGGCAAGGCGTTCCCTCTGGAGCTCACATGCCTGTGCCTGGCTCCTTAGTGCCACATCCACAGAAATGAGCTCCCTCCAAGACACAGGGGGATGCATTATTCAGAAACAAAAATACCCCCAAAGATGGTCGATAAGTTTATGGTTTTGGAGACTCTTCCCCTATTTTTCTCCCACAGCCCACAGAAGTTCACAGAGCTGGGTGGGACCTCCCAGCTCTTCCCTTCCTCAGCTCCATTTCTCCTCCACCCTGTTCATCTCTAGTCCCATTTTCAAGCAATACTCCAATAACAACAGGTTTGCATTTGTTTCTTTTTTCCTTCTGTGTCATTTCTCCATCCAGCTTACAATTTTGGCAGCAATTTAACAGCCTTTACAAATTACATTCCTATCTTTTTCACTGTTATTGTTAGAGGAGAAAGTCCCATTTTTCACTGTGATCTTTCAGGTTTCTGCTGTCACTGTATTTAAGAACTTTTTTTTTTTTTTTTTTTTTTTTTTTGTCCTTAGCTTTTATTTTCTTATCCCTGAAGGGCAGCCTTGGAAATTCAAAGCTGTTCCCTGCCCATCAGTGGATCTGGTATTCTCTTTTGGCAGTTCCACAGTGACTGTCTCTTCCTTCCAACCTTCCACCTCAATGACACCTTTTCTCAATAAATTACCCTTTGTCTCTTGGAGCGATGGTTCCATTTGTGACAGTTTGGATGTGTAATAGTTGCATCCCAGTGGATACCTCCAGGACTGTCAACTAACAGGCCAATACAAACCCACTGGTGCAGAAAATAAAGAGATTTATGTATTTTGGACTTTATTTCCTCCCTGGTAGTCGAGCTGCACTCTGCATTTTCAAAGTTTCAGTTTAAAAGGTGTGGTTGCTCCTTGTCAAAAAAAAAACCAAAAACCCTCTCCTGGATTGGAGGGGTGACTGAATTCATGGCAGAATTCCCTTTTTTGCAACACGACATCCCTTGGGATCCCTGGAAAATGCCTGGGAGCAGCCAAACCCACCCAGCCGTGCCTCCCCACACCAGTGCAGGGCTTCATGGATTGTTTATGCTAGAGAGGAAACATTGATTTTTGCAAACATTTCCTAACAATAACAACAGGGATCGATTTGTGCTGCTGTTGCTCATGGTTTTGCTAACGGGGGAGAAACGTGTGGAGCAGCAGCTTTGAGGTGTCCCTGGGCTCCCTGTGGGAAAGGAGGGATCCTGGGGGACACACTCACACCCAGCACTGCTGGAGGAGGTGCAACAGATAAATCCTGAGAAATCTGGATGCTCACACCCTGCTCCCATCACATAACAATTGAGATATCCAAGCTCACAGCTGGCAGCAACACCATCCTCCCTGGCTCCTGCAAGCTGCCCGAAAGCAACAGATTGAACATTTTTATAGGAGTTGTCAAGATCCAGCCCTTGGCTTTAGCAGCCTGGGACTTTCTTCTCGCAGCCCTGCACCTTCTGTCTCCTTTCCAAACACCAGACAAGCCAAACATTATTTTCCAATCCCAGCATCTGGCACAGAGCTCTGGGCAAGGCTCTGAGCCTGTCGCCGGTGAGATAAATGAGCCCGTTTCAGCGGCCGACTTCATAAAAGTATATGAAAAGTAGTTAACAAAAGGGTACTTCACAAAGAGGGGAATGCAAATGCAACCTCCTAGATAACTAATTAACTGAAGGAGGCAGACAAAGGGGAAGCAGCTTCCCATCTGTGGAAAGAGATGTCATTTTGTGGAGGCTTTAATTAGTTCTGCCCTGTCCCGCAGCCATTCGCTTGCGGCGCTCACAGGCTGCTCCTGCTCTGAGCTCCCTGGGCTCTCCAGGTACACAGGGGAGAGCAAAGCTGGGGGAAAAGCTGCTTCACCTTGCTAAAGTCCCCACGAGGGTTGTGTTTTCAGCAGGGGCCCAAGCAGCAAACAAAGCTGGGGTTTTTTTTGGAGGGGGTTTGTGCAGCCATCCAGAGCCACCCAGGGCTGGAGATCACAGAATCACAGAACAGCTCAGGCTGGAAAAGACCTCAAAGATCATCGAGTCCAACAATAAATCCAGCACTGCCAGGCCCACCACTAAACCCAGATTTTCCATGGAGAGGGGTTTCTTTCATGGGGGCTGTGGATGCCCCATCCCTGGAAGTGCCCCAAGGTTGGTTTGGACGGAGCTTGAAGCAATCCTGCCCAAGGTGTCCCTGCCCATGGAACTCAATAATCTTTATATTCCCTTCCAACCCAAACCATTGTCTGATTTCTCCCCTGCCCCCATCAAAGCTTTCCAGCCAGTTTTGGGCACTAGCATTAGATTTTGCTACCCCCCAAGCTTTGGGCTGTACCTGAGCTTTGGACTAAGGCACAGCTCACACGGATGGGCTCTCCAGGGAACGTGGCACCTGGAGGGAGCACTCTGGGTCCATCCCCACTGTGCCACTGCCTCTTTCAAGCTGTTCTCTTGCTTTTCCTTTGCTCCTCTGCCTGGGAGGGTCCCTTTGCACCCCCAGGCTGCAGGAGCTCAGCAGGGTTAAGGCTGAGCAGGGCATACCATGGGAATTAGTCACCACCGGGACCTCAGTCAAGTGTTCCATTTCATGCCCTTTTCCAAAGACATTTGTGCTTGAAAAATCCTGAAGAATTATGAGCTCCCTGCTAACAGACGTGACTCAGAGGGGTAGTGGGCACACGCCACTTAAGTGAGAAGTGTCTTGTGCAGTGTGGGTGAGGAGGAGAGAGGGGCTGCTGACAAAGTGGGTTCTGCAGGGAAAAACACCCAAATGGCTTCAGTTTGTGCTGCCAACAGCTTTGTTACAGCAGCGGTGGCTCAGATTACTGATGGGGAGAAACCACCAGTGAAACAGCTCCCAGGGGCTTGGCCAAGGTCTGATGTACACCAGGGCAGCTCTGGCATTCAGTGCATGGAGCAAATCCGTGCCCAAAACACAGAGCAGGACAATGCTCTGCTACCAAAGGCCACTCTGTCCCTCATGGTGCTGTCCTTGCCCCTGTAAACACCAGGAACTCGCTCAGCAAGAAGTTCATGGGACACTGCCGATCCCCTGGAGCTGGCTTTGGGCATCATGTGCCTTTGCCAGGCATTACCTGTGACCTGCCTGGTTTGTGCAAGGAGCACCAGGAGCACAGATATGTGGGGGATGCCCAAGTCCCTGTGCCAACCTTGGCAGGTCACTGTGGGGACATCATACGAGCTGAGAAATTTACAGGAAAAAAATGACAATTGAGTCATCCCTTCTCAAGACATCGTTTCCCACCTGCATCCAACACTGGCATCACCGGAAATTACCAGACTGGGCATTGTCAGCAGCAGGAGATGCTGTGCAGAGTGAGGGGGACCAGAAATGAAGTTTATAGGGATACAGCCTTGAACTTTCTCCAGCCTGACTTCCAGTGCATTACCGGAATGGCGGGGATCGGCTGCCAAGCAGAGGCATTTGGAAACCCTCCCAGCTCTTTCCCAAAGTGGACGAGGAGGAGTTGCCTGAGCTGAGCTGGGTTCCTCCAGCCCCTGTGAGGCCCCCGAGGGACTGGCTGGGAGAGGGGACCTGTGGGACCCGGATGGCTGGGCAGGAACGGTGACTTTGCACAACACTGTGCCTCGGTGACTCGTGACACTGCAGAGCCTCTCTGGGGCTGGCTGCACCCGGGTATTATTAGACCTGATGGTTTTATTTCTGCTCCAGCCAAAGTTCAGCCGGTGCAGTTTGAGCTCTGATGCTGTGATGGGCGCTGGATGCATCCTGTCCCTCCAGAAACACTTGGTGCTGACAGTCACCATGTCTGTCCCCCACGTGCCACCACCCAGCCATGCAGCCTCCCACAGCAGGGGATTTCCTAATCCTCCTTTTGTTATGGCTGAAAAATAAGAAAAGCAATGACCATAAGTGATACTAAGCCAGGGCACACAGGGCACAGATTATATAATGCTCCTTACTTACATTCCCTAGGGAAATTTCCCTCCCCACTTTGCAGAGTTTGAGCTCAGAAATCCCTTTGCTACTCTGCTGTCAGGGAGGTTGGGGGGAATGAAATAAGAGCCTGGAGATCATCTGTGCGAGCTGCAGCACATCCCTGTACCCCTCTGGGGTCAAGCACCACCTCCCCCCGAGACTGGCCCAGTCTGGGCTTGCAAAGGAGGGAAGAAGCAGGGCCAGGAATGGGCAAGGGAAAGCAGCTGGGCAAAGTGGGCACTGCTGGGAGCCCAGAGAGACAGGGATCCCTCTGTGCCATCCCAAAATCTGCTGGGATGGGGGGTTTCTCTGAGGCACTGAGCTCCTGGCAGGCACAGAGCCTGCTCCTCAGAGCTGCTCAGAACTTCCCCCAGAGCTGAGCCTGGGCCCAGCTTGTGAGCAGACATGGAAACAGAGAGGGACAGCCATGAGCAGCTCTTCCATTATCACCATTGCTGCCAGGCCCAGGGAGGCTGGGCTGCTGTCAGATCCTGCTGTCACCATGACTTTCCTGTTTCCGAACCTTGAAGGGATTCTTCCCAAAGGAGCAACCGCCCCCTCACCCGCTTCCCTTTCTATCCCCAGCTATTTTTATTTCCCTCCTTGAGATAAAGCTACATGTGTGGGGGAGGTATTTACACACACATGAGAAAGTATTGATGCACATAAATATAACCTGATGATTTGAGAAAGACATTTCACTTCCACAGAGCTCTCTATTCCCCGTTCCATTATAAACAGAAAACGCTGGAGTTATTGAGGCTTGTGGGAAGTTCAGCATTGTTCTCAGTGTGTTTGCACAGAACATTCTCTCTGCTCACACACAGGGTCTGCAGCTGGGGGAAACAGGCACTGGGTATGTGCTCAAGAGGAAAAGAAAGTGAGATTTTTATGTTCTTAGGAAGTTTATGGCTCGCTGTGAAGCAGGTACAGCAGAGGTGAATTCCTACAGAATCCCTCCCATATCCTCATTTCATCCATGACACATTTCCAGATGTGTGAGTGCCTGTCTTCACAATGCTTTCATGTTTGAAATACCTTTTTTAAGGGAACAAGGGAGGAGAAAGGTAAGCACCCAGTGCCTCCAGCCACAAGCTGATGCTGCCTGCTCTCAGCTGTGCCCAGCTGTGGGGGCGATGCAGCATCTGCCCATCCCATGGGTTGTGCAGGGGGAGCAGCAGGGTGTGAGCCCCTGGGCTGCCCACCCCATGGGATGCATTCAGCACCCACTGATCCCAAACTGGGGAGCCACTGGGCAAGGCCACCCTCTGAGCAGCACATGGATCGAGGAGGGAGTGAGCTCACACAGCAAGGCAGGCCCAGCCTGGCTCAGGGAAGCATCTCTGCCAAGACAAGTCACTCCTGAGCCCCGGGGCCATGCTCTCGGTGTTCCTACAAGCCCCAGCATGCCAGGACATCACTGTATGGGGCTGCAGCAGCCAGGGAGCAGAGCTGAGCAGCACAGAACATCCCTGAGCTCGGGCTGGCTGCTGCCAGCCTTGTTGTGGCTCTTTTGAGCAGGCTGCTACACGCAGCATTCCTGGGGACAAGAGACAGCCTCATTACATTAACAGCAATCCACCACACGGTATCACTATTATTATCTGGGTTTGTGGGTATAATAGATAACACAGCAGCTCCCCCTCTCAAAAATTACCTGGTGTTGGGAGCAATTTGGAGGGAAGATTGGGATATTTGCAGAGCATCCCATGCTGAGATAAAGGAGGCAGTGCTGTGGCTGCACACCCTCAGCTGCAGGAGCTGAGCTGCAGGATGGCTCCCTCCAAATCACTCCAGAATTGCAGGGAGAGAGAACAGCAAAAGGCAGAGCCTGCCCGGCCAAGGTTGTTTAAAAATACCCAGTCCCAGCCCCCGTGGGCTCTGCAGATCTGCTGGGAGTCGGGAAGCCCACGCTGGTGATGAGCAGGTGCTCCTTGCAGGCTCAGCCCTTTAAAAAAGCTCCTGGGATCTTGCCCAGGGTCTCTTCTCCCAAAATCTAAGCCAGATCCCAGCTGGGAAGCGCTCTATAAAAACACAACCACGTGCCCTGGCAGTGACCTCCCCTTGGTGTTAAACACAAAGCCACCTCACCACCCATGGGGAGCACCACCCTGCCTGCTGATGCACCCATCTGCTGGGGTTAAATCCCACAATGCTGGAAAGAATTTTAAAAGGAGTCTGTAAAAATAGCTTGTCCAGAGATGGGCTGGAGGCAGAACTGCCCCGGGGGGGACCAGCCTGGATGGGGATGGAAGCAGCAGCTCCTGAGGGGTGCAGGTGCTCCCCATCACTGAGGCTGCCCTCCAGCACAAGCAGGGATGGACAGGGAAGAGGCTTCCCGGGAATGCCAGCCCTGCTCCCCTGCATCCTCCCCAGCAGGAGCACAACCAAGGCTGGAATTTTTGCTGCCATTGCTCACGGTGTCCCCTGAGCCCATCCCCGGGAAGTGGGACCCGTCCGAGGGGACAAACCTGCCCGCACACGCTTCCAGGGCTGTGACTCAGCCCGCCTGGGTAAACAGCCGGGTAAACAGGCTCGTTTTACTTTCAAAACAAACCCAAGGAGCCGCAAAGGCCAGTTCCTCCTCCCCGAGCGAGCACGGTGTGTAATCCTTGGCATTTGTCTCCTGGGTGCTTCCGAGAGGTGCCAGCGCGTTAAAGCCTGGCAGCCGCTGGAGACAAAGCGACAGATTTAGCTCGGGAGCGAAAATGCTGCTCGCTGCGAATGCCAAGGAGCAGGAAAACAAAAAGCACCTGCGAGGGAAATGCCTGCTGCTGGGGAGGCTCTGAAACATCACCTCCAAGAGGCACGGAGAGCCTGTCCCTAAGGCAGAACAGCTTTGGGCATGGCTGCAATTAGGGGGATTTACAGCCAAACGCTCTGTTCGTGCACGCGAGGGTCTCTGCATCTTGCAGGAGGTGGCTTTCCAAGGAGAAATACAGCTCCAGACATGGCATTGCACTCCCACTGCAACCCCTGACAGCCAAGGTTTGCTTATGGCTCCTTTGTTGGAAAAGGCTTTGGGCAGCCCCTGCAGAAACTCCAGTCCCAAAAGGCTCCTTCTTCCCAGGGAGCCCTGACCTGACCCTGCTGGGTTTGGGATCTCTGGGTGTTAAACACCCCCAGATGAAGCCATTTCCCATAAGGATCTCACTGTTTGATGGCCCCTCTTATGTCATTTCAGTAGCAGGTGGTGGAAGTGTGGGGGGGAGGAAAAACCTATAAAATGTTTAACATCCCTTTAGCTTTGATTTATCTGAAGAGAATTCGAACGGCACAATTTCCTCCCGCCATCTGGGTTCCACTTTAAAAGATGTTTTCTCATATCACTGCAATTTCAGAAAATCTTGTTGTACATCTATGGAAATGCAAGATGCTTCCCCTAAACTGTGCATCAGCGTGAAGCTTTTTAAACCTCAACAGCAGCTATGATATATTTTGACAGCTCCCAGACAGCTCCTGAGAGAATTTCCCTGTTCCAACACTACCCGTGCAGGGGGGCCCAGCTTTGGGAGCTGCAGTCCTACAAGGCAAAGCTCTCTGCTTGGTTTTGTACCAATTCCTGCTTGGCTTTGTCTTGTGTTGCTTCAGCACTGGGAAGAAGTTTCCCTTGCAGATCTGGCCTGAACACTTGGAGCTGCAGGCGGTGGCACACGTGTTCATCATGTGTATTTCCCACTCAGGCACCCCAAAATAGCTTAGAAACACACTGAACTGCTCCAAAACCTTCAAGACTTCTCAAAGGTCCTGACAAACATCCTGCAAGTGGGGAGTCTGGAGGAGGAGAAAGGTTCCAGTGATGTCCCTGCTGCTCTCAGCCTTTCCTAGGCACCCCAAACAACTGCAGGGAGAGCTGCTCTGAGCAGACAGCCCCCAAAATCCAGCTCCAGAGAAGAGGGAAGGCATTTCTTTCAGCATCCCGCTCCCAGCCCTTAAGCCAGGTGAGAAAGCCACCCCAGAACCCAGCTCTGAGCCTTGGCTTTGCTGAGCTCCCTGAGCCTGTGAAAGCATCCCAACTCAAACACTGACTGCCAGCCAGAGGAATGGGTTAACACAGCTCAGCACAGGCCAGGGGTGTTTGGTGTCAGAGTTTAGAGCTCAATAATCCCATAAACACAGCAGAGAACCCCTGGAGCAGCCAGTTTGTGCAGGGGATGAGCCGTGCCAGGGGGTGGCTGCATGGGGAGACACACGGGGTTCAGAAATGGGGAGAAACCAGAACAGGGGGTCCAAGGAGCCCCCACCATGGAGCTACCACAGCACTGCCCACCCCAGCACATCCCCATGCTGCCTGTGTCCCACAGCCCCAGCTCAGCAATGGGACAGCCCCAGGATGGATGGAGGAGTCACTCCTTCCCACTGGGACACTCAGGGAAGGGACACACAGGCATTTGACCAGCAGAGATTTTGGTCTATAGCCAGGAGGTTTGCTTATTTTTGAAGATATCAGTGATTGTTCCCACATGGCTCCTGCATGGCAAAGAAGGGTCCCATAGGAAAAGCTGGAGCTGACACTGAGCCAGACCCCTGCCACAGACAGACAAAGGTTTTGTCATCAAAAACCCCCCAGATTTTGGAGGGGTCTGGTAGCCCACCTAGGGCATGGACTGAACTTGGGTTTGGTAAACTTGGCAGATCAAACCTGGATGGATCTAAACCATGATCCTGCCTCATCTTAGAGCAAGAAGCCCTGTCTTGAGCAATTTCTGCCACATACAGTCCAGGGAAACCAGGGAGATTTCCAGTGGAGAAAGGGGTTGTCCCTGTGGGACCTACAGCACATCACAAGAGCCTCAGTTTCAACAACACCTTGAAACCAGGATGCATCTCTCAGGATTGCCCTAATGCCATCAGAAACCAGCTCTGGGGATCAGGTGGATGCTGGTTCTGTGGTGCTGTTCCCAAATCTGGCTCCAGCAGGATGGAGCCCCTTGCAGTGTGCTGGGAGGAGTTGGAATGCTGAGCACGCCTTCCCGACGCTCACCCTGATTTTCAGAAATTGCATTAAATCAGTATTGCTGCAAATTGCCCTCTTTTTTTGGCTCCAGCTTGATGTAAAAAGGAAAACAAATAGAGTTTTAAAATGCAGCTAATCAAGGAGTTAAAGAGAGGTTAATCCTAATGGATTAATCAGCTCACAGGAGGATGGGAAGGAGGCTCGGGTGAGAAGGAGCAGGGAAGCAGCCAAGCCTGGTTCCTCCTCCCAGGGGTGAGGGAAAGGTTCAGGGGGAGCATGCAGACATTGGTGATAGTCCTTCTTCCACCTGGCTGCACCCAGCATGGGGACCACAGAGGAATAATGTGTCCTGGACTCAGGGATATCTTCCCTGAGGAAACAGAGCCCTCGATGCATCTGTCATCATCCCCTGAGGAAAAGGCTGAGGAGGGTTTGCCATCACCACCCTCAGCTACAGAAACCAAGAGGTGACAAAACCCAGGGCGTGGGGAGGCCCTGAGTGGCGTTAACCCCCCTGCAGAACTCTGGATGGGATTGGGAAATGGGTTTTGAGCAGAGCAAAGCCATCCCAAGGCTTTCAACCACCAGGGCTGCCCTGACCCCCCTGCAGGGTCCAGCCACCAAACCCAACCATCAGCATCCTCCTCCCAGCACAGCCAGGCATCCTCCAGGGGACAAAGCCTCTTTCTTGGCAGCTAATTGGGCTTAGACATAAGAAGGGTTTGAGCATCATTAGTGGCAGTGCAAGCAAGGAGGTTTAAAGAAGGTTATTAACGATATACACACTGTATACAGCAGCATCATCACCCCCAAAAATATTAGATCCATTAAGTATCATTATCAAGGCCTGGAGCTAATCATTTAAGCTTAATGAAACCAATACATTTCTGCAGCAGTGCTGATCCCTCAGAGGGAGGCTGCAGCCAGGGAAGGCTCGAGGAGCAGTGGTTTCACTGCCCTGCTGGCTCTGGGCTCTGCGCTCCCCAGAGCTGAGCCCCCTTCCAGGTGCTCTCAGCAGTGATTCTCTCTCTTCAGCATCAACCTTCTGCTTTGGCAGCTCACAGATCTGCTCAATGACCACAGAATGGTTTGGAAGGGAAAGGACCTTGAAGCCCTTCTGATTCCATGAGCAGGAATACCTTCCAGCAGGCTGCTGAGAGCCCTAACCAGCCTGACCCTGGCAGGGGACTCAGCCCGCACCTCCCTCCCCTCCTTGTTTTGAGCAGTTTTCTCTTTGGAGGCCGGAGCAGAAATGATTTGGAGCCAAGGCGGCTGCGATGAGCTCACTGCTAATTATGCAGAGAAGTCATTTTGCTGTGGCTGTGGTGATGAAGTGATAGGAGAGGAGCAGAACCCCACAGCCACTCTGTGCATCACAAATTGAACAGAAATAAACCCCAAAGTGAGCAAACCAAACCTCCTGACCTCTGTGAGCCTCTGTGGGTGCTGTGCTGACCCCAAACCCACTGCAATCAGGGACAGGCAGCTCAGGCTGGGACACAAAAATGCCATCAGCTCCCCTTCCCTCTTTGTCCCTGTGTGTTTTCCAGCTCCACTTCCCTCCTTGTCCATCTGTGTTTTCCAGCTCCCCTTCCCTCTTTGTCCCTGTGTGTTTTCCACCCTGGTCCCAGCAGCAGGATCACTGCTGCAGCAGGACTCACCATCATTTTAAAGGGGAGCTGGGGATTGGCACCATCCTTATTAAAACCACTCACTCACACCTCATTTTACCTTCCCACTGGAGATGATTTAGCTTGATTTATTCTAATTAGTTGTAATTTATTGTTTTAATGAGCTCTTCTGCAGGCTTTTTGTGCTTCATAACCACCCTCCTTGGCTGCTACAATGCATTTCAAGGAGGTCTTTTAATAAGGAAAGGTTTCCAAGGCTGCCTCGGATAGGGAGGTTTTTGTTGGAGTATGAAAGGATCAAAATTAAGGCAGAATTTCCCTCTCCTCCAGGATGGGTTTGCTGGGGAGCATCTGGCTGGGAGCAGGAGGCTGCCCCTCAGCACTTCACCCACATGGCAAGAGTCTCCTTAATTATCAGCAGCATTTGCAACTGGGTTTAAAGACTGACAAAAGAAAACAAATAGGAGAAAACTCTCCTTCCTCTGGCTGCAGCTCTGGAGCAGGGAATTGTGGCCTGGAAGGTGCAGCTGCAATTCTAAGGATTGGTCAGGGATGCTCAACACCAGGGTCACCCACACTGCCCACCCAGGAGGGTCTGTGCTGCTGGAGGGGGCCAGGACACGATGCCATAATCAGAATTAATTCACCCACAGAGATCTCTCCTCCCCTCCCCTCTGCTGGGATGGGTGAAGCTGCAGGAACTTCCTGAGCTGCTCCCAGGGGTGGCTGGGCCATTTCGTGGCTTTCCAGCCTTTAATTTGGAAGGGAGAGAAAGGCCATCTGGTCAGGTGGGTTATTTCTGTGACATTGGGTTCGACCATTAGAAGAAAAAGTAAGTTTTCCCTTCTCTGTCCCTACAGCCACCACGTGGCCAAATTCCCTTTGGAGACATCCAAAATGAAGCCGATGAGATTTGCTTTGCAAGTAGAGACAAAAAGCTTCGTGAAAGCAAAACCTCCAAAGGGGGAGAAACTCCCAAAAAGAGAAACATGAAAACCCCCAAATGGCTTCAGCTCCAGCACAGAAACACATGGGTGCTTACAGGATATTTTCTCTGGCTTGAACAGAAGCAGCTGAGATTTGTGTGAGAAATAGTGAGAAACCCTTGGGGAGCCAGGGATGCTCCAGAGGGCCCTGGGAAGGGAAAATCTCCTGGAAGTGTCGCAGCAAATCCCCCGTGCAAACCCAGATGGAGCCGCTGCAGGAGCGGGAACGGAGCCAGGGGAGAGCCTGGAGAGCTGCACGTGGCCTGGGGGCTCTGCAGCCCCAGGGACTGAGGAGGAGGAGGATGGAGGAAGCCAGGCTGGGCTCCTGCGTGTGGAGAGGCTCCCAGAGGGGCTGGAAAGCACAAACAGCCCCATGAAACAACAAAGGGCCTCTGTGGGCACCCCAGGACACCACAGCAAGATCCAACAGGGAGCAATGAGAGACATCAAGGGTGAGCCAGTCCATGGGCACAGGAGTTAGTGATGGTGATGCTCCCCAGAGCAGGAATGGCCACAGCTCTGCCCAGCCACCTCCTGCTCCTGCCACAGGGGCTGGGCAGCGGGAAAATCAGATGAACCCTGTTCTTGGAGAAGGGACCGGGTCTCTGGAGCTTCTTGTGGATTATTTACCCAGCTCCACACGCTGCCAACCAAAATAAATCAATTCAGCTTTTGCTTCCATTTTAGGAAAATGAATCCTCTGGGACAGGCTGGGAGCTGGTGCCCTGCTGGGAGCCACGTGCTCCCCATCCCAGCCCTGGTGGGGTGCAAGCAGGACTCAGAGCCCCTCGGGCCCACTGCCCCATGTCCCTGCCTTGCTGGGGACAGACAGCAGGACACAGGCAGGAGCTTTCCTGAGCCTCCTGCCACCCTGCAGAGTCCTCCCACGGCTTGGGTGACCTTTTCCTTATCTCCTCACGTCCTTCAGCCCCTCACAGCAGCAGGTCCTGCAAGGGCAGGTTCCCATGATGTAGCCCCTTATCTCATGGTGCTGAGCCCTCCCCACCAGCCCATTCCAGCCCTGTGCTGGCAGCACTGGGGATCACCCGCTTGTGCTGCAGGGGGGATCACCAAAAATTTAACCCAAACCACAAAAGCTGCATGGACCACCCACATCTCCCTCCAGCTGCCCAGGAGAGCTTTGCTGGCACTCCTCAGAGGGAACCTTGCAAGCTCATGGTCCTGAGATGCATCAGGAGCTGCTGGGTTTCCTCCTCAGCCCCAACCCCAGAACTGCTTTTCTGGAACAGGCACTCTCCTTCCTCCTGCCCCACCAGTTACAAATTGCCCAGCATTCAAACTACTTAATCCCAGCAGCTCTTTCAGATCTGTTTGCATATTTGACCAGAACCGGCTTCTAAGAAAGAAAATAAAATAACAAAATCTTCCAAGCGCCTGCTCCTGTCTCCTCCCCATGCAGGATGCTGTGTTGGCAGCATTGGTGCTGTTCCAAGAGCAGCCTGGGAAAGGCCACATTAGGATGGCTCCTCTGTCTCCTTCAGCAGTGAAAATCATTTGGATGATGTGGATATCGGGGAGTCTGAAAAAGGGAGCACTGTCCCCCTGGAATGAGGGACAGGGCTGGCAGGGAGGTGCTGCTGTGGCTGGGCTGCCCCATGCAGTGTGAATTGCTGATAATCACAGCCCCGCCCTTTCTGCCTCGAGTGAGAGAGGTCCCAAAATGCAGAACCAGGATCTCAGCCCCTCCTGGGCCCCCTCAGGCAGCCCCAGGTTCAGACCCACCCATGGGATGCCCTCAGTCACAGGCTGTCCCTTAGAGCTGTTCTAAGCCACGAGCCACGATGTGTTCTGACACACCTGATGGGCTGGAGCTGCTCCAAACCCACAGATGTGATATCCCTGCACAGAGGCCTCCACTGCTCAGTGCTGTGGGGCTGGAGGCTCCAAACCCACACCTCACACACGAGGGAGGGTGAGCAAACTGCTCCCAGTGCCCACAGCCCCAGCTCTGCTCCCCTGGAGCCCCAGCAAGGCACAGATCCCATCCCTCTCCTCAGACACAGGGGAGAGGCTGCTGCAGGAGTGCCCCGGTGTTTCCAAACCAATTTTTGCATTTTGCCCCAGTGTTTCCAAACCAATTTTTGCATTTGCAGAAATGCCACCAGGGATTACTTGTTTAAAACCTCCTTTGCAGGGGTAATCAGATCATACTTGAAAAGAGCCTCAGGATCTGCAGTTACAATTATTTCATTAGGATGTGATACTCCAGACCATCCAGGAGCTTGGGAAGCTGCTGTTTGCACAGGCCCGAGCACGCTGCCCAGGGAAGAGGTCCTTAGTGCTAATTACCAATGCCAACCCCGGCCATTAGGAAATTATTGCTAATGCAGCTGACAACAGCTTTTATAAGACTCTATTAAGGAATTCATCAGAAAGCAGAACCAAATAAAGCAAAAAGCTATTAAAGAAAAACAAAACTCACCCCCAAAGTGCGGGATCAGCAGGAACAAGAAGCAGGAGCTGTTGTGTGAGTGCAGCAGCCCCAGAGCTGAGCCCAGGGCTCCCTTTGTCCCAGCACTGGTGTTGCATCAGCCTGGGGCCCTCCCCAAATACCCTGGGATGGGAGAGTGGCTCAGCTGTGGCTCATTCCCCCCTGGCAGCTCCCTGTGGAGTCACAGCTGGTCCCCTGCACCTGCAGCCCTGCTCAGGGAACCATCCTGTGCCAGACAGGGTGCAGGGCCAGGATATGGGTGCAGGGACCTCCAGACAGGGGTGCAGGGCCAGGATATGGGTGCAGGGACCTCCAGCCCAGTGCTGGGCCTGAGCGTGTCCCCAGGAACCCCCGGGGTCCTTCTGGGAAAGGGGAAAACACCGAGGTTGGTCCTGGGGATATTTTTTCAAAAGCCTGATAAAAATAACTCTCTGAAGGGGTGAGGAAGAGGAAGGACAATTTGTGCTGGAGAGGAGGTGTCACCCCCAGGGCCTGACAGCTCCAAGTGGCACAAGGACACAGGGCTGGAGCAGTGACTCATGACTTTTTGGCGTTCCATGCCGCTGTGGGTATCGCATTTCGGGGATTATATTTTATTCATAAAAATTGCTGTGCTCACAGCCCTGCCTGGCAGAGCCACAGAGGCTGAGCTTGGGGCTGGCTCTGCTCTGCACCATCAGGGGGTCCCAGCTCTGGAGCAGCTGCTGGGTGTTAAATACATTCTGCACAGCTGGGTGAGAGTGCCCAGGTTCCCCTGCTTGACCTGGCCCGTGGGTGCCTTGGTGGCACGAGGTGCTGGGCCAGGGTTTGCAGCACGTGGTGGGTGTTGTTGGTAACCACCTCCCAGAGGAGCCACAGCAAACATGTGAGGCTGTATTTTTAACTCTGAGGTCCTGCTGACATGGAAAACTGGGTGCCTGGCCCAGGTGCTGCAGAGATTGATGGAAAATTTCCTGCCTCCCGTCAGCAGCTGGGCTTTGCTAAACCAGGCACTGCAGTGGGTGACCAAATGGGGCTTTGCCCCAGGAATGATTTTAGGGCTGTGCCCAGAGCCCAGCAGACACCATTTGGGAAGTGCTTTCTCTGCAGGTGGGAAGCTGGCATGGTGGGATGGATGTGGGGATGGGGCAAATCCAACTTTCCCAACTCACAGCCTGGTTTAGCATCCCCAAGCAGGAAGAACATTTTCAACCCCCTGAGGCCACGATGAGCCCATGGTCCTTGCCAGGCCCTCGTTGGTGCAGGCATCCCACATATCTCTCTTGTCCTTGCCTTCATGGGGATAACCTGTGACAAGCTGGAAGGTGGCAGTGACAGTGACATTCCCCTTGTCCCCACCACCCTCCCACAGCCCCACCGGCTCAGCTGAGACAAGCAGAGGCTAAGAACATCAACTGGGTTTTATTCCTCAGGTCTGACAAGTAAAAGCACAAATTCTCTTTGGAAATAAGGAAAAAAAAAAAAAAAACAACACCAAAACCCCAAACCAACGTTCAAAGCACGCAGATCGTTTCTCAGGATGGAGGCCACGCCGCCAGACGCGTGTCCTTCGCAGAGATGTAGTTTAAAAAAAAACAAAAAACCAACTCATGGAGGAGAAAAGACACAGAGCTACAGGTTTCCATGTCAATTTTAAAGAAAAAAACAAAAAAAAACAGGCCCTTTTTTTGCTATTGTATTATAAATATCCCATCCGAGCGACTCGGAACAAACAATAACCATAAGGAGGAGCATCCTTTCTGCTTGGCCCCGTGGGCACAACATCTCTAGCGGCACTCAGGGCGCCAGAAGCCCTCGGGGGCGGTGGGCTGGCACCCGGTGCGTGCCCCGGCTCTCGGCGGGGGTGGCGGGTGCTGCCATCATCCCTGCGAGCCAGCGGCACCCGTCACCCTTGCCCGAGGCTGTCAGGATGCCGCAGGGACCGGGGGAAGGGGAAGGGGACGAAGGGACGGGGATGCCGGGGGTGCCGGCTCAGGTGCAGGTCGCCTCCTGGCTCTCGACGGGGATCTCGCTGCCGCCGCTGCCCTCGCCGTACTGCTGGTAGGGGGGGATCTGGGGCGCCTCGATGATCAGCAGCCCCTCCGGGGACAAGGAGGCGAACACCGTGATGGGATCCACCTCGTAGGGCAGCCTGCAGGGGGGCAGGAGAGACGGGATGGGTTAGGATGCTGCGTTCCCGGTGCATCCCGACCCTTGGAGCCCAGGGGATGGCAAGGGTGTTTTAAGGGGGTGGCAGCAGCCCCGGCGCCCCGGCAAAGCCTCTGTTATTGCTGGAGCGCCTGGGAATGTGCGGGGGATATTTGGAGCGGGCTCCTGGCCCCGCGGGAGCTCTGTTTAATCTCCCCGGCAGATGTGTTTGACGGGATGTCAGCGCCGCGCGGGGCAGGAGAAAATCCCGGCCAGCCTTGCCCGTAAAAGGAGCCCGAGCGCCCGGCAGCAGCGAGCCCCAGCCTCCCCGTGGGAGCTCGGGACGCACAGCGCTCCTCCAGGCTGGAAAAGCAAAGCGGAGCCGCTGCCAGCCGAGGAAACCCTTCCCATGCCCTGGGCTCCGATGCTTTTCGCTGTTCACCCCGTGCGAGCCCCGCGGGTGGGACCTGCCCCCCGCGTGGGTCGGGGCTCGCCTTCGCGGTGCTGTTGCCAAAGCGAGCCGCGGGTGAGTCACGGCGATAGCGATCGCTCGGACATCACGGGGATGCGGGGATGTGCCGGCATGGAGCCCGCCCGCCGTGCCCGCTGCTCCCGGGCTCGCCTCCTCCCCGCTCCCCCGGGCATGGAGAACACTGACACAGCCTCAAAAAAGGCCTCCTCCTCCTCTCTTTCCCTTGGGAAATCACCCCGTGGCCCGGGAAGGCCAGGCAGGTGCTGCAGAGGAGCAGATTTTGGGATGGAACAGTCCCTGCGTGTGTGAGCTGGGGCACGGGGACTGGCAGAGCTCGGCCGGACCAGCCGGTACCTACTGGATTTTCTTGGTGAAGTTCTTGGAGACGATCCCTCCTTCCACCTGCTGCTCCTCGTGTTTGCCTGCAGGGAAGGCCAACACCCCACATCAGCACCTTATTATTTTTTCCCCAACAAACAACAACAACTAAACCCAACAGGAGAGTTTTCCGAGCAGCTGTTTCCCTGTCCCAGTGCAAACTCTTTCTCTGGGGAGGGCTCAGGAAGCCTCTCCATGTGGGGAAGGAGATGCTAGACACAGCACAGCCACATTTCCAGTGGAAAACTGGGGTCTCACAGGCTGCCAAGAACTGGGGCTTAAGAAAATAAACAAATAATAAAACCATTGTTGGTGGCAGCATCCCCCTTGGCCTCGCCCCCAAGGATGGGCTCTTTTCTGCCCCTCTGTCAAGTTGGGTGTTCCTGTACCTGGAGCATCAGCCAGAGGCTGCCTGGACCCCCCTGAGCTGTGGCTGTCCCCCTGTACTGCAGTGAGCTCCAAACAAACACTCAGAGCTGTGTTAGGTGGCAGCCCCCAGCCCTCCCGGGTGATCCCAGCCCGGAGGACCCAGGGACAATGGGAATGTCACTGCCAGGCTGATGGGACACTGAGGGCAGTCGTGGGCACCCCAGAAGTGCCGGACCCTATACCCACTGCTCCCGACATTAATTTACATTTCAGGGATGTGTTTGTGGCTGACCCAGCCAGGCTGGGCTGGGGGCTGCGAGCAGCTGCTCCTTTCCTCCCAGCCTCTCCCTCGGCCCCTTTAAAGGGAATCTCCCTCCGTGCCGACCTCACCCTGGCTATAATTAACCGAGCAGAGCTGGGGCCCCTCTTGGCTGCTGGCTCCGGGTGCTGCCAGCCAGGGCACAAAGCAGGGAGATCTACCCCAAAGGACACGTGTCCTTCCTCATTTTGGCAGCAAACCACCATGGCTTGTGAGCCAGATCCCCCCCGTGACACCCAAACTGCCTCTGGAGATGCCCCAAAGCCCTTCTGCAGCCCTCCCCTGCTCCCAAACAGGGGGTTCTGCCGCCCCCTTAAAACAAAGGCGATTTTGGCACTTTGCAGCAATCCCTTGAGCTGGCAGTGCCACCTCCCCGCTGCCCTGGCTCTCACCTGACACCTCGACGTAGCCATCCTTGGTTTTGACGGTGAGCTCCTCGGGTTTGAAGCTGTGCACGTTGACACACACCTTCCAGGGCTCGCGGGGGAAGGGCGCGGGGCTGCGGCTCTCGGGGTACCCCCCGAAGTGGGCGCCGTACGCGGGGGCCATGGGGGGCGTGCGGCCCAGCCCGGCGCGCAGCGGGCCCGGCCAGGTGGTGGTGAGCCGGGGCCGAGCCCAGTCGGGCCAGTCCGCCGTCAGGTCCCCGGGGAAGGGCGACAAGCCGAAGTCATCGTCCAGCAGGCGCGAGGTCAGGCCGGGCTCCCGGAAAGGGTCGCGGAGGCTGCGCCTGCCGGGGTAGTGGCAGGAGAAGGGCATCTGGCTGTCGGCCATGGCTGCCTTCCGAGGGGTCTGAGCGTGTCCCCGCGGCTCTCACGCGGAGCCTCAGCCTCTGTGCGGCTGCTCCTGGCTGCAAACTTCCCCCGGGAGCCTGTCCCGGAGGAGGCGCATCCACGCCGGGTGGGACGCGGGTGCGCGGGGACGGTGCCTCCTTCCCGGCACCAGGTGAAGGACGAGGAGAAAATCAATTCGGGCTGAATCACCGGGAGCCGGAGGAGCGCAGGAAGGACGGAGGGAGCTCTCTGGCCGCGAGAAAACGCTTCCTGTCTGGCTGCGATCCCAGGACTGGGGAGAGGAAAATAAAACTTCTTGTCAGGAGAGAGAAAAAAAAATAATAAACCCAAATATCCTGAGATTAAAAAGCTTCTCTCTCACTTCTCACTCTCCAGCACTTTATGTGCAACTTTCCCTGCTGCTCCTGGGTGAGAGCTGCAATAAATGCCTGAGCCTGGAGCCCAGAAACTTCTCTAACCTTCCAGCCGTTGGGCGAGTACTATTTATATGGATTTCGGAGGAGGGGGGTGTGTGTTTTGCAAGTCCTGCCCTGTCAGCCGAGTATTTTGGAGAGGATGAAACAGCCGAGGAGAATTTGGGCAGTGGCAGCTGACCTCTGCTGAGGATCCCGGCTGCCACGGGGCCGCGGCGCTTCGGCAGCTGCCCCAGCCCCTGCCGCCCCCTCCTGCTGCTCTGCCCGCCCAAAATAGCCCCCAAGCTCAGCCGGGGCTGGCTGCTTTCACCCCGCTGTCACCTGTTAAAAATACCGCGGTGGGGCTGAGCGAGCTGCTCCCCTCACTGTACAGCCGCGTGTCCCCAGGGCACCGCCGTGCCGGGAAATGGGTCACCCACTGCTGGCACCCCCGGCAGTGGCACCCCACGGGGGTGGGTGGGCAGTGTTTGGGGCAGGGGCACAGGGTGAGCCTCTCCGGGATGCCTCTCTGGCCATCTTCACCAGCTGGGCCCGCAGAAGCATCCCCTGACTGCGGGAAGGAGATGGACCCTGGGCAGCAGCAGCGCTGCTCAGCACCTGCCTCATCCTCATCCTCCTCATCCTCCTGGCCCCGCCGCATGCCCCGGCCCTGCCGCAATCGCGGTGCGGGCAGGGCGAGGCGTTAATCACAGCCGCGGCCGGGCCCGTAATTACAGGGCAGCGGCGGGAGCGGGCTGCGAGCTGTGGGAAGGGGCGCGGCAGCAGCGCTGGAGGGGCAGCTCCGAGCCAGCATCACCGGGGACACGGCCCGAGCCCGGCCACGGGCGGGGGAACGGCTGGCACGGATGGGGTCCCCATGGAGGCGGTCCGGGCACGGCTCCGGTGGGCAGCGCTGGAGGATGGGATGTGATCGATGAGGGTGACGTTGGCACTTCCTCATGCCGCATCCTGGCTCTGCATCATGCTCCTTCTCTCCAGCATCTGCAATTTTTCTAATGGACTCTGTGGAAGTAATTGCAGCTTTAATGCAGCACAGGCCGCTCAGGGATGGAGCCGCTGGTGGCTCCGTGGCATTAATCACGCTGGGGACGGGGAGCTGCCTCTCCTTGGCTAGGGCAGGGCTGCCCCCCGAGCATGGGGACACACAGGGGTCTCCCTGGGGTCCGGAGGGATGCCTGGAGGTGCCAGCTGAGTACTCCTGGTGTGGGGAGGCAGCTGCTGCTGGAGGGACTGAGCATCCCCGTCCATTCCCTTGTCCTGCTCGGCTGCCTCTGCCTGCCTGGGGACTCCTGGTGCCCGTGGGTGACAGTACAGGGGCAGTCCTGGCGGTCACTGACACACAGCATGAGCTCAGCTGGGCACAGCTTGGCTGGGGAGCAGGATCGCCCCAGCACCCAGCCCTGCCACCCCCTTGGGCAAACAGCAGCGCACGGGGTGAGAGGGACAAGCCCCGAGGAGGTTTCAGGCAGTCCCACGATCCTGCCGCGTTTCCAGGAGCCTCACAACATCCCCCATCCCACATTGCCCACATAGCTCCAGGCCATCCTCCCTCCCCGGCCAGGAATTCTTTCTGTCGCCTTGTTCATCCCCATTAGTCACACGTCCCCTCCTCCCGCCTGCTCTCACCCTCTCTGGGCCATCCCAATTTAGCTCCTGTTGTCATTCCAATCCTCCCGGCTGCCTCCCACCCCGAGCCACCCCACATCAGCTCTGGGAAGCATGGAGTGCCCTTGCAGCCCCCCTTCTCCTCTGGGTTGACACACACCTGGGGATGCTGCCCCGTGTCCCCACCTGTGCCCTGCCCAGACCTTTCCTGGGTGCCCATTTGAGGAGCATGGGGACATGGGGACATGGCCCAGTGCTGCTGCTCCTCTGGGGGACTTCAGGGTGCTGGAGAGTCCCCACTGCCCCTGGCTGCTGCCCAGAAGGTGCCAATGGCAGGACCCTGTGGCATGGGAACTCTGTGCAGGAAGGGAAGGGCACAGCCCCGAGGAGAGCACTGGTGAGCCCAGTGTGACCTCCAGGGACAGATGGGCACATTTCTGGCTTGGGCTCCCGGTGCCTGAACAGGGTGGGGGGATCCAAGGGCCTGGCAAAGGGCAGCAGGAGCCTGGCCAAGCAGGAAAGCAGAGCTGCCAGAAATACTAGCCCACAACTTTTTTTTGCTTCAGCCAGTGCCCTGAGGAGCCAGTCCTCAGCAGCTGGGAGTGGAGGCACATGCCCTTCCCTGCAGAGCAGCTGAAACAACCCGAAATATCCCACCACACGCACTTGTATGCAAAAGGAACATGATGCAAAGGAAATACTGTCCAAACCTTTATTGGAACCTTTTTCTAACCAGGCTAACAACTCAAACACCCAGGAAGACTAAAGGATACAGAACACAAGTGGATGGAGAGCAAGGGGAGCTTTACAGTGAACTCAAACAAACAGATGTGCCGGTGTCGGTGGAATCAACCAACAGGCAGAGAACAGAGGCCATTTCCCTCCTGGCTTTTCTCACATCTGGGCTTTTGTTCTACATCTTTTGCTCATTCCCCGAGTTTCAAAGGTGGAGAGCTGCCCTGGGTTGGTGAGGGTGTTGTTCTCTAGGCAACAGCCCAAAAGCTGGGGTGCTTGACACTGTTGCTTTGGAGACCCTCCCAGTCATGTGCAAACTGCCAGGTTGCAGCAAAGTGATGAGAATGATTTATTCTCTGGTGAAGAGGTAATAAAACCCCACTGGACACTAAAGGGCAAAGTCTTCCTTTAGGCACCTGAACCTGCCCCTTTCTCAAATACCCCAGGAGCCCGAGGCTGGGCACCCAGCAGCCCAGCACTGGCACTCACTGGCTGGCACTGGAGCTGTGTCCACACTCAGCAGCACAGGCAGCTCTGCCCCAGGAGCACAAACACCTCCCTGAGTGAGCAGAGCAGTGGCTGCAGCCTTGGTGGAGCGATGCTGGGGCAGGGTGGGACTTTTAGCACATCTCATTTTAGCTCTTCCCAAAGCTGGGGGAGGATGCCTGCAGCAAGTTGGACACAGCAGGGGAGGCCTCCCAGCCCTGCTAGCTACTGAGCTCACATCAGGGAAAAGCTACTGGCACAAAGCCTGGGGAAGGGGGCAAAGCAGGGCACAGCACGAGGGTCTCAGGATGGGGCAGGGTGGGCATCCTTCCTTCCTGGTGGAGACCACGGCCAGTCACTTCCATCCTATTCCCTTCCTCATCACTGATCCAAAGGGTGACAAGTGTCCCCAACCTCCAGAGGGAAGAGGGGACCAGCAGTGGGAGATCAGAGAACTCCAGGGATTTTTGGTGATGGCAGCCCTGTGCCACATGGCAGAGGAAGAGGAGCAGGGTTATTCCTCCACCAGAGCTGGCTGTCACCTCTGAAGTCCCCACTCATTTCCAGGGGGATCTGATTTGTCAACAGAAGCTGCTTCAAGGAAATGGAGAGTTTTCCCCTGCCTTGCCCATCTCCATCACAATGAGGTTCCTCTCTAAGTACTGGTGGTGAGGTCCAAATGAACCAAATTTACCTTCCTCTCTCCAACATATCTGGCACCACTTCAAAGGCTCCTGCCTTCATGGACCCAACAGCATCACCCAAATAGCTTTTTTAAAGTAATGCTCAATAAATAGAAGAAATAAATATTAAATAGAGGCCAAGTCCCCTCAGCCTGTTCAATATATGTACAATGCATAGCAAAGTAACAGTGATTGGCTGTTGCAGACAAGTTTGGTACAAATTCAGTCCCCAAAACAACAAAAACATTGAGAAAATTGCAGTTAACATAAAGCAAAGCTCAGCCAAGTGCTGCAACCAAAGAAGAAAGAACAGAAGAACAGTGATTTGAAACATCCCTTGTCTTTGCTTCCCAGCAAACCTGCAGAAATGGTGTTGGATTTTCTGGAACATGGGGTTGGGACAGGGGGGACAAACCCAGAGCCAAGGCAGGTCCAGTGAATGGGGAGAGTTGATGGCTCCAGGGTCAAAGGGACATTTGGGAGTGAGTGCTGTGACATGGGCTCTGCCAGGGAAAGGCAGCAGGGGTGCTTGTGGGATGATTCAAAATCATGGCTGGGAAAGAGCCTTTGAGTGTGAGACTCCCAAAAACCAGCCCAGATATTATCCTGATCTTGTGGCCAGCCCTGAACACCCCTTGTGTGCCTGACCACAACAGCAATTCACCAACACCAAAGTGACCCAGCTGCTTTTCCTCCAGGTGAACCTGCCCTTTGCAGACAGCACCTGCAGCAATCTCAGATGTTGGATGCAGAGCAAAAATCCATAAAAGCAGTGAATGAGAGAAACAACTTAAAAAAAAAATTTAAAAAGCACTGGCAAAAGGCACAGAGACAGAAAAACTCACAGCTTCACACAAACCCACAGAAACCCCATCTGTCCACTAACAGGAAGGGTGTACTAAAGCTTGTACTAAAAATATTAAATAAGTTAAAAAATAAATAACACCGAGGGAAACTCACATGTATATGCACATGTGCACACACACACATACACACAGAGCCTTGATCAGATCCGTCACCAGAGGCTGGATTTTGCAAGGACCTTCCGCGGGGATCGCTTTCTCACAGTCTCATCTCCTTTGTTTTCCCATGGGTGGGTCAGCGCGCAGGGATGAACACGGCAGGGCAGTCCTGGCATCCTCGCCGGGAGCGCGGCGGTGGCGGCGGGAGCGGGCGGGTTTCGGGCTGGGCGCTGCCGGCGCAGCCAAGGCAAACAGCGCGGGGCCAGCTGGCTCCCGGCCGGGCCCGCGCAGGCGACACTCCGCTGGTGGCACCGCCACGCAGACCCTCGCTGTCACCTCCGAAGCGTCCCAGACCCGATTCTGCGCTCACACCCATCGCATTCCTGCACGAATCTAATGAGAAACCCGAGATTCCAAGGTGAAAGCGCGCAGATCTGCCCTGCGTCCCTTCGTGTGTCCCGTGAGAGCGCACAGGGACACGGTGGCAGCAGGAGTGACTGTCACTCCTCCGGCCACCTCACTGAGAGGGGCCACAGCTGTAAACCTTTACACGAGACCGGCGGCATGGATACATTTGAACAAACAAACAGATCCAAAAATAACTTAACGTTAGAAAAAAGAAATCAGAATAAATAAATACTGGTCCGTTCTGACATACAATTAAAAATAGAATAATAATAATATTAAATAAATAAATAAATAAATAATTTAGAGAGGTTTACTCCAATGCAAGTCTGCTTGGGAAAACCCCAGGAGCGTTTAGCTGCCACGGACTGTACAGGCAGAGGCAGTCCTTGATGGAGGGATCAGCTGGATGAGTGCAGGAGCTGCCCCACACAACCCCTGGGGTCATCTCCTGACCCACACGGGGTGGGTGCTGCCAACCCTGCCGTGGTGCTTCCATCATCTGTCCCCAGCCACGAGGATTCCAGTCAGTGTGAGTTTGGTATTTACACCAGTTGCACAAAGCCCCTCTTCTTTCCTTTCCTTCCGTGGTTTTGGATCTCCGGGCTTGCTGCTTCCTGCTGCAGCTCCGCGTGTGCATTACGGGGTGCCAAGGGGCAGGGGGTGCTCCTGAAACACTGGGAGAGCTGGGGAGCTCTGGGATCCCATCACTGCCTTTGGATCTTCCCAGGGAGCAGAAGGATGGGGCATTTCAGCATCAGACTGGGAGAGACTCTTTGGGGAAGAAGCATGAGGTTTTCAGCCCTTTTGAGAGGGAGTTTGCTGCAGAGAGTGGCCAAGGGGCCGCTGCTGGGGCCAGCACAGGAGGGAGGGCAGTGGCATCCTGTCTTTGATCCCTGGAGCATTTGCTCAGCCCTGCCAGGAGCACTTCTCTCTGTATCCTAGAAAGGGCCTTTCCAGAGGTTGGACCCATCCCCACTAAGCCACCAACCATACCAGTGCCCAGCTCTCTGCCTCAGCCCCCTCATCCTCACATTGCCTGCAGGGTGAGGGATGAGGGTCTGGGAAAAGGGGGAGCTTTGGCCATTGAAGGCACAGGACAAGGGGAACCAGCATCAGGAAAGATCCTGGGAAAGAGGCCCTGACATAAAACTTCCTCCTGTACCACCCAGATGCAATCCCTGCCTGTGCTGCTGTACTTTCCAACAGATAACAGATTTATAGGCTTGCTGAGGCAATCATCCAGTTCCACCACAGCAGCTCATGGCACTCAGCCTTCCTCCCCTTGATGCTTTGTCCCTTTTCCAGCTGCCAGGGGCCTGTAGGTAATTCTGTAGATGGGGGGTGGGTTGCATTCCTTTTGAGCCCCTCTCCTCCTGCAGATGGTGGCTGCACTCAGCCCTTTTCTGTAACACTTAAACAACACACACCTCCTTGACTCATTAAGCCCAAACTCGTTAATAATCATGCAGGATGGAAGGGGAGGGGATGGAAAAAGGGAGGGAGGGAAGTCTTAAGCCCAAATTAGCGTCTCTAAGCACCCAGGTGTTGTAAGAGAAATAAACTCCTCGGCACCAGCTCAGCCTGTGCTGGGAGAAGCCTTTGTTACCCGGCAAAACACAGTAATTGCGCAGGCAGCTGGGCTGGCACGGAGACAAAACCCCAGGGCCCAGGGCAGCCTGTGGCTCCCTGGCAAAACAGGCAATTAGTGGGGGCCCTTCCTGTCCCCCTGCCCTGCTCCAGCCTCCCAGTAACAAACTGGGGCACCAGTGCATCCTGCTGCAGCCTGGCACTGGCCTTGCAGCTGTGCTGCTGATGCTGCCCCGGGACAGCCAGAGGGGCTCAAGGAGGAATTCCAGGATCGCCTGGAATCCTGCTGTGTGTTTTGAGGAAGGGGAATGGGGGTCCCCTGGCTCTTGCAATGCCCTTTTAACCCTGTGTGTTCTGACTGCACCCCACAACTGCCATCTCTGCACCTCCCTCTGGTCCCACCAGCAATGCACTCCAAGGGCAATGCTCCCTGAAGAAGAACCTCAACCCAACCTGTCTGAGGCTCCTCCAAGAGGGGAAGCCCACAGCCCCTGTCTCCCCTGCGTGGCCTGGCCCTTGGAGCACAGCACGGCACCACCTCCTCTCTGCCTTGTACCCCACGAGCCCCAGGCCTGCTTCAGACCTCAGCAGGTGGTTTGCAAGCAATTCAGTGCTGGGGGGATAAAACAACCCTGCAAAAGGTGCTGCTGCCTGGTAGGAAAGGGCAGGAGAAAGAGCAAACAGGCTTTTTTTTCCCCCCAAGAAGTACATTAGGAGGGATTTCTAGCCTTCTATTTATAGCAGGGACTGGCTGACTGGCAAAAAATAAATATTTTCTCTGCAGAGCGGGCAGCAGCTCTGGAGGAGAGACCCAAAGGACCTAGTATTTGCCTTGGTGGGGACAGCCATTCCCCCACCCATCACCGAAGTTTTCCAGCAAACTCCTCCCCATCTGGGTCTGTCTCTCCAGCAGAAGTTAATTTGTTGGTTCCTGGTTTGTCAGAAGAGCAAGGAGCAGAGTTCTTTCCTTTGGACCGCTGGTAGTGCTTTGGAGAGCAGTAGCAATGGGGAGATGGGAGCATCGGGGAGGATGGAGCAGGTCTGAGCTGACAGACCCTCTCTAAAGCACCGACCCTTCTTCCAGCCTGGCCTGGGGAGCTGGCACGGAGCCACCCGCTCCGCTGGGGAGGAGGGGCTGCACCAGGCGCTCCAGGGCTCTCACTCCCAGCCGGGGAAGGGGGACCCGGCAATGCCACCGCGTCAGTATCGGGGATGATTGCTATCGATGGCCAGGTAGGTGGGAAGGAAGCGGAGAATGCCAGGAATGTGGCGGTGACGCCGGCACCCGGTGTCAGCCAGCAGTGGCACTCCCTAACGACGCAGGCTGTCGGAGCTGGCTCCTGAGTCATAGCTCCTGCTCCTGCTGCGGCTGCTCCTGGGGCCCGAGCTCCGGCTGCTGCTCCAGCTTCGGCTGCGGCTCGTCCGGTAGCTGGAGTAGCTGCGGCTGCGGCTCGGGGAGCGGCTGAAGCTGCTGTACCAGGAGGAATAGCTGCCGGCGCTGCTGGACGAGGAGGGGCTGGGACGGTAGTAGGGGATGGGGCGTTTGCGGGCACTGTGGGGACACAGAGATGCGGGTTACCAGCAGCACAAGGACACACTTACTGCCAAATCTCCAAAAAGCACTGTTCGCTCTGGGCAATACTCCCAAAAATGTGATTGTGTTTGTTTAAAAGGAAAAAGAGATCAGGTAGCTGACGGGCTTTGGGATTCAAACCACCCACCCCCACAGCCCTGGGGAAATCCCAGCCACTCAGTCTACTTGATGTTGTCCCAAAGAGCCCTCTGCATAAAGGGTAGAGTCAATAGTTGACTCTTTCCATTATGGGACACCTACCACAGGGCAGGGTGAAATAAAAACCTGTGAGGGAATGCTCTTGGCACCTGAGTCCCTGCTCTTAGTCTTACTTAATCTTCTTTTTTCCCTTCAGCTATTGTAAATTGAGACCCTCTCCATCCTCCCTCTGCCTCCAGCTGGAAATGCCCAAGCTCTAGAGGAGCGGTGGAAGGGCCTGCTGATCAGGCTCAGGGAACCCGGTCTCCTGGAGAAACCTCCTCTGGCAAGGGCTGGGACCCAAGGACAGCCCTCACCCCCCGGGGAGTGCCAGCTGAGCCTGTCTCCGCAGGACGGGACAGCATCCCCTTGCCTTGTGATGCGCCGGGCTTCCAGGTGGCTGGGAGAGTCTCTCCGGCGTTTCCTCAGGGGGGAGTAGGAGCGGCGCCGCCGCTGCCGCTCCCGGTGCGACTCCTTCTCGCTGGAGCTGTATTTGTGCTCCCGCTCGCGGTCCCTGCGGAGGCACAGCAGGGGATTGTCACTGCAGGGGCTTGGGGGGTCAGGGATGAACAGACAACGACCTATGGAGGCACAGATGGGCAGAGGACACTCAGCTCCCAAAGGGACAACTCTAAGCGCTGTGGTGGTGTCACCTCTGAGTGCTCACACAGCTGGACAAAGAGACTGGGTAACACTAATGGCATCCAGCAGTGTCTTCCAGTGGCTTTGCACTGCCAAGCCAAGATGGCTTCCAGGGCCCTGTGTCAGTGGGTGCAGTGTGTATTTAGCTCTTGCTGGAGCTGGCAGGAGCAGCCCTGCCAGCAGGCCCCACGTGAGCTGAGGGCCTGGTAGCCCTGCAGGGCTCTGTAAGCCTCGCCAGAAGGAGTGCCGGTGTTGCTATGGTTTTCTCTTTTGTTAAATTCCCACACACGTCAGCACAGGCCCTTCTGTGCAGTGTGGCTGATTTCATACACCCTGCTCAGTGCCATCTGCAAAGCAACATATTACAGGTCAAGGGCCTGCCTGATCCCTGCATGCTGCAAGTGTTCTCCTCACCAGCACGGGGATTGTGAAAGCCTGCAAGAATCGACCCTGGCAATGTACGATCTTGAGGCTGCAAAATGTTCACAGCAGCACAGGTGCTACCAGGAAAACCTGCCAAAGGCATCTCTAGGGTTGAACTGGGAGGCTGTTTCCTATGGTGTGTGGAGGGAGTAGAGGTGCCTGGACTGTGTTTCTCTCTGCAAAGCTGTGAGCACCAGCCTCAGGGTATCTGACATCTGCCCTCACAGCAGGGGCCCTTCCATGAGCCTGACAACTCTTTGTGAGAGCTGTGACTTTCAAAAGCAGAGTGTATTTCCCTGCTGCAATCAGATCCATGTCTGACAGGCCTGCTGGCTGTGTGGGCAGACCCAGCTGGAGCCTCGGGCTCTGCCCACCACCCATAGCAGCACGACAGTGATGGAGGCAGGGAAAGTGTGGGGCGGCAGGTACCACATGGGTGGGCAGCAGATGCCACAAGCAGACAGCTGTACCTGCTACGGCTGTAGCGGGAGTAACTGGGGCTCCGGCGAGGCCTCGAACTTCTACTCCCAGGACTTTTTTTGCAGGATTTGGAGGAATAGCTGGGGGAACGTGAGGAAGACCTGGAGACAGGAAGGAAACATAAAAGAGTTAAAGATGCTGGAGGGTGAGGCTGTACCAGACTACTCCAAATGACGAGCGGGTAAAGATGTCCCATTCCCCAGGGTCTCAGCCCAGCTCTGCATGGCCAGTTGTGGATCCCACACTCTTACACCTCCCCCTGCAAGGAGCCTGCTGGCTGCCAAGAGCGAGCCACTGCCCTGGGTCACAGAGACACCGTTCCAGCTGGCCCTACCTCCTTGCCGAGGAGCAGGACCTGCTTCGGGAGGAGCTGGGCGAGGCCCGGCGGTGCGAGGAGCGGCTGGAGGCGGGGGAGGAGCGGCCCGCGCTGCTGCAGGAGGCGCTGCGGGAGCCGGGCCTGCGCGGGGAGCTGCGCGCCGCTGAGGGCAGCGGCATTCGCTTCTTGTCCTCTGAGGAGCCCAGACATGACGGTAGGCACGCTCTGTGAACAGACATTTGGGCACTTCTTGAAGCTGTGGCTGAACCCCCTGGCTGAGGGGAGCAGCATGCTCCAGCAAATAAATATTCCCAACCTTCCATTCCCTAACTGGAGGTGAAAAGGACCTCTCAGCTCCCCAGGCTCTGTTGCAGAGGACCCCATGTGTGCGTGCTGGAATCCAAGAGCTCACCCTCTGGGCTCTGCCAGGGAGAAGAGGTCTGGAAGAGCACTGTGGCAGCAGCTCATGTGCCCCATGCCCAGCAGAGCTGTCAGGCTGGCAGAGCCTGGTGGGGCCAGCGAGCAGTGCTGGTGCTGGGCAGGGAGTGAAGTCAAAAGTGCTGGAGCAGGGGAAAGGCAGAGCATGGCAGGGCAAGGGCTGTGCTCCAGCCTGGCTGGGGAGCAGCGTGAGTGGGCACTGAGCAGGCCTGTCCTGTTGCCTTTGGACAGCTGCATGAATTCCTCCTCTTCCAGAAGTGCTCTGGAATGAACTGGGGTCAGAGCCCAGCAGCCAGGGCCAGCTGCAATCCCAGCTCCACCCATGTGAAGGCAGAGTTACCCCACTGGAGTCACCGTGTAAAAAGTGCAGACAGACCTAAAATTTTACCCTCTGACTGAAAAATGAGGCTTATTCTTACTAAACCCCATTACCCTGGCTCCCTCCTGTCACATTCAGTGCTCCAAACCATGTCCTGGCTCTTTCAGCCTTTAGGACCCAAGGGCTTGAGCTGGAAGAGCTCCCTACAACCACAGCCTGAGCACAGCCCTGGGTACCAGCCACCACGCTTCAGTGCCCTCATTCCCAACATGCCCTGGCAAAAACCCAGGAATGGGAGCCGGTCATGGAGGCTGGCAGCTGCTCCCCTCTCCTGAAGATGACCTGTGGCACTGGGTGGTGGTTGGTGGCCCCAGTGCAGAGCTGCTGCTGTGTTATCCTGCAGCCAGCCAAGTCCTTGCCCCTCCCTGTGCTCCCCACTAGCAGGAGATGCTATCTTGTCACCCTGGAGCTGTGCTGGATGAGCTGGGAAGAGGAAGGGGCATGCTGGGTTTGGCTCTCTGGACAGGTGAAAGAACAGGCCATAATGATGTTAGTGGAAACAAGTCCCTCTTCCCTTCCCCACAGTAGGCAGAGAGGGAGAATTAGCATGGCACCCCCCAGATGCTCCTTTCACACTGTGCCCAGAAGGACCAGAGACTTTTCTGACATGGCCATGCCCAGGGGAGCAGGGATGTGCTGTGACCATAGCCTGACCCAGGCCCAAACCCTGCATGAGCCACAGCAATGCCAAAACACTGCCACAAGCAATGTCCAGGGATGTGATGGCTGGGTTTTATCTTTCTCCTCAGGCTACAGAACTGGTCCTTGCTGAGTTCTGGACTCCAGACTGGCAAGACCGTGGGTCTGGTTGGTACCTGCCTGCCTCCAGAGCACACAAAGCTCCCTGCCAGCTCACCTGGGCAGCTGGAGCAGGCAGGAGACACAGAGCAACAACGTACCAGCAGCTACTGGTAATCACTGACCTTCGGTCTTGTCCCTGGGCATCTGGAGACAGATTTTCCAAAGCTGTTCCCTTGGTGTGGGAAAAGCAACTGGTGAAGGAATTTCCTGAATCAGAGCTGTTATCGCTGTTGGCCAGTTTGGGCTTCCCAGACGAGAAGGCATGGCCAAAGCCATCATGGACTAGACTTCTTTTCTCCTGGCTGTCCTTTGACCTGGATGAGCTCGTTTGAGTGGAGGGAGGGGAGGAAGTATCGTTTCCTGAGTCATATTCATGATACTCTCCATTCTGGCTGGCTAGGTTGCCAGGCGGGCTGTCTGTTTTGGTAAAGAGGTCAGCAGAAGACCCTGACTGAGAGATCTGAAAGCAAAAAAGCCATTTGGCATTGTTTGAATGGTTTTTGGGGGGGTTGGTTTTGGTTTTACTTTGCTTTTTTTTTTTTTCAAATAAACCCAGAAATTTTACCATCATGATGCACTGAAACAAAAGGAAAGGAAAGAAACAAAGTAAGAAAGAAAGAAAAAAAAGAAGAAAGGAGAAGAAAACAAAAGCACATATCCCTAAAAGAAATCCACAGTAAGAAGAAACTTATTTTCCCCCTGCTATAATAACGGGAAGATTTAGAGATCATGCAAAGAGTATCAGCATGCGGTTCATGTTAAACAAAAGAGTTCAACAAAGTAAGTGGGCAACCAAAGAATTAAAATAACTAACTAAATAAAAAATGTAACAGAGGACAAAGCCCTTATTTAACCTTAAAAAGGGGAGGAAAATAAAGGGGGTATATACATATAAAAAACCTGCATAATCCTTGCAAAGAAAACAAAAATGAAACAAAAACTTAGATGAGTGAATTTTTTTTAAGCTTCCTTAATAAAGTGGCTGAACCAATGTCACTAAAATAAGCAACAAAAAAACAAATCAAATCAAATTAAGGGCTTCTGTACAAAGCAAAAACTGGCAAATAAACAAGCTTATCACTTTGAAATAAAAAAAAAAAATAAAAATAAAAAGAAAAAAGAGGGTGAGGGAAAAAAAGAAAAATCCCTTTGGAAATAAAAGGTATACAGATATTTCTTTGTGTGCTTTTTACCCCCTGAAGAAGATATAGCTAATGCGCTCAAGTGACCTCTAATAAATTCCCTGGTGTCTTGCGGATAGCATCCACTTACCCATCAAGAACTCCTCCTTTAGTAGGTAAGGTGTAAGAAAAAAGGAAGAGCGGGCAACATAAGTCCATCATTAGAGTCTCAAATTACATGAAAAAAACATAAACCCTCTCTTCAATCCACACTGCCAACTGTTTGCTGCCTCCTCTATGCAAATGTCATGACTGCTTTTTGTCTGCTCGACTGTCTCCCTTATTATTCATTTTTGTTTCCTTCTGCTTGGAATTAGCCTGTCCAGCCCGTTCCTGGAGGCTGATGGCTTGTGCTGAAAGCTGCAGCTTGCACTGAATCCCCCTGAGCTGTATGGAAATGACAAAGGGAACTCAGCGAGGGAAGAAGCAAAAGAATGGAGGAGGAAAAGTGTGTCCCCACTGTGAGGAAGGGGACAGCAGCCCTGCTCCTGCCAGCCTCTGCAAGGGGGTCCAGACACACCCTGGCTGGGCTGCTGAGCACAACAAGGCAAGCAAGGACCCCAAACTCACACAGACTGACCTGGGCAGGGCTATTCTCTGGGACCCTGAGCACCACCAAGGGAATTTGCATCATTCCAGTATTTTATAGTTCAGTTTTAACTGCACTGGCATTTACCTGAGCCAGCTCAGGCATGTGGCAGCACTGGGAGTGAGGCTGTGCTAGTGCTAACATCTGCCCTTGCAATGGGGTGAGAATTAGGGCCCAGTGCACACATCTGGACTCTCATGTGGCCTCCTCCTCTTTCACTCAGAGCCTCCACTCTCCTCAAACCCACTCGTGAGGTTTGGTGCAGGGTTCTTAGAGTGTGGACACACAGGTTTGGCTCCCCCCACTCAGGACAGTCCTCCAAACACGTTCCC
Source organism: Ammospiza caudacuta (assembly GCF_027887145.1). NCBI lineage: Eukaryota > Metazoa > Chordata > Aves > Passeriformes > Passerellidae > Ammospiza > Ammospiza caudacuta. The sequence goes on from NC_080610.1 coordinate 5,847,669, forward strand.
AGCAAGCCGTGCTCCCTCAAACTCGTGCACATGCCCTCATGCCACGCTCTGGGGCACACAATGCCCCATCTATGCCATGCTCTCCACACCAGGGACCTGGGCCATGCCCTCACCAGTCTGGGACCTTCTGAGCCAAAAAACCACATTGCAATGTTGATGCTATCTCAGGCAGCAGAGGAGACCTGGATCAGCTGTCACACAGCAGGCACAGGGCCAGTCCCTTTGGAAAGTTTAGCTCTGGATTGGATGACTTTTTCATCCCCAGAGGGGTTGCAGACTCAGCCTGTGTCATGTTTCACATGGATCTCCTTCATCCTATCAGATGGTGCCTGCACATCCACGCTGCTGCCTGTGGCATTCAGTCTGTGTCCCCAGGGAGGGCTGCTCCGACCCAGTTCAAGGTGCTAACTGGGACAGGGACAGCTGACTGGGACACAGGTGCTGAACCAGCAGGGACTGAAACCAGAGCAGAGCTACCAACACCCACAGCAGCTCTCAGCACAGTCTGCACAAGGATGGCTGCCCACAACACTCTGCTGCTCTGAAAACACCTGGAGCTGGAGGATCTCCAAGTACTTTCTGTGTTGCCAGGGAGAGAAGCGTTACTGCTTCTGGGATAAGGGATTGGTTCATCCAAGCAAATCCATAATGGAGTTCCCCATCTCCACCCCACACTAACTTCTAACTGATGCTCAGTCCCAGCTCAGAGGAATCAGAAGCCCCAGCAGCAAACATGGGAAATTAAGTGATCCTTCTTCATTAGCCAACTTGCACCTTCAAAGCAGAAGCCCTGGACAGAGCAGAAATATCTCCCAAATGCTCCCAGCTAGGAATGAGTGGAGACACACATTGCAAATCCTCATTTCAGCATCTGGAACTGCTCCTTGCTTCTTCTCAGCTCTAGCAATTCTCTACAGGTTCTTCCTTACTCCAGCAGAAACTGGAATGTCACAGGAGCCCAAGGGAGCCAAATAGCCAGCTCTGCTTTTCACCAGCTCTTGCTGAAACCCTGATGCCACATCCAGAGCCCCAAGAGATCTGACCTCTGTGCTATGGACCGCTGCACTCTCCCCAGCCACATTCCAGAATATACAGGATTGCACTTTCAAATATATTACCAGGAATTTTTCTTAAAAGATGGGTTTTGGTTTGCATTTAAGCTGAATCCTAACCCAGAGACAACCAGTTTTATATCACCTTTAAGTTACAGGCAAAAAATCAGCATGTGAGGTACTCCCTGGCTGCAGGAGTAGGATGAGCATGGAGTGGGCACAGGGTTGTTCCAAGTGTCACTGACCCCAGCATCACACACAGAAATACCTTCCTTCTGTTCCTTCCCAGTTTAAACTGAAAGGCTATTACTGCTGCCAAGAAATACAGCAGTTTCTTGGCATTTCTAAACCAGCTTTTCAGACTGACTGCAGGACCTGGCATCCTTGCTTCTGCTCTGCCTTGGCTGACATCTACCTTCAAAGCAGCAACTGTTGTCAGCATATCACAAAATCTGTCAAATGACCAGGAGGATCAACAAGCTCCTCTGTAGTTCAACATCTGTGGCAGGAACTGGGAAGAGGCAGTGTGGGTATCAGTGAAATATGGAGCTGACAGTCTGCGTGAGGGCTGGAGGGTCTGCGTGGGGCCAGGGGGCACACAGCAACTTTTCAGCCCCACCACCCTGGGGCACCAGGCTGTAACCAGTGGCTTCCTGCAGGCTCTGGGGGAGGTTCTGCCCTGCAGCAGGAGCCAGGACAAGTCTCAGGGTGCTCAGCTTGCCTGCCTGCTCAGACCAATTCCCCGTATTCCCCTCTGGATGATCTTGGCTTTGCTCGTGGTCCCATTTTACTGTGTCTGAAAATCTTGCCAGTCACCCAGGATGGAAACAGAGTACCACATCTAAAAACATTGCACAAAGCTCAATTGAATCACACCATTCTGTGTGATTCTGAATTCTAATGCCTTTTTACTTTTCTCGGGTGGCTTAAAAGAGCCTGCTCTTTCACAAATCTAATTCTCTCTATGTGAACATTTGGATTTCCCCCCACACACAACACCTAATAAGTAATCAAATAATCTCAGTGAACTTTGTTTCATCCAGCTTTCAGCAGAGAACACACTGCTGCCCTCAAGGGAACCCAGGATATGTATTTATTGGATTTTTTTTTTTTTTGTTTCAAATCATTATTTAATCAAGATGAGGGGGGAGCAGAAATGAAGCACTCACTCATATTCCAGACTGTAATTCCAAGTGCAATCCCAGACCAAGAGGCAGCGCAGACTAATAGATTACAAAAATACAATCACTGCTCTTCTTCCAATTAAACTGCACAGCTCCATTTACTGTGCCACAAACAGCCCCGGGGCGAGAGACGACAATGCTCAAAGTTGTCTCAGTCATGCGGGGACAGCAGAGTGGCACAGCCTCACTCAGAGCTGCAGGATTTCATCCGTGGGCCTTTTTTCTCCTGTTTTGCAACTCACTTCAAAGCAGAGTTAATTTCTCTTTCAGAGGGGCATAACGTCTGCTTTTCTCTCTTTTTCCAGGCACTGTGCTAATGAAAGGAGTGAAACACTTGTGTCGGTGACCCGGGCCGGCATCTGCCAGCGCGGGGCCAGCACCTGCTGGGGCTGCTGGGGCTGCCCTGGGGCTCCTCCACCTGCCAGCGCTGGGGGACACGGCCTCACCTCTGAAAGCCTACCCCAGCTGAAAAGCCAACTTTGACTGAGTACAAAAACCAGAAGTTCTGTAGGAATCCAGTATTTTGGCACACTTATGAGTCCCTGACTCAAGGAACACTGAGTGGGAAGATCCCCCTTTTTTTGGCTGGATGGGGAGTTCAGGGTGAGGCTTTCTGTGCCACAGAGCAGGGAGGCAATGGCACAGCTATCCCTGCAAGCCCTGAGCTTGGGTTATTTGGGACTGGATGCTGACACTGCTGAGCAGCCTGGCTCACTAATACACTGCTGGGGTAAACTCCAGACAATGCCAAGCAAAGGTTTGTTTCTTTTCAAGGATCTTTTTAGCCTGCTGGGGTGCTGGCATTGTATCCCCACCTCGGCTTGAGCCAGGCTGGCACTGCTTTGGAGCAAGGGTTTGTCCTCCATCACCTCTTTTTGGTACCTGGTGCACAGCCCAGCCCTTCAATGGATACAGGCAATGATCCTTTCCCTCCAGCTGCTGCTCCCAGCACTGAGCTGTGGATTTGTCACACAATAACCAGGGGTAACCTCAGTCCCTCGGCTGGGAGGGAAAAACAGGAAAAGGGAAAAAAGAGTACAACTTCCATATTTATAGGTTTTGCCTTTCTGTTCTTGAAGGGCCCTGTCTGCTGTCAAAAATATACTGCCTAGCACTCAAAAGAATAGTTTTTCCTATGTAAGCCAAAACCCAGGCTAGAAAACAGCAGCAGCAAGCTACCATAAGGTTTCCTCAGCCTTCCAGCACACTCTATCCCAGTCCCTGCACAGCATTTCCCCATTCTACCTTCCTGCAGACACGAGCACAAAGACAAACAGCATCATTTGGGCCAGCTGTACCCCACTGAGCTTCACTGGAAATCTGGCTCAAGCCTGTGATAATTTGTGGCATCACAAATGAGTTACAGTGAAAGCAAAGGAGCTGGCAAGGAAAGTGTGTGCACGGTGCAGTTATCTTCATCAGCAACAACAAAGGCAATTAGATCCGTGCCCTGCAGGTATTTATATTGCACTGCTAAAGGAAAGCAGGGTGGCACAGTCATCCATCTGTGTCGGTGTGGAATAAAGTGCCTGCAGCTGGGCAGGGGTATTCTGCACAGAAATAAATGCTGCACATTACCCACAGCCTCTCTGTGCCTGCTGAGGCACAGGCCCACAATCCTGCTCTCCACAGGTGCCTCTTGCTGCTGCACGGGATTAAAGGAGGAGGAGAGGGAGAAGCTTGGAAATTCACTGCCATAAAGAAAAGTAGCAGGGAACTTCGAGGTGTTTCTGCATGTGTACATGCATGTGTGGGTGCATCAGCTTTTGCATAAAGAGGGAAAGAAGCAGCAAGGTAGATGCACAGGCAGGGCATTGTTTTGTGTGCTTTATTCCCCAGCAGTTCCAAGCAGACCTAGTTAGAAATTGTGGCTGTTTCACTACAAAGGAATGAAGACAAATAGGGTGGGGAGGATAGCAGAATTTACCACAAAGCACTTCAAATTTTCAGAAGCAAAATAATGTAGAATAAAAAACATCTTGAAAAGCAAAACCTTTGTTTTGGAAGTGCTACAGCATTATCTCATATTTCCCTGTATCTCTGTGTATTTTTCCTTGATCCTCCTTGGACAGCCCCTTTTCTATGGAGATATGACAGTGCATCTCCCTAGGTAAGGATGGTTTGGTTTGGAAGCCTGTGCCAGATGGAAGGATAGGGAGTGTAGCATACCAACTCTCACAGAGGACTGAAACATGGCATTTTTGAATCATAAATCTGATTTTTTTTCACAAAATCCTTTTTCTCCAGCTTTTTTTTTTTTGTTTTTTTTAATATATGATCAACATATTCTGCAAGAGCACATTTTCATTTCAGGCTGCTCTCAAAGTCTGACAGAATGAAGCTTATTCATAGAACAACCATTTAACTCATGAAAAGGAAAGGCTTCAAAGGGTTGTGTATAGTCATTAATAAATGAGACTAAAGGTTCCCATTCCATTTTTCTCTTGCCAGTTTTGAGTACATGATATTTAATGACCTTATTCAGCAAAATTTCAGGGGCAGCTCTTAACCAGGGGCTTCAATTTGAACAAGTGCTTAAATGTGCTCTTGAATGGTGTCCCAAGAGAATGTACTTCTTTTGGGGACAGGAGGACAGTAGTGGCTTTCATGAGTCATTATGCCTTTTAGTCATTAAAATATTTGCCTAAGTTATTAACCCTTACTAGAAAGAATACAGAAGTATCCTGATGACTTCTACTTTGCACCCACCCCCTGCATCTGGAACTATCAAGCTCTTGTCTTTCCTTCCCTCCAGCTTTTCCATTTGCTTCACTCATTTACCTCGAGTGAAGCAAAATGGAAAAACAAGTGCAGGATGCTTGAGTTTAGCTCATTTTAAAGCCTTTAAAATTTTAAATGAGAGTTTACTCTTTCTCAGGAAACAGAACAGCTGGCAGTTGGCCTCACAGGACTTAGGAAGCCTGGCTTCCGAGAGAGGAAACCTAGCACTAATTAAAAACTAGGCTTAGGCTCAAAAGCATTTATGAAAAATACACTGCTTGAACTCAACAACACCCTGGTGACATGATGCAGTCTTTGGCTCACTGTTTTTTTTTGGGGGGGAGGAGCTCTGAGCTCAGCAACACCCTCAGTTCATGACAATGAGCTCCATACCTTGTTTTTCTTCCCGTGCACACACCAGCGTGTGGTGTGAGGTTCTGCTCTCCAGGCTGCCTTATAAGGCTTTACAAGCAGTGACTCACATGGCCCCACACGCTCTATAACGAGAGCAAATATGCATATCTATAATGTTGAGAGACAGCTTGTGCCTGTCTGTACCCACGTACAATCCCTGGGTATTTTGATCGGCACGCTGTCTGTGTGGGTGAGTGGGTAGAGTCTCTCCTCTTGCTGGCACCACCTCTCTCCTATCTGATGTAGCTCCTGCGTGTGGCTGAGCTATTTCCAACTGATGACTGGGCCTAAAGGAGAAAACAACTTTGGGGCTTGGAGGACTCTAGTCAAAACACCTCTAGCATTACATATCCACACGTGTGACTATCAGATCCTGCACTACCTCCAGTCCTATGCAGCAATTTCTCTCTCCAGAGTGCCTATCTGATACCAACACCACAGTCAGGGCATCACACCTCTGCTTTACTGCTGCCAGGAACAAAGGGGAAGCATGCCACAGAAAAGGAAGACTGATATCAATCTCTATCTAATATTTCTCTCCATCTCTTGCTCCCTCAATTCATGTATTATATCATCTCTTTCTGTGTATATGGAAAAACATCCCAAGGCACTGAGCCTGATTTTACCCTCAGATGCACATGCAGTTCCCATTAGCATCAACGAGGGCTGCTCATAACTTCCAAATTTGGCCCCTGGGCTTGTCAGTCCAGAGAAACAGTCATCTTAGAAGGATCCTGATAGTCAGAAAACATCCCATGCCAATAATCACCAGCTCATTAAATGTAAATGTTCCTTCTGTATATGTTTGATACCCTTTTTCAGCCTGAAGGACTAAACTTTTGGACGTAAAGACCAGTGAAATAAGTTCACATCCAGCTGAGCAAAGACTGCATAACAAACTCTTCCCTTTAAAATATCGTTTCTGGAGGCCACTTTTTTCTTTTTCTTTTTTTTTTTTTGTTAAATGTCCTCAATTCATTATTCATAGGCTAAAGACTTTTCAAGTTTTCCCCCTCTCCAGCCCCACCCTTGGTGTGAAAGTGCTGAAGGAAGGAATGACTTTACATACATTGGAAAACAGCACCATGAATTAATAATACAGTTTAACCAAGTTCGTCTAACATCACTATAATTGAGTTATAAAAATTTCATATCAGAGTTCTTGCCCAGATTCCTCTGGCTAGTTCAAGCAAAGAAGGACAGTGTGTAATACTTACTACTTCCTTAGAAGACAGGAAGCTGTAGAGTGGGAGGGTTTGGCTGGCTTTTTGACTGGCCTGAACCTCTGCAGAGGAGCTTCTCTTTGCTGTGATCTTTGAGTGGTGCCAGGAGCGCCTTTGCCGTGTTTTACGCCCTTCCTCCCGAGACCTGGCCCTGTGCCTCCAGGAGACAGGAACACCAAAATGTTATTCCTTAGGATTGCACTAGTGCCCTTTCCCAGCTCCACACCAACCCTTTGCAGGTCTGTGCCAGGACTCTGCGTATGGGAGACTGTCCTTCCACATGACTGCTCTGTGGAGTCATGAGGGAGAGGAAAGGGATGTTTTGCTTTTCTACTTTAAAAGAAAAATAATAATTTTGCATCCAGGCTTTGGACCTTAACCTCAAATTTCAGCTCCAGTGCATGATTTTATGGTGGCTCGAGGCAAGCCATGACCTTCCTGCACCATAGAATGTTCCTATGGTGACACACCTCCAAGAGAAAGCACACTCTGCTCTTGCATGAGCACCCCTCCAATTACTGATTGCATTCCTCCCCCCACTGATCCTCAGCTTTTCATAAGAAAATTCCCAGTACTTAGGAGGAGTGAAGTAGGAGAGTGGGGGTGGGCTGTTTAAGTGCTTTCAGAGAACATGAAAAATGAAATTATTATGTGTATAAATGACTTGCTATTGCAGCAATGCTGGGTCTAGCACCAGCATCCACTTAGCCGGCCCCAGGATGCATCTGTCATCCAGAGGAGAGATTTTAATCAGGTCAAAGACAATGACTACAGATTGCCATGGGCAAGTATATTTCCATTGCTAAGACCATGTTTAAGGGTTTCCTGGGACATCAGCAGTACAAAACCCTTGGGCTGGGGAAGGGACACTGGACTGGAATCAGCTGTCATGGGCTGAGCATCAGCCATGGGGATTAGAAGTGACTGTCAGATCAAAAAGCTGTAGCCACTGCTTCCTGAGGCAAAACCCTTCCATGGCTGAGACCACAAACAGCTCAGCCCCCAGCGTGGCACTGCTGCTGCCAGAATGGGAAGTGGCTGTGCACAGAGAGCCTGGGGGTCACACAGGCTGTGGCAGCCACATCCTTGAGCCCAGCGGGCAGTGCTGAGGACCCTGAGCTCGGGAGCAGTGCTGTTACCTGCTCCGGCAGCTGGGGGAGTGGGAGTCGGAGCTCTCTGAGCGAGAGTGGCAGCGCCGATGCCGATGGGATTTCCGGGTGCGCCCACGAGAGCTTTAAGAAGCAGAGAAAGAAAACCAGCATTAGGTTAGCAAGTGGGGGATGCAAGAGCCAGCAGCTGAAGGCTGAGGTCGATAATGTTCAAATCAGAAGGGAGGTATGCCTTTTAAACCAAAGAGATTGGTGTGTGAAACGTGGCACAGAACATCAAGGCATGAGAAATTCTCCATCCTTTCATTGCTGCAGTGACATCTTCCTGAGATCTCTGCTAGCATTTTACACACAAGCTATTAAAGGTTGGCTCTGTAGCATGCTGGGGGAAGATTTGTGGACAAGCATGTGGGAGTGCAGCAGCCAGCACCAAGACTTTAAAGAGCCATGTGCTTGTCTTTCATCCTGCAGCCTACCCTGTAACAGCCAGGCAACTGCCCAAGACCTTCCTGTTGCTGAGCCTTGGGGGAAGCACCATCTCTGTGTGCAACCCATCACAAAACTCAGCCCTCTCCCTAGTCCTTGTTAAAAAGCAGGTGCAGAAGGACAAGGTGCAAGTGATAGAGTTCACTCAGCAGCAGCCAGCCTTCCCCACCCTCTCCAGGTGGGAGCATTTAGCCAGTCCTGTGGGCAGTTCTCGTGGATGTTGCACAAAGTACAGCTCTCCTAAGCACAGCCTGCCTTGTGCACAGTTCCTGCTTGAGAGACAGGACCATTTCCCTGGCTTCTGAAACGTGCCCAGTCACTGCTGCTGCCTTTTCTGGCAGGGCCTGAGGACAGTCCTCAGCAAACTGTGTGCAGGGGACAGAGGGCTTGCTGCAGTTCCTTTGCACCACCAGGCTATTTCTCATGGATTACCTGGCCCTGTTACCTAAGGGCTGTAGTTGTCCATGCCAACAGCTGAAGTCCTGGGTGCAGAGAGCAGGGTGACATGGATGCCACCTTCTGTGCCCCACCCCTCCCATCTTTGTTCACCACAGCAGTTAATTTAGGTCTGGAAGCGTTTCCATCTGCTCAGGCTGGCATGGCTGTGCCAGCAGGCAAAGCTAACTGTGGGTGAGCTGGTGGGAACAGACTGACTTCATGGCCACACAACACAGGCTCTGACAGCACAAATACAACCTGCTTGGACAGCATTTAGCAACTTGCTGGTAGAAAAACTCAGCAAATAATTGCTTGAGAACAGCATCTCCCTTAAGACAAAAGGGCAACCTCCAGGGCAATTCCTTCAACTCTGCTTGGCTGTTTTCTTTGATGCCTTTCACACACAATGATTCTGTTTTTCTTAAACTTTGCATTTTGGGATCCTCCTTTCTTATTTCCATACAGCTAAAATCAGCAGCACTGAACATCTTTCACTCATATGGTGGATTTGTGTGAAAATCCCTGTGTTTGCCCTTCACCCCCTGCTCCAGTCCCTCCAATCTGTCTTCCCTTCCTGCAGAAAGGAAAGCTGGTCCTGTGTGTTTTAGATAGCCAGTTGCTTGATGCAAAGATAAGTCAAAGCAGTGTGATTATAAAAAATCCTCGTGGGATCCATCTGATCCACGCCTGGGAGCAAAAGATTTGCAGAAACTGGGAGTGGCTGAGCTCTGATTTGCCAGCAGAAAAATGAAGCTAAAATGCCTTGGGGCTGGTTTATCCCCCAAGAGCAATTCCAGCAGCTCTGGTTCCCTGAGGTCAGGGCACACCAGCAGGACATGGATCTGAGCTTTAACTGCATGGTTAGGCTGGGGAGATGCCTCCTTTTACAGATAACCTAGGGAGCCTCTCTTTTACCACTGAGGTTTCTAGGTGCAGGGCAGCCCAGCTTGGGGGGAAGCTGAGCTGAAACTGTGCCATTTAATGTGCAGAATTCTCAGTGAAAAGGAGACTGGCTTTCTGCATGCAATGGAGATGGCCTGTGAGGCAGTATCACAAGGCCCAGCAAAGCTAATCAGGGGGTCAGTGACCAAGGTTCAGCCCTGAGACTGTTACCTTGCTCTGAAAGCAGGTCAGAAGCCACAAGTTGCAGTTCCCAGAAGACAGAGAATGAAGGGAAAACCAGAAGCAGCTTACAGTCCTGAGGAACAGTTCTTCCTTCCAGTCCTGAGGAACCCCACTTCATACCATGCTCCTCGATCATGTGCCCCACAGGATTGTGCTCTGCTAACACTCCAGGGCTGAACCTCAAGTCCAGATTTTCGCAAACTCCATCCCCTCCAAGCAATCCCTTCTCTTCTCTTTGACCCCATTCAGACCCTTGGCTGTATTGTATCTCATGGGTAGGTCCTAATGCAACCTCCTAGAGCAGCAAACCAGGAGTTGCTGAGGCCCTTCCCACAAGGGTGTGCCAGCCTGCCCTTTTGGCAGGACAGTGTTCAGCCTCTCATGCTGCCCCCACCAGAAAAGCTGGAGCCTTTTCTCTGGACTGGGTGGACAAGACTCTGCACATCCGTGCAAGATACACAAAGTACACAAAGAGGTGTCACAAAAGAAAGGCAGAGGAAAGATCTCCAGCCTCTACAAGCCCTTTTCCATTCCAGCAAAACCAGAATTGCTGGTTTTAGCTTCAAAATAATAGTGAGAAATCATTAGAGTTGTGCCACATGTGTTAGCTCCAGGGGCCCCACCACATCAAGCACTTCCTAGCCCCACACTGTGCAGGCAGGGCAGAGAACTCCATGAACCACTACTTACTGTTTTTTGTGTTTTCTTTCTTCCTTTCTCTTACTTTTGGGGCTTGAAGAACTAAATAAGAAATGGCTAATTAATTCGGAGATTTCTGTTCCGATAAAAAGCTGCACAATCACACAATCAATGTTACAGCTCAGTTGCCCAAGAGCATGCAGTAAAAATGAAAGGCATTCATGGTTGTCACAGCACAGGGGGTCTGAGTGCCTGCTGACAAAACTGCTTCATGGGCTTGGCCAAAGCCCTCAAAGGGATCAGCCAACTTGGTGACTTTGCCTTTTTCCATAGAGAAAATGAGTATTTCTTGATAATGTATACACAGATACTGGAATCAGAACTCTTCCAGTCCACACCTGGGGAGTCACTGACCCCAAAACCACATGGAATGGGGGAGACCCAAGGGGATTCCACAAGGAAAAACAGAAGAAATGTCCTCTGCTCCCAATCAGTGAACATCAACCTTGAAAAGACCATTAAACTCTTATTTCTAAGGGACCACCCACACTTGCTCAACTCTTACCTGTGCCTTCTCTTCTTTGATGACAACCTGCAAGACACAAATATGTACACTGAATACAGGGTGTCACAAAATTGGAAATTTGAGTCCAAGTCAATGTGTCAGGCTCAGACTGAGCACTGAGAGAAGACCTCAGGCAGCACCTGGGCAGAATGGTCCTGCCTCTCCTTTAGGAAGCTGGTGAGGGAGCAGCTAAAAAATACTGGTTTGCAGTATTTCCCTAAAAGTAACTGAGAACATGGTCCTCAGGATAACAAGTCTTTAGAGAGATCAGATACATCCCCTGTCTCTGGTGGGTCCTTCTTCTCTGCTACTGCCTCCAGTTTTGCACTGCATGTAGAGGTGGGCCCATTCCCTGGTTTTCTGTATGAAAGACCAAATAGCAGGCAAGGGAAAAATCCTCTCTGTGTAACTCCAGAGCAGCCTCACAGCCAAACCAGCATCATGGCTCTGTCTTGCCTCCTGGAGCACCATTGGGATAACATAGGAGACACCTAAATGGCTACCAAGGGTTCAAAGCCACAGTCTCTGACCCCGGACTTCCATCAGAAGATGGCATCCACAAAAGAGCATAAGAATTCCTCCTTGGGAAGAAAGTCTTTTAGAGAAGTTCCTATATCTTTGTGTCTCCTTTTCCCTTGCTCTGTGGAGGTTCAAGCTCAACTTTTCACCCTGTTATTCACTTTTGGTAGCTTCTCTCTTTCATTCAATATATTATAAATACATGAACCTTCTTAGGGAGATGGAATCCACTGTTCTCGTCAAATATTGGTTTAACAGCTGAGAGAAAACAGTGAAATATTTGCAATTTTAAAATTTAATCATGCTCTTTGAATTAAAAATGGACTTCAGAAGGGGAAGGTGGAAACAGTCACTGGGGCTGGGAGAGGAGATTGGGATGTGGGTGTGGGGAGTTGGTCTGAGCCGTTTTCTGGTCCTGACACTCTCTGTAGGCTGGGGAGGGCTGGGGAGGAAGGGATGGGGACCAGCACAAGCCCTGAGCACTGATCCCACTGGCATTCCAGAGCATGGACACATGTGAATAGGACAGCAAGGACAGTAGGCTGAGGCTCCACAGACCTCTCAGTGATTTGGCTTGTCCACCTCTGTGCGTCCACACCCCAACAGTTCACGTTTCTCTGTTTGCACTGGGTGGACACCCCATTCCATGCCCTCCTAGCCCAGAGGGACTCAGGCTACGCCTCCTCTTGGCAGTGGTCAGAGACTCGTACCTCTCTGCCCACTGGGACCAACAGCTGCCCAGGCAGCAGTGCCTTCCACCCCTTCTCCAAACCGCCAAAAGCCATTGCATCTTCAAGGAAAAAAATACCTGGTTTTTTTTCGCTTCTTGGAGCTTTTCTTCTTCTTCTTCTTCACAGGTGAAGGGCTGTAGGAGGGAGACCTGAGAGAGGACAGAGAGGCATTAGGGACTACAGGGCTGCTCACAGCCATGCTGGCCACCCCAACACTCACCCCACTACCAGTGGCATCTCCAGGGCAGAGAGTGGCTGGGGGTCCTGGTAGGAGCAGGATGGGCCGAGGGATGGACCCAGGGATGAGCCTCAACCCAGCTCTGCTGCCCTGAGGGGAGGGCAAGAAGATGGCTGCTCCTCCCTGGGCTGTGGAACCCCCAGGCCTCATTCCTCCATCTTACACTGACCCTTTTCCCTCATACCCAGCCAAGGGCTGCCCTTCCTGTCCCTCGCACTGCCATGGCTCCCTCACACCCAGCCAAGGGCTGCCCTGCCTGCCTCTCATGCTGCCATGGCTCCCTTGTGACCCTCCTCCTTCACACCCAGCCAAGGGCTGCCCTTCCTGTCCCCTACCACCACCATGGCTCCCTCATGACCCTCTCTCCTCACATCCAGCTAAGGGCTGCCCTGTCTGACCCTCACACTGCCATGGCTCTCTCATGATCCTCTTCCCTCACATCCAGCCAATAGCTGGCCTGCGTGTCCCTCACGCCACCATGGCTCCCTCATGCCACCATGGCTCCCTCACACCCAGCCAAGGGCTGCCCTGTCTGTCCCCTCATACCGCCATGGCTCCCTCATGATCCCCCTCTCTCACACCCAGCCAAGGGCTGCCCTGTCTGTCCCCTCATACCGCCATGGCTCCCTCATGATCCCCCTCTCTCACACCCAGCCAAGGGCTGCCCTGTCTGTCCCCTCACATCGCCATGGCTCCCTCACCTCCTTCTCTTCTTGCGGCCAGATTTCTTTTTCTTCTTCTTCCCCCGAGCCGGCAGCGGCCGCTCCCCATCGCACGAAGGGCTGAGGATGGGGGACAAGACCCAATAAACATTAAAAATAATAAAAATAAACCCTGAATGGGCTCACACGGGACTCTCTGGCATCGCCACCTCAGGGACATGGGGCAGCAAGGTCAGTGTTCATGGTGGGTGTGGGTGCTGCCTCATTACCCTCTAACAAATTATTTAGTCACAGTTTAAACAAACTGTCTAATAAAGATATAACAAGACAGCTCCACCACAGCAATGCTGATTATCTAAAACATGTTTGCTGAGGTTAACGACTCCAAAACAGATTTATAGGTTTTGTTGCTCTTTGTAAATATGCTTTAAATAATTAATTGGCATTTAATTTGCATACAGTAATTATTGCAACCAGATGCATCTAACTATAATAAAGACTTGACATGTGTTAAGTAGCAATTGATTAGAAATATATATATATTTATTGAGACACTATGGTAATTGAAGGAGATATGCATCTCTTATACAGTTGTTAAACCTTGAAAATAAACCCTCCTGCAAATTAATTTCTTCTTTAAACATATGATGCTGAATCGTGTTATGTTTCAATGAAAAGCAAATACCGTGGTTAATTAATTCAGAGCATTGGGCTGAAAAAATGACAGACACTCTGTGGCTACTCATTAACTAAAGCAAATGCTTGTAAAGACAGAGGCAGCTGGTGGCATCCCTAAATCAGCCCAAATCAGCCATGTGCATCTCCAAACAGATCCGCAGGTCCCTCTGAATCCCCAAATGGATCCAGGACCAAGATTTGTGGGGGCACAGCAAGATCCCCAGGGCCTCTGAAAAATTACTGAGAGTGCTGGGTTTGTGCCTCAGTTTCCCCACTTCTCATCCTGCCCCTGGGAATAGCCAGGAGCAAGGGATGGGTGGAAGCAGCCCCACGGCTGGAGAATGCTGTGAGATCTTCACTACAAAACAGGCTAGAAATCGAGCAGTTTTCTGCAGCAAGAACAAACATTATTGCTAATGAAAGTACTAATGCAGAGCAAACGACACTTTGGGGGGGACACTCAGACTCCACCACCCCCCAACACTTGATCATCCAGGGCTTGAATTACCACTGAAATTACATGTCATAAAAACTCAATTGCTTAGTGCTTTTAATACACTTTGGGAAAAAAAAATAAAAGCTCTACAAAATGAAACTGCAGGCTAATGCTTCAGTTGTGAGCTGTGAATAATGAGTGCTTCTGGTGCAGTAAATTCAGTGTGCAAGCACGGCATGGCCCCATGGAGCACCCACATCCTCCTCCTCACTGCTCCTCCCGAGGATTTCACGGATCAGCAGCAGGATGTGGCACACCTTGGTGGCCCTTCCACCTCAATGCAGACAGAAATCTGCATTTTCCAGGATGTCTCATTGTCACTGAGCTCGGACACCTGCCCAGAGACACCCAGGGACACGGCTGGGCACTGCCACAGCCACAGGAGCAACATCTGGCCATGCAGCCCCAGGCGCTTTCTGCAGAGCCCTTCTCCCTCTCCCCACATAAAGTCTTTTGTCTTTGATGTGGCAGCTTTCTCCCGTGCACTGATCTGACTTCAATTGTTCCTCCGTGATAATAATCAAAGTCTAATTAAAAGTGTGCTTTATATTATTGTTCTGGTTGGCCTGAAATCTGAAGATATGAAATGTGCTTTCCTGCTCTTTCTTTCCAGCATCTTTAACTGAGCAGAGAGGCTTTAATCCCAGAGACGGTTGAGCAGGCAGGGCTCTGAGACCCCAGCTGCTTCATTTACAACGTTTCATTCATTTTTCTCCTCTCAAGTGGTCAGGTACTAACGACAAGCTGATAACGAGGCTGTGTCCTAATGAAGGCAGTGCTGCTGCGCTGATCTAGCATGGGGAGAGGGGAATTGCTCAGGGTGATTCCCAGCAGACCTGGCAGGCAGAGGAGTGCTGGCAGGCCTTGGAAGACTCTGAAGGAGGCTGTAGGAGCACGCCTTGGAGTAGAAACAAACTGCATGTTTGTCCCTGCAAACTCACACAGGGATTTCATGCGATTGCACACATTTTCTGTGCACACACACAGAGCCACTGAAGCCACTCCCAGCTCTCACAGACCCCAGAGGGGCTGAGAAAACATCCAGAGACACCTCCCCTTCCACCCCCATGTGTCCCAGGGTGGCCCTGCTGATGGCCCTGGCTCGTACCTGCATGATCTGTGGTGGCCATGGTCCTGTCTGTCCCTCCCCTGCCACCCCCCATGTCCCAGGGTGGCCCTGCTGACAGCCCTGGCTTGTACCTGTCGTGGCTATGATCCCCTCTGTCCCTCCCCTGCCACCCCCCATGTCCCAGGGTGACCCCGCTGATGGCCCTGGCTCATACCTGCGTGACCTGCGGTGGCCATGGTCCCGTCTGTCCCTCCCCTTGGCACAGCCATTGGTGCTGGCAGGCTCCCTGACCACGCAGCTGCTCAGCTTCTCGGGCCGTCTGTCCTCCGCAGGGTACGGCAGGCAGCTGAGCGTCCCACTGCCGAGGCAAGAGGTGACAAAGAGCCATCAGGAGCTGTGCCCTCAGCTGGCGCCATTCCCCATGTCCTGGGGAATCTCCTTTTGCAGGCAGGAGCTGTGCAGCTGGGAAGGAGAGCTGCGGGTTGCTCTCAGTGCTCCCACAGGGCTCTGGAATGCCCCGTTCCCAAGCCAAGCTGCACCCCAGCCCAGGCATGCTGTGCTCATTCTCCAGGCAGAGATGCCATGAGCATCGTGCAGCTGGACAGCACAGGGCCAGATCCAATCCAATGGGAACAAAAACCACAAGCCAGTCAGGACATCTTTGTCTTCACTGTGGAGTTTAGATCACCAGCTCTGCAGAGACAGCACAGATTTTGCACTCCGATAGGAAAAAAAATCCAAAATCCTTTCCCATTTCAAATGTGGTTTTCTCAACCTGCTAATGCCTCCAAAACACCTTGCATCTCATCCTCAACTGGTAGCAAACTTCCTACAAATAAAGTGCTGGGCTTGTGAACACACCTGGTCCTGCTGACAGCTCCACCTTGAGAACCTGGGACAGCCCAGCAGAGTTAAGGGGAACCACCTGGGCCAGGTCAGTGCCTGCAAGAGCCCTGGGAGCTGGCAAGGAGCAGAGCAAAGGCACGGAAAGCCTGGAGAGAGTGGTTTCTAAGAAACATTGGGGTTTGTGCAAGCTGAAATGGAAAAAAGAAGCTGCTGAATGGAGAAAACAAACCCAAACAAGTCTGCGTGCAGACACTCAGGAGGAAACTAAATAGGTTTCTAGGCCCCGCAGATATTTATTTCAAAGAACGAAAAGATTAATGAAAAGCCATAAACCATCCCCAGCAGGGGTGCTGAAAACACTGGGGTTTAGTGTCATCCAGAGCATTATGGAAGAGATAAAGCAAATGTGGGCATGTCCAGGCCCAGCCAGGCTGTGGGGTGATACCCAGGGGAGGCTGGGTTCAGCTGGCACTAAAAGTGTCCCCATTTCTTCCCATTACCACTTTAAAGCCAATCCCAGGACTGGGTGTGGGTGCCACTTTAGGGTCAGCTCTGCAAAGTCCCGTGCCTGTGTCTGTCACCAGGCCTGCCTCCTCTCCTTGGACAGCAGCACTCTGGAGCCCTCAGGCCATGTGGATCCCAGCAGAGCAGGGGGAGGCTGCTGGGATGTCCCCCTGCCAGCCCTGCAGCCACACTGAAAGAAGCTTTGGCTGCAGGACCACCACAGCCATCACACAGGGCTGTGGAGACAGAAACGAGGGCCAGGAGTGTGCTGGCAGGAGGGTGGTTAAAGAGCAATGGCACGTAAAAAAAGCCCCAGTTAGGCATGGCCAGATCCTTGCATGCCCCAGGGAACATCCTGCTGCCTGCCTCAGCCATGAATAACACTCCTTGGGGTTGGAATTGGCACAGGAGCGCCTGCAGAAGGGTCACCCCTCTCTTCCCACCTGTTTTTTGTCTCTCTACAAGCATCCACTTTCTCTAACAGCCAGCTCCTCCTTGAAGCTCATTTTGTAATGCCTTAACATTCAAGGATATGCACAGCCAAATAAAAGGGACAGGGATCAGTGGGGGGAAGCTGGGTGAAATGTTTCTGTTTCATGCAGGAGGTGAATAATCCCTCTTGCTTTAAAAAGTCTGTAATAAACCCCCCAGTCGCTTCCCAACGTCTCCATTATTTTTAACCATCCAGGAAGCTACATGGTTAATCATTTTCTGTGTACCAGCTAATTGGCTTGAGGCCTTTCCAAACCCCTTTTAAGAACAGCCTTCTGAGGCTCAATCATTAGGATCCATTAAAAACGTCCCCAAATTAATGACCTGTGCAAAGCCTGAGCTGGATGCACTCCAGCAGCAGAGGCAGGGGGATCCTCCCCAGGCTGGCAGCAGGCTGGAACACCACTGCCAGGACCCGGGCACAGCAGGTGACATCCTTGTCACCCAGCCTCTAATGGGATTTCCAGGTCCTGGGGTCAAAACATATTGGCCTCAAGGCAATCGAGGACTCCTGTCCTGCAACGTGCCAGGAGCCATTTCTTCTGGGCTTGGAAGTAATTATTGATGGAAATAATTATTTTCCAATTCCATCAAAGGCTGGCTTCCATTCAACCAAATGTTCTCCTCTGATGGATGCTGAGAGTCACTAATGCTTTAAACTGGCTGGTAATCCCCTGGCGTGGAGCTCCATAGACATTGATTGAAAATATATATATATTTTAAAAAAAAACAACATTTTCTTTTCTTATTGTCTTTCGTGTCTTTCATGACTGATATAAAAGTGATGCAGTTTGGTGTGAATGATCTCTGTGGCCTCAAAGGAGGGATTATCACACCCTCCCTGCTGTTTGTGCCTGCAGCAGAAAAGAAGAAGCCTCTGTGGGTGTTTTTGCTGGAGCTGGCCCAGGGAGAGCAGCGGGGATGCTCGGCAGGATGCTGCTGGGAGCACGGGACTCACTCAGCCCAGGGGCTGTGCCAGGGGAGGCAGGAGGGTGCCCTGCTGGGGGGCAGCATGCCCCAGCACTCCTGGTGAGGCACACAGCCTCTCTCCCCACTGTTTGGTTGCATGTTTGTCCCTAAGGATGCATCAGTCCTGGCCACGGGCAGGCAGACCAGGACAAGGCAGCTGCCCACCCATCCCACCTGCCCTCCAAGCTTCTCCATTTCCATTTGGCAATTTGATCACTTGCACTTGTTTTTCTCTTCCCTTTCTTTCTCCTGTGCAGAAACTCAGCCTGTCCATCAGACCTGTGCAGAAACAACACAGCTGCTCCTGATGGGAGATGCCCACAGCAGGGCACGTGTGGGCTGCCTGCCCCCCACTCAGTGCAGAACATGCCCTGTGCAACCACCCACCATAGCTGGCTCATCCTGTCCCTCCCCATCCAGCATTCTCTGGTCCAGGTGGGGTTTTTGGGCTCATGGCAAATTTTGCCAATGCTGCAGTGGCTGGAAGAGAAGCAGCAGGCACACAGTGCCCTCAGCACAAGCCTCTCCCAGCCCAGCTTGCCCACCTCCACACTGTGGTGTCAGATTTGGGCTCTCACATGTATTTCCTCTCTGTGTTGGCAGCAGAGGGTCATGATCTATTGCCTACCCCAATACAAGTGATGCAGGAAAGGTCACTGCTGGGAAGGAACCCAAACATCCCTTATTTGGAGGTGGATGAAACCACCATAGACCACTGTGGCCACATGGAGGAGAAGGGATGGGCGGCTCTTTGCTGCTGGCAGTGCCCTGAGGCCAGCTCACTCTGCCTCCTTTGCCTGGGGAGGGGATGTCACACCCAGTGTGTGGGGATGCCATGGAGAGCAGCTAATGCCTGCCCTTGCCCACGGACAGATCCTGGCACTGCCCACAGAGGACAGGACAAAGGCACAAAGCATTTGCTGCCTCAGGGAGCAAACTCCCAAACCATGCCCATCCCTCCATCCTGGGCTGCCATGCTGCCTGCCACAGCCAAATGCCATCTCATCAGGCCATGGCATGTGGCGCTTGGTGACGCAGGCTGCTCGGGGAGCTGAGCCCAGTGACACCCATGCCCCCCAGCCCGCAGTGACAGCACTCAGGGGGCTTTGCTGTGCCCTTGACATTCCCTGGGTGCTGCCATCCCCTGCCCACAGGCTCCCGTGTCCCAGCCCAGCTCCCCTGGCCCTGCAGCTGCCTCCTGCCACAAACCTTCCATCAATCAGCCTTTCCCTCCAGTAACTCATCTCAAGAGGAGACAAAAGCAGGAAAATTGTCTCCCTGTGACCTTTCAGCTGCCAGACTGTGGCACCAGACCATCTCCCCACTCAGTTGTGTTGTCCCTCACCCCCACAGGATGGACCCCAGCAGTTCCAGCTGTCAGTGGCCTTGTGCAGTCCTTGTGTCCTTCCCAGCTGCCCTGCAAGCAGCAGTGTAAGCAAACTGGGGCTGGACTATGCTAACCAAGCAGTTTTTGGGGATTTTTTTATCCTTTATTTTCCTTTGCACATGCAGCTAGGTTGGGTGCTGGATGCAGAAGCACTTCAGAGACCCTGGACACTGAGTGCACTTGGCAGACCTGCACTGGCAGCACTTCCAAGGTCACAGGATTTGGGATAGCCAATACAGAAACTTTGCTACATTCCCTGCTTCAGCCCTAGCTGCCTTCATGTTCTTATCATCTCTACACCCCTCAGTGAAAAGGCAGGAGCAGCTTCAGCCAACCAAACCCCCCAAATAAAAAAGGCTAAAACATCTCCAATGAGCCTAAAAGCTGTGAATGTTTCACTGGTATTGAATGATGAAGGATGGACACCTTGCCTGGAACTGGGAATATCAGGATATGGCATCCTGAGGGGAGGCTGGAGAAACTCCTGTGCCTGCAGCTGCTTGCACCAGGGAGGTTCTTGCCAATTCTCCTGAGTTACATGCAAAAAGTGCATGGACAGGTGACGGAATATCCCATCTTTCCTCTCCTTTCCTCACCTGGAGGTTTTGGCTGTGCAAGAGCGGGCAGTGGTGGGTCAGGATCCCTGCTCTCCCACATCCCTGCACTCTCTGCCACAGCCACACCATGTGTTCTTCTGCCCTGGGCTCTAGTGAGGGTGATCTGAGCAGCTCAAAGTGTTTCTAAAATCCACCCTTTGGGCTGAGAAGCTTTTTGGCACCGGCAGAATGAGCCTGTGATTTTCTCTCTTGCTCTCTGGCTTTGCTTATCTGATTGAAAAAGAAAATGCTCAGACCATTCCCTTGTCCTCCCAGAGGGAGGGGACAGAAAAGACTGTCATAAAGACATTTCCCAGCAAAAACTCCAGCAGATGTGTTTATGTAAAGCCCTTTGAAATAAGCACTAAAAATACCTCTTCAAAATTAGGAGATGGGGAATATCGTGAGTGCTTCCCACAAGCACTCACACACACACACACAAACACCCGAGGCAGGTTCTTTGCCCACCTCATTCAACCCATTATTATTAGTGCAGCAGGAGCCCTGCAGTTTGTTATTGAAAATTATAATAGCAAATCACCAAGATATTTTCCTTGATTACACAGACTCCAAGCCAGTTCAATTTTAATCTTCTCCCTGCTATTTTTTTCCCGTGTATCAGCAGAGGCACCAGCTGCAGAAAGACACGTGGGTTTCTTGAGGCAGTTCAAACGCACAAGAGAAACACAATTCTGTACTATACATTTTTCATAAGATTTTTGCCAGTTGTGACTCTCCTCCCCCTCCTGCTCCTGGGAACCCTGTGTCCTGGCACAAGCCTGGATGCGGCTCCTTTTCCTTCTCGCACTCCAGAAAGGTTTAACGACCGCTCTCGGCACATCCCGGGCCAAAAAAGCAGCTTGGCTCTTTCTTTTCCAGCAGTTGATTTACTATGCATGGCTGGATCAGAACAGAGGAGCTTCCCCGCTGGAGGAGGCCCCGCTGGCGGCGCAGGATCAGTGCCAGATGCTCCGGGGATGCTGAGAGGGGGCAGCCCGCGGGGAGGGCTCTGTGCCGGGCACCACCTGCCAGCGGCCCCCGGGGATGGACAGTCCCTGCACAGGGAAAGCTCCACGGGGAAAGCCAGGCCTCTGGGAATCGCCTCCTTAGGCATTCTCGGTGAGCACAGCCTCTCCCTGCTCCCCACGGCTCGGTCTCCTCCTCCCCAAGGAGCCCCATCTCTGTCCCCCTTCCTTGCAGCGCTCCGTGTCCCTTTCCCTCGCTTCCAGCGACCCAGGATGGCTCTGCTGACTGCCTGCCAGAGATAACAGCGAGGAACCTGAGGAATATGGCACATGGTCACATTGTTTCTAAAGAAAACCTGGCCTGCTGCCCCATCTCGAAGGGTTCCTGCGGCATCCTGTGCCTCCCACGCTGCCGGCTCGGCTCGGGGTCCCTGCGGAGCTTCCTGCCCGTCTGCACCTGCACACTGCCCGGCTCTCGGGGGGACAATCCTGTGCCTTTCCTGTCCTCAGAGCTCCTCCTTACACAAACACCCTGCGGGCTCCCATGCCTGTACAGCAGCCAGTTTTCTCCTCCATCAGGAAACACGACAAGAGCTTTGGTTGTTCCAGGTGCCCACAAATGCACATGGAAGTGCTTATGTGCTGCCCCATGGCACAGCGATCTGGCACATCCCTGATCCATGGCATAACCCTAATCCATGTTTTGGGGGACACTAGGCTCCTGGGTGACCCAGAGGTCTGGGGCTGAGAGATTATGCTAAACCACACCGTAACCCCACAGCCACTCTCCTCCCGGCACTCCCGGCTCCTCTCCTTGCCATCACCCCCAGGCAGCCTGCAGCAGAGGTGAGCTGACAGCCAGGCATGGGGGCAACCTGGAACAGCCCTTGCAGAGCTTGGGATAAGGAAAAGTCTGGACCTGAGCTTGTTTCCCTTGAAACATTTGCCCACAAGCAGCACAGGGCAAAACCAAGCTGGGCAAAGGTCAGGACCAAGGGGCTGGGAGGGAGCCCAGAGGCTGTGCTTGGGCATTTCTCAACACAGCTCGGGGAGCCAGAAGCTGAGGATGATGCTTAATGCTTTAGGAAGGGTTTAACAAAAAAAAAAAAAAAAAAAAAAAAAAAGAACACATGGATGTCCTAGAAAATAAGGGCTTTGGCACTCCCTGCAATATGGTCAGGCTGGAGAGCACCTTCACACCCAAGGGACTGCACAGTGCCAGCCTCTGCTCCCGGGACCATCAGATGTGCCTGCATTGTCCAGACCCTGTGCTACTTGGCATGGCAAACAGCAGTGAAATAGTGAATTTGCCAATAACAACTCGTTAAATTTTAATCAAATAGGGAATGGTAAGCACACAGTTACACACAGCTCCTGGGAGCACTGAGATCACTTTAAAAATAAATTAGTAATTAGGCACTTAGAAAGCAGCAAGGAGGTGGCTGGAGAAGATCCACTTGGAGCAGCAATGCTTTCTTTGCCACTCACATAAAGTTTTTCCTCCTCTCCCTTAATCTTCTGTTGAATTGTCACTGGAAAAGGGGAGAACACACTGGAGGTCCCAACACTCAGGTAACTCCAAGAACAAAACCTGTTCATGCAGCTGCCACATGCCTGGAGAGCTGTCCTGGAAATGCCTGGCTGAGCCTCTCTACTGCCCCATCCATCCACCCAGGCTGGGGACAGGGACACCCAGGTCACCTCATGCTGTTCATAAACCCTGAGCCACCCCATGTGCCACAACACAGGCATGGTGCTCCCTAGGGAGCAGCGATTCCCAAGGGCTCAGCTTGAAATGACTCCAACATTAAAAATTGCTCAAATCCCCCAGGACAGACTCAGGAGTGCAGCCAAATGGGTGTCCCCAACTTGGGTGCCAAATGGGTGTCCCCAGCCAGGGCATCACCTGGGCAGGGTCTGGTGAGGAAGGGTTCCTTGGCCATCCCTATCTTTGGGACTTGTCTCCTGAACATGCAGCCCCCTGTGATGTACAGGGCTGCACTGCCACGGCCACCCTGGGGCCAGGAGGGCTCCGTGACACCGTGAGGTGCAGATGTCCCCACCCAGAGAGGCGTGGGCAGAAATTAGCTCCCGTGGAAAGGAATTAACAAACACATTTCTGCTGCTGAGCAATGAGCCTATACGATCCCAGCCCAGCAGGGGATGTGGAAAGTGGACTCTAAACTCCCAGTCTCATTTACTCACAGGGGTTTTTAATGGCCAAAAAGGGCCTTTTCCTCCCTGTGTGTGCAGGGACAGCTGAGCTGGAAAGCTCCTGAACTGCAGCTTCATGGGTGGGAGTGTTTGGTTTGACTCCAATTCTCTTTCCCTGTAACACCCCCTGGTCCTGTGGGAAACACCCCAGTGGTCAGGCTGCCTGCCCAGGAGGGACTGGTGAGGAGGTTTTGAATAAAGGAGAGTTTCTGGAAGGGAAGACAAGTCCTTTTCTCCTCTCACTGTGCTCCAGGATGGAAAAGGGTGGTATAGCTGTGCCATCCCTGCCACACACAGGGCTATGAGGTGCTCAGTGCTGTGTGGGAGTCAGAGCCAGAAAGAAACCTCCTGTCTCCTCTCAGGTCCCCAACCATCCACACCACCCTGCAACTCTGGCCACTGTTTTAAGTCATCCCAAAAAAGAAAAAAGAGGATATTTGTCCACTTGCTGCTTCCTAGGGGGATGATTTGGAAGAGGCAGGTGAATCCCTGTGGCAGACCCTGCCAGGACAGGCTTCAGAGAATCATTTCAGTTTCCATCCCATCCATCTTTAATTGGGTGTAATAATAATTTTATTGCTCGCTGGGATTTGTGAGGCTGAACTAATATTTGTAAAATGCTTTGCTATCCTCAGCTGAAAGGCAATCTAGAGTGGCAAAGCCCTGGTGTTATTCACATTTGGATAATCCAGAATTATTCATAAACAAAATCAAGATTATGCAAATATATTCATTAGTTCTCAGAATACCTCCAGGAAAATAGGGGAATTAGTTTTGTTAACAATTATGTATTATGTAAGTGTGTGTCTAAGCACGCACAGCCCCGGTGCTGGGGCACGTTCACCTGGGACTCATCCTGGGATCCCAGAGGGCTGGAGAACAAAGGTTTGGCCTGCACAAAGCCACCACCTCAATTTTGGGATATCCTGATGCAAATCACAGCACAAAGCACAGAGCCCTGTGCCCTGCCCCACTGACACCCCCAGTGTCCCCTCTGTGCCCCCACGTGTGAGCACCATCACCTTACCCCCAAACCAGCCTCCCCTACCCAAATGAGGCCTTCCACAGTACATGCAGGGCCAAGGGCTGTGGATTTGGGATCTGGGGCATCCCCCTCACCCAGGGCCTGCCCTTTGTGCCCTGACACGATGCCAGCTTGTGCCCAGCCTGGCTTTCCACAGCGTGTCACCGTCTGTTTGGGATGTGCTGGGAAATGGGAGATAAAGGTGCAGTGAAAATACTGCATGGTTTAATTAATGCCACATGCCTTTCACTCTATAGGTTGTGTGCATGGTTAATTATTTTTATAAAGAAAATAATTAGTCCCAATCAAGGCAGAAGCTCTCCAGAATTACAGCTCATTAACCACTCTCACATTTTTCTGTTCTATAAAAAGTCATGTGGTGCTGATGAAGATTATAGACCCTTGGAATCAGCATTAAATACGAATTCAGACAGTGTTACCATCCTATTACCATCAACTGCATCGACTTGGCTTCGGTAATTGCAGCTGGAGATGAAGGGCAGGGATTTCTGCTCCACACAATCTCTGCAAACAAGCACCCTGCCCATCAGTTTGCTGCAAACAATGTGACCCAAGCCCTGCCTTGGCTGAATGCGGCCCTGAGGAGATGCCAGCCCCCAAGGAGAGAGGGAAAAGCTTTGGTGAAGATGAGGAGTGCTCAGGGTGGGTTCAGCTCCCATTTGCAGTGGGGCTGCTCCTGCACACAGCAGGAATCACCCTGAACCTGCCCTTTGGCAAAGCCACCAGCCCAGTGGGTGCAAAGGCCAGAAAATGCAGAGGGGACAAGGAGCAACCTTGAGGCAGTGGGAATATCCTCATGGGACATGGGGAAAATAGGGCATGGGGGGATGCTCCTGCCAGGGATGGGGGAGCATCTGCAAGCATCTCCCTCTGGGCTGTGCTAGTCCAGGCACGGGTCCAGTTCTATTGAACGTGGCACAGGCCTCGCTCAAAGCCTAATTGAAAGAAATCACAGCACATTAAAGGGAGTTCAGGTCAAATCAATACCAAAGTGCTGGGGAGGGTGAGCAGGGGGAGCAGGGCAGTGCCAGCTCTGCAGGGAGGGCACAGGCTGTGTCCAGGGGCTCCATTGCCTGCTCTTCCACCATGGGCAGGCAAGGTGAGACCCCTGTCCTCTGCTCTGTGCAGGACAAACCCGGCAGCAACACAGGCTGAGGGCTGGCTGTGGCAGCCAGCAGTGGGGAGGGAGCCACAGGTCCCTAGGATCCTGCTTTTTAGTTTCCATTAATCAGGGATGGATGTGCCCTGGGTGGCATTCACAGCCCAGAGAGCAGGCAGCCAGCACTTTGGACCACTGCAAAATTAACCCACTCATCCCCATGGCACAGCTCCTGTGCCCAGAGCCCTTGGGGGGACGGGGAAATTGGGGCTCTGGGTGGAAAAAAAGCACTTGTGGTGAACTCCTGAGGCAATGGGGGAGCAGCTACTGCCACAAGGCAGCACAGAGCAGGAGCTAAACCTTCCACTGGCACGTGCTGCCAGCGTTGTGCCTCTGGCTCTGGCCCTGCAGCTGCAGAGATGCTCCACACTCACAGGGAGGGCAGGGATAGAGACAGGGACCCTGGAATCACCAAAACATTCAAAACCCTCCAAAAGGTAAAGGTGAGGGATAACCATGGAGGCTGCCCCACACACAGGGAAGGGCAGGTGACACATGACAAGTTTTGTTGCTTTGGGGTCTTATTGTCTGTAAGTTGCCAGTCTTGGAATTTTCTGGAGAATAAAAACCCCATCCCTTCAAAGAAGTGCTGAAGCCAGTTGTCTTGCTTGTCCCCATCATAACAATCCTGACCAGGCTCTGACCAGAGCAGGGGGGTTTGAAGAGGGCAAATGCTTTAAGGTAAATAAGTTCTCTGAGTTAAAGCACCAGCCTCAGGAGTAGATCTGCCCAAATCCCAAACTGCCTCTCACACCCTCTGGGCCCCAGCCATCCATCCATGTCCATGCCTTGGCAGAGCAGGATTCCTCTGCTGGCTGCAGCTGATGGAGCAGTGGAGAATGACTTCTGTTATATTTACATGCTCTTACAGATTGGTGTTACACTTGCCCAGCTTTGGTGGGCAGGGGATTGTAGGGCAGCTCCAGCTGACCCACAGATTAATGCAGCAGGAGCTCTTTAACTGTGAAATCTCTCTTAATGCAAAAATATTTCTCTTGCTGGGCAGTAGCTAATTCTTCATCCTGATGGTAATGTAGCTCAAATCCCAGCCTCCTGCCCCACTCTTTTCCTGTCACCCTCCAACACACGTGGGCACAGAGATAAATCCAATACAACCAGCCCATTGCCAAAGTGCCACCAAGTTCCTGCTGGAATTTGATGTCTGTCTGTGGCAGTGCAAAGGCACAGAGGTTGTGATGCCTGAAATGTGCTGGTGTTTGACGCGGGCTGATGGGTTTCATTTTGTCATTGTTGCCTGTGGGTCTCAGAGCATTTCAGCCACCCTGTGGGCTGTGAGATGGGCACCTGGAACCCAGCAGCAGAAAGCCCCCACAGCCCATTCCAGCAAGTGACAGAGAGAAGAGCAGCCCCACAGGCAGCAGGACCCTGCCCACACTGTCCCCTCTGCCCAGCCAGGGGTGAACAAGGAGATGCCCCAGCTGGGGCTGGGCAGCAGCTGCTTCTTCTCCCACTAATGACAATTCATAAATTAAACACACAGAGCTTAACGGGTCATCAGTGGAGCCCCAGCCTCGCTGCCTCCAGACCAGAGACTCATTTCAGCCCGCCTCAAACACCAGCACAGTTTTTAATAGAGTTTATTTTGCCACTTGCATTATTTTTTGTCAGCCCTTCCTGCAGTCCCTGCTGCGTTGGCAGGGAGCGCGTTCCCGCCGCGTGCAAAAGAAACGGCTATTTTTAAACTGCCCGTGTTTGTCAGCGCTTCCAGCTCGAGTGCCTGCTGGAGAAGCCAGTTCTGCAGCACCCGGTGTCCCACTGAGGGTCGAGTGCCCTTTGCCAGGAGATGGTGGCACAGACGTGGGCACTGTGCCCGGCCATGCTGCCGGGGGTGATGGCCCAGCCCGCGTATCCCTGGCACACACCAAAGCCTGTTGGGGATGCTGTGCTGCTGGGACCCACCGCTGCCACCAGATTTCAGGCATCACAACCTCTGTGCCTCTGCAGACACCTCTGAAATCATCAAGCAAGGCTGCAAACACAAGCTGGCTCCATTTCTCCCTGCCCTTTGCTGGGAATGCCAATCCAGGCATCAAACCCTGGCCTGTTTTCCAGGTGATGGCACCACCAGGGATTTGGGCCCAAGGGAGTGAGAGCTGTGTGTGGGTCACAGGAAAGAGCTGTGGGTCACAGACCCAGTCCCGGAGAGCCTCTGAGGGCTCATGCCAGAGCAGGGGCTGTGGCAAAAGCCCTGGCACCCTCTGCACTGAAACACTGGTGGGATTTTCTGGCCCGGGCCAGGCTTTGCAGTGATGAAGAGGTTTCAGTGCCCACAGGTAGAAAATGAAAAAATAAATGAAAAAAAAAAAAAGGAGAGAAAAGGAGAGGGTGGTCATGCATGAAATTATTTCACTTCAGTGATGTGGGGGTGCATTTGATAAGTCCAGCTTATAGAGAAATGGAGGTGTGGAAAGGTACAGCCACCAGCCATGGAGATGTGGGAAGGGGTACAAATGCCAGGGAAATCTCCCAAGCCCAGGGAGCCTGGTGAGAGAAGGGATGCCTGATCACACAGAAACTCTTTCTGGGGTCAAGCTGCAGCAGCACAGGCTGTCCCAGATGATGGGGACAGGATGGTGACAGCAAGGAGACACGAGCAGCCACAGGACCTGGCGCTGGGCAGAAGCTCCTTAGCAATCCCTGTCATCAAGGTCATCACTGCTATTTATTATTTAGGGCCTCACAGCCCTAAATATTCATTAGCAGGACTTGGTGGGAGGGGTGTGAACACGTGCATGGGGTTCAAGTATCCTGCTCTCCTGCCTCTCCAGGGATGGGATAAAAGCAGGGATGGGGACTGGCTGGAGATGGTGCTGCTACCTGAGCCAGGCAAGGATGAACCCCAGCCCTGCAAGACCCTAAACTGTCATACTTCACCCTGGCCTGGTTCTCCACACTCCATGAAACAGCCTCACATGAGTGCTGGGATGCTGCTGAGGCGGGGAGGGACCCCATGGTCAGCACAGACCCCACCAGTGCCCCCCTCACAGCATCTGCAGACAGGGAGCTGCCTGGCAGCCAGGCCAGTGTCTCCAGCGGGTTTGATCAAGGGTGAAATCAAATATTTCTACAAAACCATCCTCCAGCCAGCCAGTGGAATTGTCCTCCCTTTTGCTGCCTTCCACCTGATTTCATCCCTCATCTAAAGAGATTGGATACGGTGCTTCCCTGGCACAGCAGGGACACCGCAGGGTCGCTTTTGGCCAGAGGTGGGGCAGCAGCAAATCCTGGATTTAGGGAGACCCTCATCCTGTGTTTCCTCAGCAGCTGCTGTGGCCCCTCACTCAGCAGCTGGGCCAGGTTGTGCCGTGTTCTTACTGGTGAGTGTGGGAGCAGGAGCCATGGTTTGGGCCCCAAGCAAAGCCCAGCAAAGCTCTCAAGTGGACTTTTAGAGGTCAGAAATTACCTGTCCCCAAAATCACAGCACTTCCCAGCAGGGTCACGGTGCCCAGCACCAGCGCAGAGCAGAGGCAGATGGAAAGGAGGAGGATGGGGATGACGAAGGCTCTGCGAGCAGCAGGGAGTGGGTCCTGCGGGCATTCCCAGCTCTTCCCCTCGCTGAGCCGCCCCCAGCCCCCCGGCAGTGCCGAGCTGCCTAATTAGCTCTGCCTGCTCCCAGCGCCGTCCAGCTGGAGCCGGAGGGCAGGGGCACACAAAAGCCTCGCTATTGACAGCCCCTCCGAGGAAGGGGCTTTTCTTCTCCCCCTCGCTTTTCTTTTCAAGCCCCTCTCCCCCCTCCTTGGGCCGGGGCCACGGGCTCATTAGCACCGGGGCTCGCAGGATGGAGCAGCAGATGGCAGCCAGGCGGCCCCGCGGAACAGATGCCCGGCCAGCCAGGGGAGATTAGCGGGGCTGGGGGGCAGCGGCACGGCAGGGCTGCCAGCGGGGCTCCCTCCCCGCCGGCACACCCCACACATCCCTGCCGAGGATGGGGGGGCACGCTGGGGAATCGCGGCAGCCAAAGGGAGCCAGAGGTTGGCATGGCCAAAAGTCGCTGCAGAGGCCACAGGAGATCCGCAGCTGCTTTGTGCACCCTCGGAGGATACCGAGACCTCCGGCACTGCCGTGCCCTGGCTGCTCCTGCCGTGTCCCAGGGCAGCGGGCAGGACACGGCACCCAGGACACGGCACCCTTGTCCCAGACTCCTCTCCAAGATCACCCGCGACGGCAAACTACGGCTTAATCCCACCCCAGCAGCGCATCCCTCCCCCTCCGCGCACGGCGCATCCCGGGGGATTAAGGGTTAAAGCACAAATCCCCAGCGCTGCCCTGATGTGACCCACTTAGACCATCTGGCACGGAGGGATGCAGGAGCCTCCTCTGTCTCAGCGGCTGCCCCGGGAGCTGACACCAGCACCCACAGGCCCAAAAGTGGATTTTGGCTGAGTTTCTGGAGACACGGCAGTTCATGCCAACAGTACCGTGGCTGGCAGTGAGGCAGCAGGGAACTAAACCACCCCTGAATCATCCCTCAAGCCCCCACACTCCCACCAGCTCCAGTTCCTGGGACACTTGGAGCATCTCCCACCTGGGGACCCGATGCTGATGGAATTCTCAGCAGTGCTGGAGAAGTCAGGCTTCCAGGTGGGACAGGGCTCCCAGCCCCGTGCTGTGCCCGAGGTCACGGCCAGAGAAGAGATGCAGACAAAAGCCCAGCCCAGAGGGAGGGAAGCTGATCCTGCTCTGGGGCTGGGGCCACAGCATGGTGCTCATACTCATCCCCAGAGGCCAGTGGCACCTTAACACAGCAGATTTTGAAAGCATTTTCAGTTCACCAGAGCCAAAGCCCCATCCTCATGGCCCAGTGAGAGACACTGAGGGCACCCCGGTTTGGCAGAGGGGCTCAGGGCAGGGTAGGTGGTCTCTGTCCCTGATCCCATCCCTCCCCAGCACACTGGGCACA
This sequence comes from Ammospiza caudacuta, assembly GCF_027887145.1. NCBI lineage: Eukaryota > Metazoa > Chordata > Aves > Passeriformes > Passerellidae > Ammospiza > Ammospiza caudacuta. The sequence goes on from NC_080610.1 coordinate 5,878,116, forward strand.
AAACCCTCTCAAATCATACTGGGATTTTGCACATGCTGGAGCAATTCCCCTGCAAAGGCAAGCTCTGGGTCAACCTCAGCCTCCCCTCATCATGCAGCACCTCACCCTCAGCTGCACAGCAAAGCCCCACCAGGCCCTGTGTGGGGAAAGGTTAATTGGAAAAGCCCCTTTCCCCATCACCTCGGTTTTCCCTTTCACTCTGCAAACTGGTCAATAATCCATTTACTTTGGCAGAGCTCTGCTCTGGGCACAAAGCTGTCTGGGGGGCTGGATTTCGTGCCCCCCCCCCCCCCAGCCCCAGCAGGAGGGAAGGTATTAATGCACTCTTTTGTTCCAGGATGAACCGTGGGTTTAGCAAAGCTTTAACCCTCCCAACCTCCAAGACAGCTAGATGGGAATTTAGATGGAAGATGCTTTATCTGCAGAAGCAGCAGGAAGGGAGTGGTGAGGGTTGAGGCAAGGGGGAAAAGCATCACTTTCTGTGCAGGTAACCCCGTTGCTGCCCCACAAGGATGCAGGATTGGGCCCTCAGCCATTCCCAGGGCACCCTGCAGGATGCTTTGGGCTATGGACACTGTGGGGGAATCCCTGGCAGGACCCCCATGGTGTAGCTGAGCCCCTTGACACTCCACAAGGGCACAGGACCAGCCAGGAGAACTGATGGGAGGTGGGCAGTGCTGGCCTAGAAACCATGGCAGCATCTCCACTGCTGTGGGAAGCACGGGGCCGGATCCAGGGCAGGGTGTTTGCAGGGGACCAGCTGTCAAGTGTGGGAGAAAACAGCAATCCAGATGGTCATCTTAATATTTCATTTGGCTAACTGGTTTCCCCATCTCCTCTCTGGCACCACAGTCATTTGCTCTTAAATTAGTCGGGAGTATCGTCAGGGAAGGGAGGCTGGTCCAAGCAGTGGCGCAGCGAAACCTTCCGGAAAAACAAACCCAGAGCGGAGCCAGGCACAGAGACCACTACAACAGGAGCTGCTGTGAGCCCTGGATCTGTTCTCTCCATGGATGGAGAGCAGGAGCCTGGCTCTGGGTACTGCTGGACCAGGAGCCTAGGGCCAGCTTGGGGACATCACCGTGCAGCCAAAGGAACCGCTGCAAAGCCCCTGGGGGTGTGAGATGTGGCACTCAGAGGTGTGATCCTGCCCAGACGGCAGCTCCAGCTCCTGGCAGAGCCCCGTGGGATGCGAGCCGAGCCGGCAGCACCGATGAGAAGAGCTGCGAACTGCAGCATCTCTGTCCCCGCAGCTTTGGTGGCAGCCCCTGGAGCAGCACAGCCCCTCCGTGCCCGGGCAGGGCGAGCACAGCGAGTGCCCCGCGGAGCCCGGCAGGGCTGGCCCCGCTCTGTGCGGCTGTCACACCCCTGGAACAGCCCAGGGCCGGCAGGACACACTGCCAGGGGACAAAAGGAGCCGGGCTGCACTGACCCAGCAGCGGAGCACAGCCCAGAGTGGGCACCTGGGTCTGCTGGTGCCCACCACAAACCACAGCAAAGCCGGGCTGGCTCTGCTCTGTGCCAAGAGCTCTGCACTGTTTCACTGCCACCGGAGCTGTCACTACCAACAGCACGGAGCGGTGCTCACATTTGGGAACTTTTTAATGGATCTGCAAACACCCCGAGCCACGGTGCTCAGCCCCACCACGATGTCTGTGCCATCCAAACTGCTGGCTAGATAGAGCCAGGCAGCATTCCTGGCACCCAGGCTGGCTGTATTTCCACAAAATCTGAATTTGTTGCCTTATTACATCTCCAACGTCAAGATATTTAAGCTCACTGAGGAACCTCCAGGCAGGAGTGTGAGTGTGAGCCAGCCCTCAGCCCAGGTGCCGACCCTACCCGATGCACAGATGGAGAAAAACACAGAGGTTCCCCTCTGCCACAAAAGCTGAAGCCCTGCAAACACTGCCTGTGGAAACAAGAATTGTTCTTCTCAACTGGAGGCTGAACCCATGCTTTTCCCATCTTCCTACCTAGATTAATGGAAATCAGAGAGGTTGGAAACATTCACGCTCAGCAGCTGGGCTGCAGGGCAGAAGGGACCCCCATCCCCACTGTGCTGTGGCTCACAGCCTCCACTGGCACGGGGAGCATCTGAAAAGGCTCATTTCAAAGGATCCCTCTCTTCCCTAGGACAGGCTGAGCCCCCAGGACCCAGCCTCCTGCAGACTGAGCCCCTCTCCTCTACAGACACAGCACCTCCACGAACTTTGGCTGGTTCCCCACAGCAGCTGGGCAGGACCCGGCAGAGGAAAAACAGAGCAAAGAGAGAGGAGAGCCAGCAAAAGAGTCCTTTGTTTATAAAAGCAGCACAAATATGATATTATTAACAAATACTGAGACAATCAGCAAAATAAAGGTGGTCTAAATTAGAGTGTGCATGGCTGTGAGGAAGCCACACAGACCTTTGCCTGTGTGACAGCCTGGCAGAGGGGCTCAAGGGGTACCTGCAGCCCCCTCGCCTCTTTTCACAGGTTTCTCTGTTGCTCAGCCTCTGTCAAACACGGGGGCATTGACTTTGCTGGAGCAGGAGGGCAGAACAGGTGCTGGGTGAGCAAAGTCAAAGCTGCTTGGCTATGGGACATGGGGGACACCATCCCCAGAGCTGTCCCTGGCCGTGGCACTGACCAGGCTGCTTGCACTGTGTGTCCCTAGGGGTCACCAGCCTCCCCTCGGAGACAAGGCAGGGTCCAGCCCCAGGGGCTGTTTCCCTCCCCAGGCTTCACCTTCCCAAGGGTCCGAGGTGAAGGGCTGACACAGAGACAAGGCCACCAGCAGGACACACACCCCAGGGCTCTGCACAACGGGGATGGAGCTGGTCACACTTTCCAGCTAATGCCCTCCACCACTCCGTAGCCCAGCTAGAGCTTTGCAGACCCGCACCCTGCTCCCAGGCTCCAAAGTTTCCCAAACCTGCCCAGCTCTGGAGCACAGCACCTGCCCAGGGAGGGGGCTCAGCCAGCCAGCACCCTCAGGCATGGGGAGGGTGCCCCGGCTTCTCCAGCCACGAACAGCTGCTGGTGGCAGGGAGACACGCTCAGGACTCTCCTTATGGTGGGAAGAGAACTAGAGATGGAGAAGGACGCAGGATCTCCCAAACCCCCCTCCCCTGCCCCGGTAGCCCTTACCTGGGCAGCGGCTTGCGGGCGGTGATACTGGCCACGATGATGCTCTCGGGTCGCGGCGTGGCCACGGCTTTGAAGGTGCCTCTCCAGAACTTCTCGAAGAGCTGCTTCTCTCCCTGCTGCACGCCGGCCATGGCCCCGGGACCCACGGGCAGCCCCGCCGCTGTCCGCGGTGCTGAGCGCTACATCCCCCGCTCCGCCCGGCCCGGCGAGCCCGCAGCCCGGCCCGCTGCGGGGAGTGCGGCCCCGGCCGCCCCCGCCTCCCGTTTTGTGCCGGCGGGGCGGGCAGAGGGGCCGGGCCCGCCGCCGTCCCCTCCCCGGCACCGCCCCCGCCGCGGCTGCGCCCGGAGCGGCGGAGCCCAGCGCGGGGAGGGGGCGGCTCCGGGGCACCCGCGACCCCCTCCGGCCGTGTCCGCTCCCCGCATGGGTGAAGCCTGGGGGGTTTCCACCCCCTCGCAGCCCCCAGGACCGTCCGTGCGTCCTCCCCATCATTTCCTTCCCCAGCCGAGAGGCCGCTGCCAGCTCGCTGCGGGATCACCGCTGCGCTTTGCCCTTTGCGGAGCACGGAGCCTCCCGGGCACAGAGAGTCCCCGGACCCCGCAGAGGCTCCCAGGAGCCTCCGTGTTTGCCCAGTCCCGACCAGACACAAGGAAAGAAAGGGAAAGCCTGGAGCCACAGCTGAGGGAGAAAGCGGCAGGAGGCCGTAGAGACGGCTCTGTAACTCGTCTATACTGAGACCCAAATGGGACAGAGAATTCGAAATACAACCCCTTTTCCACCTCCCTTCCCATTTAACTGGGCAGGGGCAGGGAGGGAGCATGCAGTTCCTCGGCTCCAGCGCTGTGCCGGGCTGGGAATCCCACAGTGGGGTCCCAACCAGCGCAGAAAACAATTCCTCTCCTTCCAGGCAGGATTTGACCCGCCAGGACCGGACGCGTGGGGAGGGAAGAAGAGCTGGGGCGGTGCAAGTGCAGCGCTGCGATCTCGCTCAGCCTCTGCGCTGAGTACAATAAAAACGTCTTTAGGAGAGAACGCTTCTTCTACCACATGCTTTGAAGCGCAAGTAAGAGCTGGTGACCTTGGATGAACGAGACAGTCTCTATTGTGCCTCAGAAACCCGCACGATGCGCTTATGTAAGCGGCGGGGGGATAATGGAGCCGGGAACAATGGGCGGTGGGAGCCGGAGAAGAAGGAAAATCATGGGGAAACTTAATCGCTTCTTACAACACCAGCAGAAGGCTCGTTCTGGCGGCGTGGTTTGCCGGCTCCTCGTTGCCTGTCCCGCCTGTCAGCAGCCGGGGTCAGCAGCGCTGGCACACGCGGGCCGGGCTTTGTGCCGCGGCTGGACGGGGATGCTGGGGAAGGGCAGCAGCGAGAGCGGGCACGCATCCAGCAGGGCTTGGAGAAACACTGTCAGCGCTGCCAAACAATGCCTGAAAACCCCACGGGGAAGGACAGCGCTCAGGCACGGCGCAGAGATGCTCGCTGGGAGAGTGTTATCCCCCGGGAAGCCGCCCAAGGGAAAGGCGGCTCGGAGCTGTGCTCCAGCCCAGGGCACGATGCGCATGCCGGGGGCAGGTGTCAGAGCGGGGATCCTGCAGGGACAGTCACAGCAAAGGGCAGAAGGAGCAGGAGAAAGGGTTTGAGAGGCTAGAGCTGCCAGGCTGTGAAAGCACGGCTGGGGAGGGCACACACAGCAGCCCCTGCACAGCCACCAGAGGCCAGAGCTCCTCTCCTGCAGCTGGGCACGGACAGGGACTCCCCACCCGAGCAAATCCAACCTCGGCTTTCCTCTGGCCCTGCCAGTCATTCCCACAGAACATAGGCTGCTCATTAGGAACCTGTTTCCCCTTCAGAGCACATTAAACTCAATAAAGAGAGATCAGGTGTTAAGTACACCCACTCCCCAGTCTTGCTCTGATTTGTTGGCGAGTGACCCAAACGTGGGGTGAGGATCAGGCAGGAGCCCCAGCGGCACTGTCAGCCCCAACCCTCCTCTGGTGCCTCATTACCACACAACCTGCCAGGCATCACCATCCCCTGGGCTTTGCAGGATGAGCCCAACCACCTCCAGCTGCACTCCGGGGCATTTCACCCCTTCCACCAGCGCTCTCTCCAATCACCCTAACATTTAATCCCAAATAAAAAGAATAATAAATGTTTGCACTATTAAATTAGCAGCACGGGTGGTGTGTGGGCAGGAGGAAGGCTGCCATCACTACAAGAGCCTCTCTCCTGGCACACCTTGTGGAGACATCAGTGAGCCAATTAAGCAATTGGCTCGGTTAACGGAGGCTCCCAGGAACAGACTCCCCTGCTATAGAATAACTGCGCAGTAATAAATTGTCTCATAAATAAACAGCCTGAGAAAGCATTATAAGATAGCCACGAAAAGCACTATATCACAAGCAGAAAGGATGCTGTGTGCATCTGGTGTGTCTGTTAACCCATGGAACCAGGGCTGGTGTCCCTCTGGGGCTCTGGGACTGCTCCCATGGGGTGGGCATGGCCACAGCATCCCTGGAGCCCCTGCAGGTGCTGCCTGTCCTATGGGAGCACCGTGTGCCAGCAGCACAGAGCCCTCAGTTAGTCACCCCTGGGAGTGCCATAAATGCCAGCCTGGGTTATTTACAGCTGCAGCAGTAACGTGGGGCTCTGCCAGGTTCAAATGCTTGCTATAAACTGTAGCAGAGCAAGTGAGTCTTGGAATGGGAACAGGGAAACTGCATAATTGCACATTTTCCTCTTAATCAGGACCTATTAATAAAATATAATATATAAACTTCTTTAAAGAGCTCTTCTCTCATTATTTGGGGGTTTTTTGAGTGACACAAAGGGCCTCCCTCCAGTGCACGGGGTGCTGCAGACCAGGCTCTCCCCAAGGCTGCTGGCCCCCAGCCCTGCTTGCCACACCTGGCTCTGCAGCCCTACAACCCCCTGTACCCTACAATTAAACACCCAGAACCCTCCTGACCTCCCAAACCTCCCCTCAGCATCCAAATCCCCCTGGGAAATGTGAGAGGGACCCACCTGGCTCAGGGACAGAGGAACTCCAGCCATGCCCTCTCCTGCTTTTCCCTCTTCCACATTTAAAGGGCCCTGTGCCCTCATCCCCTCCCACACAGAGGCTTTGATTTTGAGGATGTGGAGAGAAGAGGGGGGTCCCTGCTCTGGTGAACACCCCCTGGGCTGCTGCTGAGGAGGACAAGCCTGAGGGAAGCAGGGATCAGCAGGAAGAAGCTGTGTGTGTGCAGGAGGCACCCCAAGGGAGGGAAAGGAGAAAATGTGTTTAGCAAGGATTAAGTTTTAATCTGTTCCCCCTAGTAGGGAGAAGAAAGCTGGGCTTGTCCTGGAGCTACATAAATATTTTTCTATAAATGTTGAGCGTTGTTTTGGTTTGGGTTTTTTTCTTATTTGGCTTGTACCCAGTGGGAAGAGCCAGAACCTGGTTTTGCTCAATCCACCCCATTCCCACCTCCCCGTGCCATTGGCATGGCACCACTCCAGCCATTCCCCAAACAGATTTACTGGGAGGGCAGAAAGTCAGTAATTATCTCTGGAAGTATTCATTACATCAAGAGTCAATAAACAAAGGCTGTGAGTGCCCTCTGCTCGTGGCACTCCAGAAGCACCTACCAATTATTCCCTTGGCTCTGCCCTGCCTGCCAGGAGGGGGGTCCTGCAACTGAACTGGTTTGGCCATGGAGCTGTGCAGAGGATGCCCAGTGGGGCTGGATCCAAGCTGGTTTTCCCAATGAAAGAGTGAGTGAGGAGTGGCCTGCAGGGTGAAGAAGCAGCAACAGCCACAGGACAATGTGCACTGTGTGCCAAGCTGGGAACAACCTTCAGATGGCGGCAGGACGCAGCTGCTGGAGCACCTTTAGCCTGGTAAATGCATTTAGGAGGATCAAACTGTTGCAAGAGGGAATTCACCACCTTTCTAGGGGTAAATACCTGGTTTATGGCCTTTTACCCTGCAAGGCTCCTGGTTGACCCCTCAGGGCAGAGCCCAGCATCCAAATGTCCCACTCTGCCCATCCCTATATTCAGGTGCTTCCAAGGTCAAGGTACTCGCCAAAGGTGTCTTATTTTTCTTTTTTTTTTTTTTTTTTTTTTTTTTTTTGTCCTTCCACCCACAGAAAACCCAGGGGAGTCCATGCAAGGCTGTGCTGGCCCCTTGGGCACAGGATGGTGGAAGTGACCACCCTGTCCCCTGCCTCCATCACCCTGCCCAAGTTTCTCCAGGCAGTAAATAAGGGCAGTGGGAAGTGGAGCTGCAGCTTTCCCTGCAGAGGGCCAAGGCTGTGGCTGCACCCACTGCCCACAAGGGCCATCAGTGCCCAGCTCAGGAGCTTCAGGATGCTGGGTCTGGTGTGAGGGGGCTGCTGGGGCTGACATTGGGGTGAAGACCCTTGTTTGGGTTGATAAACAACAGGGATGCCCATGTCCCCTCCATCAGCACTGGCTCCACTGTGCCTGGCAGGGAAGAGGGAAACCTGTGGGGTTTGAGTGTGAAAAACCACGATGGAGTGGGACCAGCACAGGGTGGGACATCCCCATCCAGCCCCTGGATCTCAGGATACCTCCCCATCATCTCCAGACGGACACTGGATGCCTCTCCATCATCTCCAGGGGGACACTGGATGCTTCTCCATCATCTCCAGGTAGACACTGGATGCCTCTCCATCATCTCCAGGGGGACATCAGGGACCTGCCAAGCCTGTGTCCCCCTCCCCAGGACCAGGTGTGTCCCAGCCTGCTTTCAGTGCTGGCCTCTGTGGAAGCAGCCGGCTTCTCTGTGGGCAGGAGGGGGCTCTGCAGCTCACCTGCCCACGCATCTGCTCCAACAAAAGCCTTTTCCCCTCGCTGCTTACCCAGTGAAGCCGCACGGCCCAGATATTTAGGCAGAAGGAGAAAAAAGGGCGCAGGGACAGGAGCTGTGAGCAAAGCCGCCGGGAAGAGCAGAATGAGAGAGCAGGAGCAGAGGGAGGCAGGGAAGCCAGGCAGCCAGGCCATGTCCTTTTCTTCCCTGTGGCTCTAAAAAAGCTCCAGACTGGAAAAGGGGATGGAGGCTTGAAGTTGAAAATATGATTTTTCCCCTGTGAGCAGCAGTGGCTGTGGAGGCGAGCCGGCCCCAGGGACCCTGCGGCAAAGCTGCGCAGCCGCTGCTCCCCGAGCGCCACTGCTGAGAGGTCAGACAGGGCTGGCACAGGGGGACAGAGGGGACAGAGCCCGCAGCCACACGTGTCCGAGCAGAAGAGACAGGGCCTGGCTTGCCAAGCTCCTCGCTGGGCTGTGGGGGGCACAGAGAGCCCCCAAGTGTGGGCAGGGGGTCCCAGAGCCCCAAGGATGATCCCCCCGGAGCTGGGGAGGCTGCTGGGCTCTCTGTGCCCTCCCTGCTGGCAATTGGCAGCCTCCAATCACACGGACAGCACTGATGGATGTTGCAGGAATCACTGACAGCTCGGCTCTGGCTGCAGGGGGCAGGTTGGGGATGCTCAGCACAAGTTTGGGATGCAGAGAGGGAAGGCAGCGGGCTTTGGCCTCCGGACTGGGAATGCTGGAAGGGGTCAGACAGGATGTGCACCCTCGTCCAAGCCAGCACTGAGATTTTCCATTCCTGGCTCAGTCCTGCTTCCCTTCCTCCAGCACCTCCCTGCACTGAACCAAGTCAGGGGCAGGAGAAGGTCTGAATTCCCCAAACTGCTCGAGCTCACCCTTCCTTGGCCACCCCTTGCACAAAAACCCATCTCCCTGGGGAAGATGAGATCTGGGTAAGGTGGGACAGAGACAAGGAGCAAAATCCTCACCCTGTCACGTGGGATTCAGATCTTAAAACTCATTTCATGAGCCCCCAGGAAGATGCTGCCCAGGACCAAAGGTATTTAACCAAATCTGCCTGGGGAACACTGATGGGACAAGCGGTTTGACCCCATGCAATCACCTCTCACTGAGCTTTTTCTTTCCCTGGATTTTTTCCCCCTCTGGATTACTGGGGGCAGGGGGAGCAGTGGACAGAGGAGCCTCCTCAGCCCCTGCCACGCTGGGCTGCCCACACCACAGGGGGATGGAGCAGGAGGGAGCAAAGTGCTGCCTTTTCGCTTTTATAGACTATTACTGATAATGGAGAAGAACAAAAAGGCTTTATAATAAAGCACTCGAGGGCGTCAGCCTAAGCGTTAAATAGGCTTCTGCTAAAATGCTGCTTCCACTGAAAAAGCTCCCTGATTTGGATTGCAGGCATTACCCTGCTTGGGAGAAAGCTCTGATAAAACCAAGGAGACAGGCAGCCCCATCCCGGGAAAGAGGCTCTGGTGCTTCTCCTGAGGGTGGCATTGCTCCCAGCTGCCATTCAGGGTGCTCCTTGCTCAGATCACTGCCACCCATGCAGAGGTGCCCCAGGAGAACCCGAAATTTCAGCCTTCCCACCCGTGTGGGGAGCAGCACTGCCCCTGTAAAACACACAGAGCATTTTGCAGTGTTAATGGGCAGCACAACTGCTAATGTGTAAACTTTTACTGCTCTGGAGGGTAAACAGAGAGTTTGGGGAGCAGACACTTCCCATTAAGATGCACTAATGAAACGTGAAAATGTTTTAGCGTGCTGTAATTTTATATATTTTTTGAGAGCAGCTGCAGTGCTGTTCCATTTGTGGCTAATTTAAGCACAATTAAACCAGGCTAAATTACAGCCAAGTAACTGCAGGAACTGATGTGACAAGGGACGTGTCCAGGGGCCCCAAATCTTGCTGACCTTGCTGTCACTGTTCAGGCTGCTCTGCAGGCTGGGTCAAGAGCTGACAGCTCCTGGAGCTCGCCCAAAGGTCACAGCAGATCCCTGAGGACAGTGGGGTCTTCAGCCAGGGTGGGAAGTGCTCCAGGGCTGTTGTGGGGGTATCTGGGTGTGCCTGGATCTTGGAAAGGTCCTCTTCTTTCTTGCTGGGAGCTTGGATGAGCCCAGGGCTGTAGCAAACCCTTCCTGCTTGGCCAGAGAGCCCCAATCCCCCTTGCAGCAGCCCTGATGTCCTTCCTGGGACATCTCCTCAGACCACAATTACCTGGGGGATGCTGAGGCTGCATCCCACACCTCAGCCCAGCTGCCTCCTGGGGAGGCTGATTCACCTCAGGAAAAAAAAAAAAAAAAAAAAAAAAAAAAGCCAAAAATCTGATTTTTCTGGAGAATGAAAATAGCATTTCCTTTTGGGTAAAGGGAGGAATAGAATACCTAGAGGCTGTGTTGTGCCTGCTGGTATCATCCTGAGCTGCTGGCTGCACTGCTGGCTGCAGGCTCCCCTCAGCAGGGATGGAGTCCCACAGCCTCGTGTCCTGCATGGTTTGGGGTGCAGAGCCTGTTCCCAGCAGTTTGGGGGTGCTTTGTACTGCTCTGCTTAGCTGAGGGTGGCCCTGCCAGTGAGGATTGCTCTGAGGGTTTCAAAAGCACCAGCAGCCAGCTCAGGGCTCCTGCAGCCCCCAGCACAGGAACTGCTGCTCCCAAGGGCTTTTCCAGTTGATTCAGGCAATTGCTGTAAATCCCCTGTGGCCACTGCTTTCCAGCTGAGCCAGGTTAGACCCAATTCAGCTCAGGGAGAGCAGGGCTGACGTCCTCCCACAGCCTTTAGGGATGCTCCTGGTGCCTAGGGGCACTGTGTCCCTGCAGATCTGTCCCCCACCTCCTCTCCCCATGGCACATGGGCAGGCTTGGCACAGGAGCAGCAGACCAGCATGGCAGGGCCCAGCATGGCCAGGATTGTCCTACCCAGCCTCGCTGCAGGACTCACACTCCCCTTTCATCTCCTCGGTGCCTCTCCCCAACCCCTGGGGCAGAGGGAATGCCAACCTCTGCCCCTCACACAGCCAGGGATGCTGGGGAAGGTTATGCCCCCATGCCATAACGCCCAGCCGGGGTGGTGACAGCAGAGCCACCCACAGCCCCCTCTGCTCTGCTGCCTCTAACAAGCCCCGTTAAGCAGGCCACGCCTCATCAGCTCCAATTAGCGTCGTTCCTGAGCCTCAGGCAGCTCCATCACCCGCGGCCGGTGAGCCTCAGCATCCCCCGGTGCTGCTGGTCCAGTGCCCAGCAGGAACAGACCCCATAGATCCCATAGATCCCATGATGGATCCCAAGATCCCATGGATGGATCCCATGGATGGATCCCAAGATCCCATGGATGGATCCCACAGATCCCATGGATGGATCCCACAGATCCCATTGATAGATCCCATGGATGGATCCCACAGATCTCATGGATGGATCCCATGGATGGATCCCAAGATCCCATGGATGGATCCCATAGATGGATCCCATGGATGGATCCCACAGATCCCATGGATGGATCCCATGGATGGATCTCACAGATCCCAGCTCTGGATGAGGCTGCAGCCAGGCCAAACCTCCCCAGCGCGGCCTCCAGCTCCGCTCTAATTAATCCAATTACAACACTGCGTTGGCAGCGCAACCGGTGGATTAATTGCGGTTCGTTCCAGGTAGAGGGAGGCGGAAACGCTCAAAGTGGCTTCTTGTTTGCTGTTAACTGTGCCAAGCCCGGCCTCCAAGAGCTGGAGAGGAAGGAGTCCTGGCGCCAGCATCATCCTCGGTGGGACAGCGAGGAGCTGGGTGCCTGCAGAGCCCCTGCCCTGATCCCACAAACAAATCCTTGCCTAAAAAAACAAAGATTAGGGGGTTGAAGGTGGGAGCAGGAGTGTGAAGTAAAAGGCTGCTTGCTCTCAGACCTGTGTGTATATATATATATGTATATTTAATGGAATAAAAAGGAGATTATTGGAAACAACTGATTGTTCAGACTGTCAAAGAGATGAAAGTGTCAGGAGTAAACAGATGCCGGTCACGATTCAGCGCTCATTAAGGCAGGAGAAGGATTCATTTCATATGCATGATTAACTCCTGGCCACTGATGATTTACACAGCAGATGATCAAAGGAGAATTAATTATTGCACAAATCGGGCTGCTGCCAGCCCGGCCCCTGTCCCTGACGGCGCTGCCGGTGGCACAGCCCGTGGCCCCCAAACCCAGGACAGCCCTGGCCACTGCTAGCCCAGGCCATGCCTGGCCCGGCTGGGAGCTGTTTGTCCCCACAGCTCTCAGCTCTCCCCCCCATTTCACTGCCCAGCACCCCGAGGATCCTGGGCTGCACCCCCAGGCACCGTGAGCATCACTGGGGATGTCCAGCACGCAGCCCAACCATCCCCTCCCCGCTATCAGTAATTAACCCAGGGAAGGTGCCTCTCCACTTGACACCTTTCCTTTCCTTTGTGATTGAGTCTCTCTCCGTTACAAACCCACGCTGTAATTAAAGGAAGGAACTCCACTCCCTTCACCTGATTTATTTTTTAACACCGTCCCCTTTTGATCTCGTTCCTCCCTTAATTAAATTACGAGCCGTGAATCAACACCACTGCCAAAGCTGCTCTGCCTCACTCACTTCCCTGCTCCGAGAAGAATCGCCAGGAGTGACAGGCGAAGAGCAGCTCTGCTCGTGCTGGGATTCCATGAGAGCACAGGGGCTGCATCCTGCAGGGCTCACAGAGAGGAAACATGAACCCCGGGCCCAGGTGTGGAGCAGGAGCGATGCTGTGGGATGATTTCACAGCCAGTTTGGGCCCTGGCAGGTGATGGAGGACACGGGGCAGCTGGAGAGGCATCACCCTTCTGCCTGTGCCCGCTCTCAGGGATGGGAAACCTGCTGGAAACAGGGCCCTGCTGGGATGGTCCATCTTTGGGAACGGCGGGCTGTGAGCCACAGATGCCCTGCAGCCCCCAGGGTCCAGGATCTCAGCATCCCTGGCAAGTGTGGTGCTAAGGATCCCTCGATCCCGCATCCCTCCCGCACCACGGCACCCCGTGCCCTCCCGGCCTGCTCCCCGCGCCTCCCCTCCCAGCTCTGCAGCCAGCACTAAAGGACAATCAGATGTCACCGCCTGACCCGGAGAGCCCCCCAGCACCCATCCCTGCGGTGTGGGAGAGCCGGGAATGCCGCTTGTCCCTCTAGGGTGGCACCGTGACCCCCTCCGTGCAGGCTGGGGCTGACAGAGCTTTTAATGAGGGATAATGGTGGTCTGCACCTAAATGCAACGTTCTATTGGCTCATGACTGCAGCAGCACCGGGACAGCAGGGATAAATCAGAGAGGGCTCCCAGGGGCTTTATCCCTGCGGACAGCCCAGAGGGAGGGCAGGGGAGGCGGCAGAGCCACCTCTGCCTCATCCCCTCATTGAGTGCAAATGAGCCTGATGCCAATTTAATGAACTGCTGATGACTATCGCCTTTATTTTTAAATCTGAATTCCCGCAGGAGTCACCTTCAGCAGGGAAGCAGCCCCTCCCCAGCGGCGGCAGCGGGGATTGATTGCCTGCAGCTGATTAGCAATTACACTTCAGGGTAAATAGCATCACCCTGGGCTGGGCACGGGGTGATGATGGCACATTCTGGGGTTCCTGCAGGGATGGGACCCTCGGGGGTCACAGGCAGCTCCCGGCTGGAGGGGACAGTCCCTCACATCATTTTCTTCCCAAAGACTGTGGAGGCTCTGTGTGATGGGCTGAGCTCGCCACCTTTCCCTCCCCAGGATGAGTCTCTCCTGCTGCCGCCGAGCTGGTACTTAGAGGCATTTATGAATTGTGTCTTTAATACGGCGCTGGAATATTTGCCCCATAAATTCTTAAAATCAGATTTATGGATGAGCTATTACTGACATCACAGACTATTAATAAATCGGTTAAACCTACAGAGAAGATTGTCTTCCCCCCCCCGGCACAATAAGCACATAAAAAGGGCCGTGAGGCAGCACAGCAGCTGCGGGCGGTGCTGCCTGGCCAGGGGCACACGGGCCATGTGCTGTGTGTCCCCAGGGCCACCTGCCCTGCCCCGGAGGCCACCAGCCATCCCTCCCCGTGGGCTGTGGGATGCCCGGGGCTGATCCCGCTCCTCAAAGGCAGGATCCAGCACATCCCCGTTTCCCCAGGCAGCGGGGCCGCAGGGAGCTGCAGGCAGAGTCGGGCACTCCGGAGGGTGCCAGGGACACAGAGGGCGCCGCTCCGAGCGCGCTGCCTCCCTGCTCAGGAGAGGAGCTATTTGCAGAGCGAGCGCGCAGCTATTTCGGGGAGAGGCTTCATTGAGAAAAGCCATCTGGAGAGAGGCGGCAGCGGAGCCGCGGCGCCGGGAGCAGCTGGCCCCGCAGCTCCGCTGCGTTTCCGGGGCTCTGATGCACAGGGAAAATGCGGAGTCTTTCCTCATTCCCAGCCGCGTCAACTGCCTGGATATTGGGATGTTTTGTACCCAATTCAGAGCCAGAGAAACCTGGTGGTTTTATCCTCACTCCCACCCTTGGCAGGGCTGTTCCCACCCTGGGGAGATGCTCAACCTTCCCATGCGATCCCCAAGATTTAGGCAGACAAGACCGGGAGACACCCTAAGACCGGCTCCTGGTGCCATCGTGGGTGACAGGAAACGTGGGATGGAGGGCTTGAGCCCCACACCAACTCCTGGAATGGGGGTATACCCTCTTCCTGAAGAGAAAGGGGCTGTGGAGGGCAGTGATAGGAGGAAATCCCACTGCTGGGAGCGGGTGGCTGGCACTGACCCCACTGCAGTGGCCCCACATCCAGCCTGTGCCCCCGGTGCCACCAAGCACGAGGAGCTCTCCACCAGAGTCAGGACACGGCCCCGGGAGCACAGGGGGAGATAAACAAACACAAATGCAATATTTTCTTCCGCCACCAAGTTTCCATCAGTGCTGGCTGGCTGGGTTTGATTAAACCTCTCATTTATTACATTTTTGCAATATAGTTTCACTACCAGATTAAACGCACATCAAACCCACGGGAAGGGTCCCAGCACAAGCCATGGCAGGGTGGGCTGACAGGGGGGACAGTGGGACACGAGCTGGGCCTCCAGCAGCTTTTGTGCAGCTGCGAGTGCAGCTCTGTGTGGGTGGGTTCCCTGGGGATGGCAGGCAGGGGGATCTGTGCAGCTGGGAAAGGGCCAGAGAGCCGTGCAGACCCTCCTACAGCAGTGGGCTCACCGAGACATGTCACCTGCTGAAGGGACACCCATGGGTCACTGAGCTGCGCTGTCCCTGTGCAGCAGCTCTCCACGGGTGCCAGGGTGATGCAGTCCCATCCTGATCCAGCTCTGAGGAAGAGCTGCTGCAGTCCAGAGCCATCTCCACGGGGCAGTTTCACCATTCGGGCTCTCAGCTCTCTGCCTGCTGCCCCCGGAGGGGCTGGCTGCTCAAATCCCCTCCAGCACCGCAGCTGCCGGGCTGTGCAGCCTCTCCTGACACCAGCCCCGCTGCCGGGCACTTGAAAAGCCTCTGTGTAAAAGAAATTAATAGCAAAGTGAATTGCACTCGAATGCAGCTTCTGCAGAGATAAAGCAGTGGCAGGGGAGCGGTGGAGTGTGAGGGAGGAGTTTAACCTCCCCTCCCCACAAGCGCAGGCAGTGATGGATGATGACATTATCACAAAACCAGGTCAGATTAAGACCAAAACAAGCCGAGATCCACGAGGCTTCCTGCCGGGGTCCTCACCGGCGGGGCTGGGTGTCAGCAGGCTGACAGCAGATGTCAAATGATTGATTCCTGAGCAGGCTGGCTTTCCTTCCCAGCCCTGTGATTGGGAGCTGGGAGGGCTGGGGCTGCCTCCTGACACCGGTGGGGTTCTGGTGGGTCTCACCCAGCAGCCAGCGATCGATGCTCACCCCCGAGCCAGCTGCCTCCAGGTTGGGGGTGTTTGTTTGCTGTGTGATGGACAGATTCGGGAAAACTGCATCCTGAAAGCTCTATGGCCTCGTCTGGAGGCTGTGGGGCTTTCACCCCCAGCCTTTGCCAGATCAGTGCAGCAGCAGATCAGCCCACCACGGAGCTGCCCTCGATCCGGACAAGCACGAAGAATGGAAAAATGTATTGTAAAAAAATGCAGGTTTGCAAGGGCACAACTCACTGTGTGCCCCATGGGCAGGAATGAGAGGCTGGAACAGAGTAGGAGCATCTTCCACAAGCTACAGCTCCGAGGGGGACAGTTTTCCCCCAGTTTTCAGATGGGGTTTTTAGGGAGCAGCATTGGCAAAGCATCCCTGGCTGGGGAAGCAGCAGCCAGCAGGACCTGAGCGCCACAGCTCCGTCATCAGCGGTGATTAACGAGGCGTCTGAGCTGTCCTTCAGCACCAAGAGACAGCAGGGAAATGCCTGTGGGACAAGAAATGGGCTGGTAACCGAGAGGCTCCTGCTGGTGACTGACTCTTTGGACAGGGAGTGTCCCATCCCCAGGCAGTGTCACCCCGGCTGCCATCCCTCCCCAGACACCTTTGTGCTCCCGATTCCCAAGGGGATTTGTCTTGCAGGGCCCCTGCAGGTGCTGGCAGGAGGGAGTCAGGAGCTGTTCCCACCTGTCAGGGCACAGCAACTTAATGTCATTCAGAGCTGGGATCTCACCTCCAAATCCCTCCTTCCTTGACGAGAGCAAAAACCATCCACTCAAATCTTCAAACAGCAGTTCAAAGCCTTTACATGGCTCTCAAGATTAATTAGCAGCTAAATAATAATCCAGGATAAGTCTTACCAGGGCATAAGAACCACGAAATGGTCAGCAGTGATGTGCAGGATCCAAGGCAGGAGAAAGCTTCATGTTCCTGGTTAAATCCAACATCTCCCAGGAAAATGCAGCCTCTTCCCATAACAAACAGCCGTGTCAAGAGTCAATCCTCACCCGAGGAACATTTCAAAGCGAACTCACCTGGGCCAGAGGGGCTGTTTGCTTCACCTGTGTTAACCTTGGGCAGGGCAGCAGCAGAGCTCTGGTCACTGAGGGCCACCCCAAATTCCCACCAGTGGGTTGGAGAAAGCTTCTGGTGGGTCAGAGCTGCTGCAGGGGCAGGAGGCTCAGCAGAGGCATGGCCATGGCCTGAGGATGGGCATTAAATACAGGGACACTGTGTCAGCTCTGGGACATGCTCACATGCAAGCAGTGCCAAGAGGAGAAAGGACTGCCTTTGCCTCATCCTGATGTGGGTACTGTGCCCAGCGCCTCTGCCACAGCTCAGAACGATGCTTTTCCTGCTCTGAGCTCCCACCTGAGGCTCACATCCCACTCCAGAGGCCACCACTGCAGGCTCCAGCCCAAACCACAACTGGAAACCCAATCCCCACCAGCCTGGGAGTGCCATTGCTCTGGGAGTGCCATTCCTTTCCTACCAAACCCCCTTTTTCCCAGGCACATCTGAACTCTAGGAAGAAAAACTAACTAACTAACTAACTAACTAACTAACTAACTAACTAACTAACTAACTAAACAAACAAACAAACAAACAAATGCATACCCCTCTGCAGCGAGCTGGCTTTACCAGGACATTTCTCTCATAGAATGCATCATTTATTTTCAATTATCGTGGTGCTCTCCCCCCCCTCCCTGCACCTCTCGCCGGTGGAAAGTTTGCAGAGTTACAGAAGAGCCGTGGCAGGCGCGGCGGCTCCAGGGAAGGGACAGATGGGGACAGCAGTGGCACCTGTCCCGCGGGAGGAGGCTGGCAGCCCGGCCGGGGCAGGGAGGAGGGAGGGACACCCCGGGCTGGGGTCAGGCGAGGAGAGGTGTCCCGGCTGTCAGCTCACCTCAGGATTAACGGGGAGGAGGTGACGGCAGCGAGCGGAGCAGAGGCAGCGACAGGGACACAAAGAGCTGTGAGAGCAGTGCTAGGGGCGTCTCCTCCCTCCAGTGCCACCCTCCCAGCCCCTTCTCTCCTTTCCCCACTGCTCTCAGTGCCTGGGTGAGCCAGAGCTTGGGGTTGCAGCCAAGTCGAGCTTTGGGTGACAGGTGACCTCTGGGACACAGCTGGACACGGAGCTGGTGGCTGGAAACCCCCAGAGCTCCAGGGGCTGCCCCTGAGGTGTTTGTGTGACACCCTGTGCCACGTCCCCAGCCCACAGGAGATGCTGAGCTGTGACCCAAGGATTCAGTGTTTTCACCCCACACTTGCACACCAAGCAGCTTTTTTATCCCCAGGTGTGCCTCAGCCAAAGCCATTTGAAAATCTCCCACACATCATGAAGGATTTTCTAATGGGGCACAGCAGACTCTAAGATTTATATCAAAAAAGGCCCAATTTATTGAATTAATGCTGCAGAGCAAAGCCATGGCTGCTTAACAACTGGAGTATCAGAATTTTACAGCAACATAACTAATAAGGCCATTAATACAAAGTGGGCTCACTCCTGACATTTATATCACTGTAAATCTCGCTCTCAGCACCAGAATTATTTATGCCATCCCAGGCACTCAAGAAGCGCTGTCATCCTTTATCAGGCTGAAAGATTTGAGCCAAGAAACAACGAATATAAACACAATAATAAAAAAAAAAGGAGCTGGAGCAGAGCTGGGACGGGTCCCTGATGCAGAGGACTGTCCCCTGCTGCCCTGCAGGGATGGGACCCAGGGTCAGCTGTGACCCAGCCAGGTCTCTGGGGACTGAACCCTTCTGGAATATGTGGTTGCAGCTCCCCACATGCACCAGGTCTGCCCTGAGCAAGGAAAACTCAGATGGTTTCCACAGAATCATGGGATGGGCTGGAAAGGACTTTCAGGATCACCGATCCCAACCCACCATGGGACTGCTTTTGCTTCAGGGTGCACTGTGTGGAGAGCACAGACACCAATCCCATAGTCACAGATTTTAAATGGGGATTGTGGATGCAGCCAGGAAGACTGAAAACTGCACAGGGTGAGGAAGATGTAAACCCCTTCTCCCCCCCGAAAAAAGAACCCCAAACCAAAACATCCCCATCACTAACCAAGCACCAAACCCCAAACCAAAAGATCCCCAGCACAAACCCAGCACCTGGGAATCTGCAAATAGGAAGGAGGTGAGGGCAGGGGGTGGCAGAGCCGAGGAGCCCGACAGAGCTCACTGAGTACTAATTATTCCCGGCATTATCTGCGCAGACAGATAAGGTTTTCATTAATAAACTTGAGGGAGGTGGGGGAGGCAGAGAGAGCAGCTGAGAGCCAGGCGAGAGCCGTGCATGAGGCAGCAGCGGAACGCAGCCAGGACAGGCAGCAGTCAGGGCAGCAGCGGTGGCACTGCGGGGACACGGGGACAGTAATTAGCTGACAAGTAATTAGCTGTTCCTGCTCGGCATTGTTGTGCAGGCTGTCCTCCTGGAAATGAAATCGTTCGCGATCTTCCCTAGGCAGGGCTCTGTTAAACCCGCGGTCTGCAGAGGTAAACCCGGGCCGGTGTGGGAGAAGCATCCCCGCCTCACAGCGTGCTGCACCAGCAGCTCTCTGCCCTTCCCACACCGAAGCCCTCTCCCTGTGGCTCACTTCCAGGGAAATAGATCACTCTGAGCCTGGAAAGGGGAGATAAATCCCCCAGGGACTGGGTGTCCCAGAGGATCAGAGCTGCGACAGCGAGAGGCCAGCAGGGGTGGTCAGCACAGCCCCAGCCCAGCAATTCATGTTTTAAATTCAGGTTACATCATGCAACCCTGAAAAAGAGAGAAAAAAAAATTCCCATCCCTAACTTTCTAGCATCTACTTTCTCATACCTTATGTCCCAGCTTTTCTGTAAGCCAAGTCCAACTTTTCCCCAGCTCTTCAAGGCAGCAGCAGCAATTTGCTCTGCTTGGCTGTAATTAGCTGCAAAACCACCTCAAAAATTGCCTGGTTGAAGAACATTTAAGGACTAAAAAAAAAAAAAAAAAACCAAAAAAAGAATGAAGCTGCAAGAAAGCAACAAAATCCATCATAGGTAATTATTTACTCTTGATTGTCAAAAAAAAAAGAGATGGATTGATGAAAGGAGTTGGTAAGCAGGACGATGGTGGGAGTGTTGTTGAAGGCAAGCACTGCAGTGGGATCCAAAAGCAGGAATTTTCATAATCTATGGGCTCTTAATTATCTAAACAGAGGTCTCTTGGAGCTGCCTGAGTGAAAATTAATTAGTTTTCGAAATAATAGCTAAATTGATACTGGGAAGAAGTTTGGGTTCCAAAATAATGGCTGAAAATTAGCCAGCCTGTTTCTCCATTTCTCTCTGCCATGTTCAGGAGGACATTTGTCTCTGTTGCTTTTTCAGAAGAGGGCCATTAATCAGATCAGCAGATGGTTCTTCCCAAGCCTGGGGTGTTGCAGAAACACAAAAGGGAGGAGGAGGAAGCAATCACCAACAAGTGTTAGGGGAAAAAATCCTCCAGCCCAGTGATTAGCAACTCCAGAGTCCATTGCCCTTGAAAGAGCAGGAGCTGTTCAGCTGGAGTAACTCCTCCGGAGACAAAGAACGTCTCCCGTGACAGGCAGGCACCTCCAGGAAAGGGATTTGTCTGTCTTTAAAACAAATTACCTGCACTAATCCCAAATACCAGGATTTATGTCTCCTGGCTGACCCAGGTTTGATGTCCAGCTTGTCAGTGCCTGCTCAGCCTCTCACCCCACGAGTGGGCCACACACATCAGACTCATCCCTGCACGTCCTTCCTGGGGTTTGTGTGCTGGCCTGTCCCCGTGCAGAGGTGTCACCCCAGCTCGTCCCACAGGAACAGCTCCGTGCAGGAACATCTCCTGTCAGCACCAGTGACAGCTCTGCTGTCACACACTGCCAGGACCATCCGAGGGGCTCAGGGGCTGTCAGATGAGCACACACACAAAATCAACAGCAGCTCCTCGAAGAAAACCCCTCAGTGGTCCCTGCTTCCCTGGGATGGCATGAGCCACAAAGCGCCCTCACAGAAGGTACCCCCATAGGTGGGACACTGCTCCTGAAGGGTCCCTGCTGTCCCAGATCACAGGGAAGCAGGTCCATGTCACTGCACAGGCAGCTGAAGGCTGCCCCATCCATCAGCAGCCCCTGCTCACAGAGCCCCTGGGCTTGGAGGAGCATCTGCTCCATCACACACACACAAGTGACACGTGTGAAACCCTTCAGAGCGCTCACTGCTGCTCCTTGCCTCAGATTTATGGCACAATAAATAACAGGGCAGAGGCAGGCACCCATCCCTCTGCACTGTTTGTGCTGCTCCAACCCAGCCCTGCAGATCTCCTGCCTGGATGGCATCACCCCACACATGGCTGAGGGACAGGAGGTCCTGCTCCCAAGGCTCCTTCCCTTTCCTGTTCAGCAGCACCAACAAAACCCATCCTTCGGAGCAGCTCATTATCTTCTCACAGCCAAAGGAGGGGTACGTGCCTCCCTGAGGGGTGGTGCTGCTCCTGCAGCATGTCCCAGAGCCCAAGCTCAAAGCTGAGACCCTCTCTGTGAAGCTGGCAGCCACACCAGTGTCACTGTTTAGTAAGAAATGACAGAAAGACAATCAGAAAGCTGAGTGGCACAAGTCTTTACTTTGAACCACTTCTTTTATTACACTGGTCCAATACAGGTGTAGTTGATTGGTCATTTGATCAATGCATTTCACCTGATGGGCTAATTAACAAGATGCCCATTTAGAAACAATGAGAATAACAAGAAAACAGACATTAGGAAAACAACACCTGCAGGTTCTTTATAATAATTGGACATCATTGTTTATCTCCAACTCCCTAAGTTCTCCCAGGCCGATTCTGGAAAAACTTACCTCGTTTTCTCACTCTCTGACCAGGCTGTCATGTCTACAGCACAGGGGTGGCCTGAAGGCTCCTGGAGCCCATGGCCCTGCTCGGGACTAACCACACTCTGTCATCCCCACCTTACACTGCTGGGCAGCAGGACCAGCCCTCAGCAGCACCAGGGCCCTCAGCAGGACCAGCCCTCAGCCCCCTGCAATTAAGACTGGGAGGGCATAGGGGAGGGCTATGATGAGGTTGATTAAGGTTGATTAAGAGAGGGTAGTTAGTCATGGGAGATGATTTGAGTTAAGCTAGGGAGAGGATCTGAACCTCTGAGTTAAAGGACTTAAGCCTTTTACATTTTCTGAGCTCTGCCACGCTAGCTGGTCCTTTTCTTGGATGTGGTGTGGTGTGATAGCCTTTTGTAATTTAGTTGTTTTCATTACTAAAGGTGAAGGCTTGCTTGTGGTATTGGCCAGCAGGGCCAGCCCTCAGCAGGACCAGGGCCCTCAGCAGGACCAGGGCCCTCAGCCCTCAAGCAGGACCAGCCCTCAGCCCTCAGCAGGACCAGGGCCCTCAGCCCTCAACAAGACCAGCCCTCAACCTTGGCCCTCAGCAGAACCAGCCCTCAGCAGGACCAGGGCCCTCAGCCCTCAGCCCTTGGCCCTCAGCAGGACCAGCCCTGAGCAGGCTGTTTTGCCATGGAAGAGGAGGAACAGCGCTCACAGCAGAGCTCCTTTGGATAGGAGGCCACGGGGGCCATGCCCGCAGCAGGAGCAGGCACTCGGTTTATCAGCGCGGCTCTCAGAGCCCCAGCGGGCCCGGGCAGCAGCACAAACAGCTCATTAGTCACGGGCAGGCTCCTGCTGCTCTGCCAGCCCGGCTGAGGGATCGCCACCGGCAGCGCATCAAAGGCAGGCAGGGACAGGAGGAGAGCACACCTTGAGGGTGCTGGGCAGCATCAGCCTGGGCTCCGGGCTGGGTAACCTTGTACTCGCCCGCTGCAATGCCTTAACTGGATTTATTGCTCTGCCGAGGGGAAGAGAAGGCAAGTGGATGCTGGATTCTTGGCCATTATTTTGATTTTTCATCCTTGACCTGCTGTGAATAAAAAAAAAATGACAGTGAGAGTGACAGCCCCCCAGGCCAACACCCACTGGCATCCCCAGAGCAGGGCAGGAGCACCCACTGTGCCCTACACAGTCCAGCAAGCCACTGATTTATCCCCAGGGCCAGAAAGATGGAAGCTGGCCAGCAATCCTTAATCAAAATAGAGGTACAACTGCCTTGAGGAAGGGCCATGTTCTGTGCAGGAACCAGAAGTAGTTTCCTGGCTCAGGTGTTGTCAGCCTTGCTTGGACTGCCTTTGTTGCCAGAAATGCACAAATTCAGCTGGGAAGATACTTGAGTGGCCAGGATTTGGGGTGTCTTTACCCAGAACAGAAGTGGAGCAGTGCCAGGCCCCAGGGAAGAGCTGTGTGTCAGGAGCTGTAGTGGGGCTGGCTTGCAGAGGCTTGGGGGGCACAGCATCCACATCTCCTCCTCCAGTCAGGGCAGGCATGGAAGGCTGGGGAGCAGATCCAGCTGCTGGGCAGGATGCTGGGGCTTGGCTCCTTGCAGGTGTCTCCGTCTCTGGTGTTTCCAGCCCTCTGTCCAGCCCCAGGCTCCCTGCCAGCCCACACCCGCTCCTCTGGGCCCTCAGAGCTCACACGATGGGATGAGCTCACGGTCCCTCCTCCAGATTCCTCTCCAGGCACTTCCCAGCCCCAGGCACCGGGATGGTTTTTCATCTCCTTTTTTGCAAGGTGATTAAACGCTGGAGCTGCGCTTGTAAAACACTTCATTCTGGGAAACAAATTATGCAAAACACACTCAGTGGGATCTCACACAAATGGATACAGGCGACAGTGGGGACTCTGCTCCCAGGATTTACTACTGGGGACTGAGAGAAGCTGCTGGCCAGGCTGCTCCAGCCTGGAAAAGGGTGTTCAGCACAGAGCTCTGCTCCATCTCAGCCCCCAGGGAGCTCCACACATGGCACAGGGACAGACTTGTTGGGGAGGATGAAAGTTTGACAGGAAAGTCTCACGGATATGTATGCTTGGCAGAAAGATCTCTGAATGTAGAACCTGAGAACAAAACAGAGATAGAAGCAAGTTTTGATATTGAAGAATAATAGATGTGTAAATTGAGGATTGCTCAGCCAGCCTTAATGGACAGCTAAGAAAGCCAAAGTTATGTTGAGCTGGAAACAGATTTTATGACTTAGAGCAAAGTATAAGCTGACCACAAACAAAAAGATGTTTTTACCAAGCAGAAAGATACCACAGGCAAACAAGATGTGTCGATGGGGCAAGTAGAAAAAAGATCTAAGAATTTTCCACTGCAAGAAAACTGAAAAACAACTTTAAGTTTAAACTATACCATACTAACTCCTGTGATTAGTAATGACCATAATATGGTAATGGTAGTAGTTATGATAGGTTGTAGGTAATAGTAAAGGTATTGATTGGTTGTTATGTATTAAAATGCACAGTGAAGAAAAAGATACAATGCATTGTAACCAAAATTAAAGTGTGTTCAGGCTTGCCTGTAGCTGTAGCTCTGTCACACATAACCCTGGACTGCTGTAACTGCATTTTGAAGAGCCCCCTGAAGTCCTGCATCTCTCATCTCAGGCTCTGACTCAGACTGGTCTGGAGGAGGCTTGAGCCTGTCACAGAGCAGCTCTGGAGGCCCAGCACATCTGCATCTCCTGGTGTTCCTTGTTTTAACCCTCACGTGGGTTTCTCAGAGCATTCAGCTGCTGCTGGCAGTGCTGCAGCACTGGTGCACCACGCTGGGATAAGAGCATCTGGGTGGATCTTCCCTCACTGTGTTTCCAAGCAGCTCCAGGGATGCTCTGCTTGCCCACAGAGCTTTGCCAGCACAAGAACTCACTGGCCAGGTAGAGCTTTCCACACCTTGGGCCACTGATGATGGGCAGGGAGGCTGCTGAGCTGCAGACAGGCCCTGGCCATGGCAGGGATCACAGGATGGAGCTCACTCTTCTGGGTGGCTCAGGAATGCTCCAGGGGAGAGGACTGCAGGCAGGCAATGTGCTGGGTTAGGAACAAAACCCATCCAATCTGGAGCCTACCTTGGGGAGGCATCATTGTTAAAAGGGGAAAAAAAATAAAAAGGAAGAAAAGAGAAATTGTGATTCCCTGCCCCCAAATTGCTGACTCACGAGTGACTCAGGGCTGAGTTTAGCTGTGCTCTCACAGTGGGGTGAGCCCTGCTGGCCTCTCCTGAACCTTCTGATCAGACCTTCCAAGTAAACCCTTCCCCAGCTCAGGAGAGATCCCAGTCATGCTGCAAGGGGATTATGGAGCAGCTCTGCAGGCTGGGATGAGCACATGGGCACCCTGAGGTGCACACACAGCTCTGCTGGGCATGGGGGAGACAGCACTGAGAGCCTCACACCTGGGGAGCCACCATGGCAACAGGGAATTCTGACAGCAGGGAGGGGTAGGTCTGCACTGAGGGGCCTGGGGACAAGGGGTGGCATTGCCTGACACCAGTGGACAGACCCCAAATGGCCCTGCAAGCCCTGCAGGTGCTGTTCCAACAGCTCAGCCTGGCCTGGGGAATGGGGATGGCCCCTGGGGAAGCACTGAGCTTCTCCCAGACCAATTTCCACAGCAGGGTACCACGTTCAGGACTCTCTGATCAAAGAAAACTCCATTTCTAAGCCCTGATGGTATCAGCACCACAGCCTTACCAGGCTGGGAGCTGAGCTGGCTCCATCACACCCACTCCTGTCAGGTCAATCATTGCATAACCTCACACTAAACCTCCATCGAGCTCTTCCCAGGAGCCCAGCCCCCAGAGCAGAGCTCAGGGCTCATCCAGAGAGCTGCTCCTCACTCCTTGCTCCTCTCCAGCCCCAGGCCCTGCCTGCCCCGAGCCCCCACAATCCCAAACCCTGCTGCCCTGGGCTGTGGCAGGAACGGGGACAGATTCCCACAGGTCACTGTCAAATGAGCTGAAGGCATCATCCCTTCTCCACAGAGAACAGCACACACTCAGCTTTTCCAAGTCCAACAGCAATGCTGAGAGCTTTTTTCTCTCCCCCTTTCATTTTTCATATG
Source organism: Ammospiza caudacuta (assembly GCF_027887145.1). Taxonomy (NCBI): domain Eukaryota; kingdom Metazoa; phylum Chordata; class Aves; order Passeriformes; family Passerellidae; genus Ammospiza; species Ammospiza caudacuta. The sequence continues at coordinate 5,903,922 of NC_080610.1, forward strand.
CTAAAAATCAATTCCTCCTCCTCACTGCTAGTAATTCCACTGAACTTTCCCATCCCATTGTTCCCTTCCCAATTGCTGCATTTTCCAGGCTCTGTAATAGATGAAGTGATGCCCATTCCCTTTTTCTATCTATTTTTCCACATTTTTGGCTCATGGTGGCCACTCTGGCCAGGAGACATGCTCTGGCTCTCACTTCCCTGGTTAGGACGTTCCCTTTTCAGCAGGCAGCTTCCAGGAAGCCCTGGGAGCCACAGAAAACTGGGGCAGTGCTGTGTTCATACCTTCCTTTGCCATCCATCCAATCTCCCTTTATATTTAGGGGTAGAGAAGGGGCTGTGGCAGTGATTCAGCTGCTTCCTCCCAGTCTGGAGGGAAAGGGGGGCCCTGTACATCTGCAGAGGGCAGATAAGGGAATGGGGCACCTCTTATTAAAGGAGATCTGGCTGGAGATGCTATCACTGCCCAGAAATATATGCGAGTTCACCCTCCACCAAGTGATCAGGGTGAGCAGGCTGGGCGCTGTGTGGGGCAGGGAGCAAGGACAGACTGCCCCCTCTCCATGGGACCACGAGCCACCCTGTCCCCAGGGCTGGCCGCAGTCACTGGTGGCAGATCAGACCCTGGCAGCTGCTCAAGCACTCAGCAGTGCCAGAGCTGGGGTTTGAACCTGCCAGCCCCTCACTCATCCAAGGACATGGGGGACAGGGACAGCTCCAGGACAGCCATGGCACCACATCCCAGCCCTGCAGCCTGGCTCAGCCAGCCCCAGCTCCCACTGCCAGCCCCGTGGGTGCAGCTGATGAGCCATGCCCCAGCATGTTCCCAGCCCGTGCTGCTTCCCCAGAAGAGCAGAGCTGATTTGCCAAGGTTTGTTCCCACCTCTCTGCTCCATGGCAGAGGGAATTGGGCACCACAGCAGCTGATCAGCAGCTGTTAAGCAGCTCACTCCAGCAAAGCCCAGAATGAGTTCTGAGCTTCACCCTCAGATTTCCAGATCCTTCACCTCTACCCTGACTCCTGGGAGCCAGATTTGTCTCTGAACCATCAGGTGCTGCTGGTTCCTCTCAGGAACAAGCACGAGGCAGGCAGCAGTGCAGGGAGGGAGCCCTGCCAACAAACACCACCCGTGCTGGGCACGGCCAAGAGGAGCTGTGGGGAAAGGACCCAGTGCCAGGGGCTCCTTTCTGCCAGGGCAAAGCTCACTTTGTCCCTACAGCAGTTTGGCACAGGGCTTATGGAGGGTAGCAAGAGCCTCAGTGATACTCGTGGAGCACAAACAGGAACAAACAGCAGTTTTCTTGTCAGACTAAACACCACCAAAGCCATGTGAATAACCTCAATAAATTCTCCCCACCCTTCAGAGGGGAGGGCAGGAGCCTGCTCTGAGCCCTCCTGGGAAGGCAGAGAGGATGCAGCTCCTCCCCAGGACCACTGGAAAAGCCTCTGTGCACAGCTCATGGCAATCCCTGAGTCGCAGGGACCCCAGTGACACCTCCCAGCTCCTCCTCCCCTGCCCAGCATGTGCCCTTCCCACTGCTCTGGGGAAGGGGGACAAACACAGACCCCCACAGGCACAGGGCACGTGGGCAGAGTGTGACAGGGGGCTCTGCTCCAGGCGAAGCTCCCCAGCCTGGGAACGAGCTGTGCTGGCCAGCAGAGCTGTGGGAGAGGATGGCTGAGCTGGGGACACCTGAGGGAGCAGAACAGGCAAACACAGCAGCACAGAATGGACACAAGTATCAGTGGAAGGAGTTCAGAGGAAGGAGCACTTCAGGGAGACAGAAACAGCTGCCAGGAGCTCACAGAAACACAGGATGGATTGGCTGGGAAGGGACTTTAGGGATCATCTGCTTCCAACCCCCCTGTCACAAGCAGGGACACCACAAGGTAACCAAGAGCAGCAAGATTTGGGGAAGTGAGCAGGCCCAGGTGTGCCAAAGCAAAGGATGGGAAAAAGCTCCTCTGTCAGTTCCTCTCACCCTCTGTAAGCACCATCCTGGGAGCTCCTTGTCTGGGATCACAGCCTGCCCAGCCACATGGGGGAAAGTACATTTCTGGGAAAGCACAACACATCCAGCCAGCCAGCAAAGTGTGTCAGCAGCTCGTGGCTCTGTGGGTGACAGCCCAAACATCACCAGGACATCTCCCACACAAGGAGGCCAACCTACCCTGAGGAACAGCCCTACAGCTGGAGAGAATTCCTTCTGCTTCTCTGTGGCATTCACATTCTCTGAAAAAATCCCTTTGCCCAGGATTTTTCTCCTGGAAAGCTGAGAAACCTCAGAGGAAAAGAAAACAATTCTTATCTCATTTGCTTCTCCTGTGTAATGCTCATGTGGAATGTGTTTGGAGATTGTTTACCCACAGGCGATTGTCTGATTAGATTCTGGTGTGCTTTGTGACTCATTGGCCAATTGGGGCCAAGCTGTGTCAGGACTCTGGAAAAAGTCACAAGTTTTCATTATTATCTTTTTAGCATTCAGTAAGTGTCCTTTCTGTATTCTTTAGTATAGTACAGTATTCTCTAATATAGTATAATAAAGTACTAAATTAGCCTTCTGAGAAGATGGAGTCAGATTCATCATTCCTGCCTTCACTGGGGCTTCCCTGCAAGTACAATACTTCTCAGCATTACAGAGCAATGTTATCTCTCCTGCTCCTTCTGCACTCCCCAGTTTCTCACTCAGACACCTCTGCATCCCAAAGGAAGCCCCTTTGGGTCAAACAGAGACCTGGCCTGTTGCCATAGGCTCCACTCTGCAGGCCCACAGCTGCCCCTGTCACATCCATATTTTCTGAAAAATCCCTTTGCCCAGGATTTTTCTCCTGGGAAGCTGAGAAGCCTCTGAGAAAAAGGAAAACAATAATTATCTCATTTGCTTCTCCTGTGAGTTGCTCCTTTGGAATGTGTTTGGAGATTGTTTACCAATAGGTGATTGTTTCGTTGGTTTCTGCTGTGAATTATTTTGACTCATTGGCCAAGCTGTGTTGAGACCCTGGAAAGAGTCAGGAGTTTTCATTGTTATCTTTTTAGCATTCAGTAAGTATCCTTTATGTATTCTTTAGTATAGTATAGTTTAGTATTCTTTAATATAATGTAGTGTCATAAAATAATAAATTTGCCTTCTGAGAACATGGAGTCAGATCCATTATTCCTCCCTGTCAAGAGGGCACCCCACAAATACAATATGCCCCCACAGGCCAGCACATGCCACCAGAGGGGACCAGGGACATTCAGGGATGGTGGCAGGAGAGCACAGTCCTGGCTTGGTGCTGAACTTTGCGCTGTGCTGCACTCAGCCAGACTGTGAATGATCATTTACACTGCTCTTTCCCAGCTAACAGAATAAATGGCACAGCTGGTGAGCAGCAGCAGAGAGCCTCCTGGTGTGACAGCTCCAAGGGAAGGCAGACCCCTTTCCTCCAGCCCTGTGCTGTGACCCAGGGCAGTTCCCAGCCAGCCCAGCTGGGGGTTTGTCACCAGCAGCAGGGTGAAGGGAACAGCCAGTGCCTGACACAGCTCCGAGCTGCTTGTGGAAGGAACGTCTATTTCAAGGAGTCAGAGCCTTTCTAACCTACCTTCCTTTGAAAGGAAAAAAGCCCACCTAAATATATCCTCCCAGAATTAGAGCTTTTAGCCTGCCTGCCTCCTGCAGCCCTTTGTCCGGAGCACCAAGAGCTGTTTCCCTGGAAATGGCAGTGCGGGCTAATTGCTGTTTGAAGCCTTTCCTCCCACAGAGCAGAGCTCAGCCTGGAATGCCTTTCCCTTCCCTGACAGCTCTCTGGCAGAACAGGCTTCCCATCCTATATCTCCCTGGTTTTCCCCCTGGACAAGGAAGATTTCATCAGAAGTGTTTCCCTGCAGAAGCCACCTGAGGGTGTGAGCAAAGAGGGAGCTGCTGGGGACACACCTGGGGACTGACAGCTCCAGGAGACCCTCAGCAGTGGGATGGACCTGGAGCCTTCCCTATAGGTGAGTCAAGGCAAAGAAGAAATGTGAACAGGAGGAAAAGCACATCTGATGTATGTGGGTTTTTTTCACCTAGGTTCCTGAAGAAGAGCAGGCTGTCAGAAGGCAGGACAGGCATTGCAGTGACAGCTTCTTATTTAATTGCTACACCTCAGAAGAAAAACAAAAAAAAAAAAACAAACAAAAAAAAAACAAACAAAAAAAAAAAAAAACAAAAAAAAACAAAAAAAAAAAAAACAAACAAAACAAAACAAAACAAAACAAAAAAAAAAGCCTTCTCATGAGCCAGGATGATTTTTCCCTCAAGAAATCCTCGAGGCTGGGTGTTTGCATTGAGCTCTGCAGAGGAGAGCCCAGTGAGCCCCTGGGGCTGGGAAGGCACTCGGTGGGGAGGAAGGATGCTGGGGAGGAATGTGGCCCAGCAGTGCCCTCTTTGGGCACAGCTCCTGCAGGTTGTGCAGCCACATCTCTCCTTGATCGCCTGGGACACAGCAGGACTGTGTTCCTCGTGCAGCAGAGCCGGGCTGGAGATGCTCACACACAGCAGGAGTTTGCTCTGGCAGCCACAGCCAGGCTGAGGAGCCAGACAGAGCCCCCCATCCACCTCCTGTGCCTGGAGCTCCTCTCACAAACCCTCACAGGGCAGAGATCAGGGTTTGGAGAAGCTGAGGTGCTTGGATCCATTGGGGAAGCACTTTGAGGGAGTTTTCAGGAGGCTTTGCCAGCTCAGGAAAGGGACCTGGAGCTGTGCAATGTCCCTGCAGTTTGTGTCAAACATCTGGATTGGCAATGCCCCCACAGCTTTGCTTTGCAGGTCTGGCCAGGATTTCCAAGGGGAGACACCTGATGGAGGCAGTTCCTGGGCTCTTTGGTGGCACACAACAGCACTGTGAGCAACCACCTCTGAGGTTAATTAGATAAAGTTCTCCAACAAGGTCCCTGGCAGAGCAGGAGTTCCTTTCCTCTGTGTTAAGCCCTTTTTTAACCCTCTGACAGCTCTCAGCATCCATCACACTGCTGACCATAGCAGGATCTGCTGCAGGACATCAGGCTGAGCTGCAGAGAACCACGAGCAGGAGAAGGAGAAATAAGAGCTGAGCAAGTTTAGAAGTTGTCAGCTCTAGCAGCAGCCCCAGAGTCCCAGCATGCTGTGCCCAGAGTGCATGAACAGTACATGGTATTGGAGCCACAGCAGCACCTCTGGCTGCAAGCCTGACACATTCCACAGGGTCTGGGGATGCCTCAGAGCTCTAAGAGGCACCACACAAGAGAAAAAAAAGGACAGTGCTCTGTGTGGCACAGCAGGACTATTTGCATGCAAACATCCCATGGTTTCTCCATTCCTGGTCTTGGAAACACCCAACCTGAAGGATTTCTTGAGGGAAAACCATCTTGGCTTATGATAAAGTTTTTTAAAAAAATTTTCTTCTGAGGTATAGCAAATGCATTAAATAAGAAGCTGTCACTGCAATGCCTGTCCTGCCTCCTACCAACCTGTTCTTCTTCAGGTGCTTGGTTACCAGCCTGAATGGGCTGAGGGCAATCCCAGCACTGTAGGGGAGGACACAGCCTCCTTTACCTCCAGAGCAAGCTGAGCCCTGCTCCCGAGGGTCAGGGCTAATCTAGGCAGCCCCAAATGCAGCAGTCACTCTATGCCAGCTGCAGCCTTGCCAGGGAGAGGTGCTGGACAAGGTCTGAATGGGATGATGCAGAGGAAAAAGAAATATCCAGGGTCATTTGTGCCTTGGATGCTCCATCTCATGGGTTTCTCCTGTGTGTGGCTTGAGCTGCTGAAGAGCACAATGGTCAGAGGCTTTAAAAGGCACCCCAACAGCACAGGCATGTTCCTGTAAAGTGCAATGAGCTGCAGAAGAGCTTTTGCATTAGTGACCCACATTTAAAGCTGAGCTCCAAACCACCAGAGCACAGAGCAGCAAAGCCATGCTCCATGTTCAGCCCTTTTACCAGGGAAACATCCCCTCACTGGAACAGGCAGCACAGCCCTCAGCCCCAGCCAGCAGCCAGCCCCTGGCTGAAGTTATTCCTGCACAATTCCAGAGGATTCAGAGCCCAAAAGCAGCTCAGGGCTGGGAGATGCAGCAGGGACTGAGGTCAGGACAAAGCTGGGCTGAAGGCTGTGGGATCAGGAGAGGCTGGGACAGTGCAGCCCTGCAGGGCAGGGGTGATGGGCAGGGAGTGCTGGGTACATCCCTGCCCAAGGGACAGTACAGACCTTACCCAGCCACCTCCAAGGCTCTCTGAAAAAAATCCTTGGAGCATGGGAACACGGGCATTTTCCCCTGTAACCCCCTGGGAGCATCCACCTTCATCACCCTCCACTGCCACCCTTCTCAGAGACCCTGCCCTGCACTGCTCAGGCACACAGAAGACAACTCAAACCAGGCAGGAGAGGGAGGAGGAGGAGGAGAACACCCTGCTTTCCTGCCCTGTGCAGACCCTGTCCATCCTGATCTCCCCACCAACGCATCTGCATGCACAGCCTCTGCTCCTCTGCTGCCTGCACACTCCAGGAGCCAGCAGAGAGCCAAGATCCCAGCTCCAGGAGATTAACCTGGCTCCATGACATCAACCTGATTCCTTGTGAGTGGGTAACCCCTCCTCAGCCCACTCCAGCCTCCCCCGGGGCTGCAGGGCTGTGCTGCTGCACAACCCCACAGTGCCACAGCTCCAGGAAGCTCGGGGTGCTCCCTCCTCTTCTCTGAGAAATGCATAATAGGATCTGAGCAGGAGCTGAGGAAATTGCCTTCCTTTATCCTGCCAAGACCTTGCCCAGGCTAGCTGGGGAAGGGGAACACAAGCAATACTTCTTCTGCAGGAGCAGAGCCCAGCAGGGGAGTCAGCAGCCCCTTTGCCCCTCAGATTTCCATTTCATTTGCATTTTAAGTTTGGGGACTGCTGAACTCGAGCCCTACAAAGGGCAGGGGATGCTCCAGGGCCAGATTCCTGCTCTGCAGGTCAGCCATGGAGAGAGAGGAGAGGCTCCCTGCTACACATCATGGGGTATCACCAAGTGCTAGAGGAAAAGGATCAAGAAACAAACCCAGGACCCCTCTGGCAGCATCCTGGCATGCTCAGCCTAGGAAGAAGCAGGTCACATTTCTCCATGGATACTTGGACAGGGATATTAAAGAGGATCATCCCAGCAGCAGGCAGTGGTCCAAGCTCACTGGTTTCAGGCATTTCAGAAGCCAGGACTTGCCTGCACGAGCTCCCAGAAATTATCCCAACAGCACAGAGCTCACTGCAGCACCAGAGGCTCTTCCTGCAAGATCCTCCGTACCAAATGGCCCAGCAGCATTCCAGATGGCCAATCCATCCAGGCTCCCATCCCTACCCCCTCCTGGGAGCCTGAACACTTCCCGTGCCCACAAACAGGAACTATGCATCAACTGGAGATGGTGGCTCGGTACAACTGCTTCCTTGGCAGGCTCAGCAGGGCTGAGGAGGAGCCTCCTGAGAGGCCACAAGATAAAACCAGAATATTTTGCAGTCATTTGTCAAAGTCTGCAGGAAACACTGGAGTTTTGGCAGTGCCTCTGGAGCCAAGCCAAAACCAGGACCTCACAGTCCTACATAAGCACACCCATCCCCAGCAGATCCCATCCCATGGGAGGGAAAGGGGAGCAGCTCTATTCCCCCATTTTCCAGGGGTCCTTGGGTAGCACAACAAGGTGAAGGCAGTGGTTTGGCACTCTGATGAACCTCCAGTAATTTCCCTAAAGAGCCATCAGGGAGACTCCTGAAGGTGTTGCTGGTGTAGATGGCAAGACAACCCAGTGACTGGAGCAGGGAGAGCTTCTCCACCCCCAAAACATAGGGGGCTGCTCTCTTCTCTCAGCCCAGCCCCAGCTGGAGACAAAATGGAGACAAAATTGGATGAAAAATCCTCCAGCTCATCCTGGAGGAGCCAGTGTCCCAGGAAAACAGCTCAGCCAGCCCTAGAGGAACTGGTCACACACCAGCAGAGCTTGGGTTCAGCACCTCTGCAGCTCTGAGCAGCACGCTGTGCCAGGGGAGAAGGGGAAGGCACAGCCTGGAGCCATCACACTGCACAGATCCATCCCTGCTGCTGGTGGCCTCAAGGATGAGTGTGTAGGGCTCTGCCTTGGCCTCACTGATTTCCCTCAGCTCTACCCTCACACCCACAGTCAGGTGCCTTGTCCAGCCTTGCAGGAGCTCTGGAGCAGGATGAGGACACCCATATCCTTCCAGGACAAACAAAGGGAACCACTGAGACAGCAAAGGCACTGCCATGAGGAGAGGATGGCACTGTTGCCCCTGGCCTGTCCGCATGCCCCAGGACAGGACTGCCTTCAGCAAAAGCTGAGCTGTGTTGGTGACAATCAGCTCCTTGTATCCCATAAAAAAAGTTTTTTCCATTCAAGAGAGAGGTAGAAATGTAGGAAATGGATTTGTAGAGAATTCTCAAAGCCTGACAGAAACCTCACATACTGTGCATCTGTATGCAAACTTTGAGATAAGAAATGCTGACTTAGAAATGCCATGGAATAGGACAGACATTGCTGAGAGAGAAATGGAACTAGAAACAAGTTTCAAAAGATGGCAAATGAGACTGGGTACTTTAGAGAAATAGAACTGTGAAAATTGCATTGTAGTGGGACCCACAAGGGGTAATTTTAGATGACTGGCTTTAAGGCATCTACAGCATGGTGTGGCTAAAGCTGATAGGCCAAGAAACACTTATAGTGTATTGTAATTAGGAAATAGTTGGCTTCTGATTGTGATGGTGTGAATTCTAACATCTGTATTGTCCCACCCTTCTCATGAGACTGAAAATAGAATAAAAATTTTTAAAACACCTCTCAGCTGCCCCATCTGTGGGTCAGAAAAGACCATAATCTGACATCCCTGGGAGGAAGATTGCACCCAGAGCCAGCCCTGGCTGTCACACTCAGGCTTCCCAAGGCTCTCAGCTCTCAGCCTGGAAAGCAAACTGCAGCAATTACCTGCTCCCACTGCTGCAAACGGCAGCACTCCGTAAATAAATTACAGGTTGGAAATTAATAAGTGCTGCCTAATTGGGGTTTAGCATCTTAAATTCCTGAAAATCCTTGTAAGGTGACAGAAAAGGAAGAAGGGAAGATATTTACTTGGCTGGAGAGCCCTAATCCAGCCCCAGCAGTAGGCAGGACACCCAAGGAGCCTCAGCCCTGCCTGTCAGGGGTTGCTGTGCTCCAGCACCAGGATGTGTCTGTACATCCCAGGCCAGACCAGTTTTACTCCTGGCAGCAGAGCAGCAGCGCTGCAAACGGCTTTAAAACACCAAGTAGAGCTTCCAAAGCAGAGCATAGGGATGAAGAGAGACCAAACCAGAGAGCAGCTGCCAGGCTGGGCCTGGGGACACGAGGCAGAGAACCCTCTGGCACTCAGCACTGCAGGAAGCTCAGTGCTCCTCTCCTCCTCCTGCCAGCTCTTTGGTGCATCCCACCATCACCATGGTGAGAGCTGGATGAGCTTTGGTTACCTGGGAGCCCTCAGAGCCTCTGGTGCTGTGTGGGGAAATCGTTCTGCAGCCAAAATCCTGCACAGATTCCCAGCAGATGATCCCCCTGGCACCAGGCTGGCAGCTTCCTTCAGGCTGCCACCTCTGTCATGCAAGGTCTGCTCCACCAGCCTCTGAGCAGTCTGTCCCTGTGCAGGGAGCAATGTGCTGTCCAGATCTGCCCCTTGCCTGCAGCACACGTGCACTTGTGTCTGATGAGAGCAAGTCAGAGCCACAATTCTGTGTGGTGCTGATGGTTTTGCTTTCCTTTGAATTTCTCCCAGCTGCCTCCCAGACACCCCAGGGTTCCCAAGGGGCTCCATGTCCCAGCCTATTGCTGGGAGATCAGGAGAGAACAGGGACAAGAGTGTTTTCCAGAGCTCCAGCTCCCTGGGGCTGAGCCCTGAGGATCCCCCAGTGCCTGCTGATGGGCACACAGAACAGGCACTGCTGTGCAGCCACTGTCCCCCTCCCCACACACACAGAGCTGTCCTGAAGGTTAAAGCACTGATCCCCTTCCTGCTGCCCACATCACTGACACATCCAGGTGAGCAGCAAACACAGCCCCTGCACTCAGCACTGGTTTTCCTCTCCACCAGCCTCTGGGGCCTTGGCACAGGAAAACCTTAATGGATCCGACACAACTCCCAGCACAGAGCAGCTCCTCTGTTTGATGCAAAGTTTAATTTGATTTCTCACTTGAATAGCTGAGACATCCTTGATGCACATCCTTCAGCTCCTTCCAGATAAATCTGCTGCATACAATTAGCACCAGGAGTCTCCAGCAGCACCTCCCAGGCTGCAGAGCAGCCCCACTCCCACCTTTGGAAAGGATTTTCCATGGCATTTTCCTTCCTCTAGCACGGGGAAAGATGAGGTTAAACACCTTTACTACATTTCTGTAGTCCAAGAGAGCTGCTGGAGGGGCAGAGGCCAAGGCAGGAGCTGCTGCAGCTGTCCCAGCTCAGTCCCCAGCTGCAATTCCTGCAGCACTCCCTGCTGCCCCAAGCCATTCTGCTCTTCCCCAAAAGCAGCTGCATTTCAGCAGGGCTTGGGGCAGCTGTGCAGCCCCTGGAGAGCTCTGGGAACAGCTCTGGGAACAGTGAGCAAACGCTGTGACTGCCAAGAAAATATGGGAAGCACAGGTGGGAACATGGTGTTCCTTTTTAATATCATATAAAAGTCTGGAGGTTTTTCTGGCATCTGTTTTCAGGACACCCTGAAACTTCAGCCTAAAATCCCCAACGCCTGAGGAGCACAGAGCTGCTGAGCCAGGGTCACTGTGGGGCAGGAGGGAGATCCACAGCTTTCCAAAGAGAGAAAGCTGAACAAGGAGAACAATGTTGGCCTGTACCAACCACAGTGATGCACAGGCAAAGGTCTCACCTGAGACTGGAGAGCCCCCACAGCCTCTGGCTGTTTTCTGTCTGGTTCAGAACTCACTGGTGAGCCAACTCGACTGAATCCATTCTCTTCCCAGAGCTCTGAAGCACAACAGTTGATTTAAAAACCTTACAGCAAACTGTTGGGGAGTGAAAAATGGATTTTCAGGCATTAAAGCACAGACCAAGGAGCAAACAGACACCTTTGATTGAGAAATCAATGCTGGGGTTTTACAGCACTTCACACTAAGCAGCAGCAGAGCCCAGCGTGTGCCTCATCCCTGCAGGGCAGGGGGGGAGAAACCAGCAGAAAGCAGAGAAATTAAACACTCTGAGGCTCCCCATGGCCTTACCAGAGCCAAATGTGCCATGTTTCCAAAAGAGACCCTTCAGATGATAAACTGACAGGGAAAGGGTCCATGCCAGACCTTTCAGGGGGCTTTACCTGGCTGCTCCCAAGGCTGAGGGCTGCTCTCTCCTCACCCTCTGCTAACCAAGACCCTGATCCAGTGGCTGACATTGCTGCCTATAGCAGGGGCTTGGAGCTAAATGGCCTTTAAGGATCCTTCCAACCCCAACCATTCTGTGATTCTCTGATCTCTTCCAGCCCAGGGATCACCCAGGAACTCCTGCTGCTCTGTCAACCAGCCTTAGGTGCAAAAAAGGAAAAGAGAGAAAAAGAAAAAAAAAAAAGAAAAAACCTGAAAAATATTAAAACAGAGCCTGGGATTGATGAAGATGCCAGAGGGAAGGAGCAAGTCACAAAGGGAAGAGGAGGAACAATCCCTGCCCCCAACAGGGATGTTACAAGTGAGAGAGACAAGCTGACAAATTAAAACAGACCACGAGAACCCCTGATATGTTTTAAAGTCTTCTCTCAGCTTTCTTCTTCTCTTTTGTATGTTGAAAATTCATCTTCAATTGCAATCTCAATGCCCCCAGAGGGAAAAGCAGCCTGGCATAAGGCAGACTTCCCTCTAGGCAATGTGAGTCTGTATTACCAGAGCAAAAAGCCTTTCATCTCAAAATCGTTCCCTTCCAGAGCACTTGACCCAAAAGGAAGTCTCCTTTATTTCTCTAAAAGTCACTTTCTCTCCCACATCCCGTGGCCTCAGAAGGGAGCAGGGAGGAGCTCTCTGCCTTCCCCAGGGCCTGGCAGTGCCTGCCCTGTGCCCCTCCAGCACCCATTCATGCCAGGGCCCTGCTGGGCAGGGACAGCCTCTCCCTGCAGCACCCAGGGCCAGGAGCTTGGGGACACCCCTGCTCCCCAGAGAGCCCTGCCAGGCTCCACAAGCCCCTTCTGCCCACAGAGAGGGACCTTCACCAAGTGTTTCCACCCCTCAGCAAGAGCCAGCACAGCAGGTGAAGCCATGACTGACTTGTGAACACCTGAACTGTTTCTCCTCAGATGCTCCGAGCCAGGAGCGCTCCCTTTGCCAGCCAAGGCTGCATCCACAGCACCTGGGTGCTTCTGGACAGCTCAGGGGTGCCACCAGGCACAGCAGATAGAGAAACCTGGGAGCTGCTGGTGCCCTGGGAGCTGTCAGGACTCCACGAGGAGCCAGCTGTGATCCCACCTCCAGCAGCTCCCAGTCCCTGAGAAAGCTGAAATGGAGGGGACAAGGGGCACCAGCAGCTCAGCAGGAGGGAGGGGAATGGTTGTTTGCCAGTGCCAGCAGGCAGCCAGAAGCTGGCATGGGTGAGACAAGGGCTCCTGGCTCCCACAGCCATCTGAGATGCAGGGACATTGCCACCATGGACAAGGATCTGTGCACCAAGGCTGCCAGCCCAGCCTCACCCCGGGCCAGGAGCCCTGTGCAGCTCTGCCCTGCAGGACACCAGACCCCAGACACCTCCCACGTGGGACACAGCGCAGAAAACAACCCTGGGTCAGAAAGCCCAGTCCCAGCCCAACTCCATGCTGAGTTTTGCCACGAATTTGCAGTGTAATGTCAGGAAGGACAGCAGGACCCACAGAATTACAGCACATTTCTGCCCCTCCAAGCTGAGAACCACCTGAATCCCAAAGTGCTGAACAAACCCAGGGACTGCTTGTGCAGAGCTCTGCAAATTCCATGTTTTTTAAGCAGCCCTTGGGGTTGTTTGAAGCTCCTGCTGTTGGGATCCCAGCAAGCAGCTCCTGAGCACGAGCTTTGCTTTCTCCTGAACACACACACACAGGTCTGGGCTACTCACTGTGCTCAGCCATCCTGGAGGGAGCAGGCTTATCAGGCAGGACTGGCAATAAAGATAACAGTGGTGGTGATGGTTCCTGGAGCTGAATTGCTCTCAGTGCACCGAGGGAGTGACATGCAGTGCAAGATACCCACAGAGTTCTATAGAATAAACACAGCCTGCTTCAGTTCACACAAACCAGCCCCACAGAAACATTAAAATTCAACAGCAGGGCCATCAGCTGGTTCAGCTTGGGCTGATTTCTGCATGCCTTTAGTAGCATTTTTAGGAAGGCTTTTTCTGAGGCTCTTTTCTCCAGCTGACAACCCCCTCAGCCCCTCTTTTTCTGAGCACTCCCAGGACAGTGAAATCCTTGAGGGAAAATAATTTCCAAACCTCTTAGAGATAAAAAATTCCTATTAGACTAATTTTTAGGATGCAGGGAGGAGAAAGCTTAAGCTAAACAAACTAGTAGAAAAAATGATTTATCAAAGTAGTTGGATGCTATCAGGGAAGCAAGCAATTTCCTGCAAGCACCATTCCACTGGAACAGATCTGTCTCACCTTCCTGGCAGTGTTCCCTCTGCCTGCCCTGCTCCCAGAGCAGCTCCAATGCTCTCATCCCCTTCAGTGACCCATTAGCAGCCACGGCACATTTGCCATTGTGTAAGTGGCAGCAGCAGCAAACACAACACTCTAAATAAATTTTCGGCAGCTACAGAGTGGTGTAATTAATCACAGGGTGTTTTACAGGCAGCAGGAGGCAGGGGAATGCTCAGGGCTGTGGGAAAAGGGACATCAGGGCTCCCTTCTGCTGCCTGTCCCCACCCTGCCCTGCCAGAGGCACACAGGAGCTGATGGCTGAGGCCAGGCAGCAGCTGGAGCTGGAGTGGAGGTCAAGCTGTGTTTCACAGCTCCTCCCAGCCTGTGAGCCCCAGCAAGCGACTGTGTCCCCTGCCAGCTTCCTCTGGGCACATCCTTGATCAGCAGTTAAACAGCCCTGGCTGTCAGTGCCTGCAGAGGTGGAGAGGTAACCCTGCTCCAAGCCACTCCCTGCATCTTCCCTTTCCCACATCCCTGAGCATCAAGACCTGCTGGCACAGAGAAACGAGGATGGAACAGCTTTAAACACCCTGAGCTGGATCCCTCCAGCTCACAGCAGCCGTCAGACCTCACAGAATTCACACAGTCACCAGGCTGGAAGAGATGTCCAAGATCATGGAGTCCAACCCAGCACCAACACCTCAACTAAACCCTGGCACCCAGTGCCACATCCAGGCTTTGTTAAACACACCTGAAGGTTAAAGCACTGATCCCCTTCCTGGGCAGCCATTCCAGAACTTTATCACCCTTTCTGGAAAAAACTTCTTCCTAACATCCAACCTATATCTCCCTTGACACAGCTTGAGGCTTTGTCCTCTGGTTCTGTCAGTGCTGCCTGGAGAAAGAGCCCAGCCCCACCTGGACAGAATTCACAGAATTCTGGGTTGGAAGAACATCGAGTCCAACCCAACCCTCTCCCTCCTGCAGTCCTGTGAAGGCTCCTGTGGGATGCTGCTGGCTCCTGCTGCCCACCCAGCAGCTGGGATTGCTGGAGAGCCTCCCAATCTCCTGAGAGCAGGACACAGCATGAGCTGTCAGTGTGCCTGGCTGCCCGGATCCCAAGGGCATCAGCAGAAGCAAATGGAATAGCTTGGCCCTGGAGAAACCTCACATAAACCTCACACCACTTCAGACACCTGTCAGGGACCCTTGAACTCACCAGGATGGCACAAATGGCAAGCTGGGAGCCTGCAGGATGTTCTCCAGGAATGCCTGGGCCCTCTTCTCCTCCCATCCTCCCTCATCCAGTGGCCCACATGGAGGTGTCCTCCTGCTTCAGAGGGCACTGCCCTCACCTGTAGAGACAGAGACAAAAAAATAGGTTTTGTTTCCTGATGCTGAACAGGAAACTGAAGTCCTGAAGGCTGTGGTGGAGTTGAAGTGTCAGCATTCACCCTTAGCTCTGAAATCAACCCACCTGAGACAATCCTCCTCTTTCTCCCTTGCTTCAGCCCACTCCCTGCTCTCTTCTGAAGTCTGGCATCCCTCCTGCTCTGACTGGCTGCTGTCTCTGAGCAACACCAAAGCAGGGCTGAGCAGAAGGGAAAAAAAGATTTTTTATATATATACAGCAGCCTTTAAGCCATGCTTTTAATATTTCATCTTTCTTTTTCTGCCAGAAGAAAGGAAATTCCTTATGCTGGCTGGGCTGCAGCCTCACCACCACAGCCCTGAGTCTCAGACAGCCCTGGCTGCCAACCCCTCCAGGCAGACAGGGAATGCCAGGCTCATCTCCCACCCACCAGACCTTTCTGCTCCAGCATTCCCTGGTGCCACTCAGGAGGTGGCACTGAGGGGGCAGGGAGGGCTGGGCAGCTGCCTCAGAGCTACAGAATTCAAGATGTGGCAGAGAATCCCTGCACTGAGCTCCACAGGCCACTCAGAGGCCTCCATGGACCAATTCTGGTGGCAATTATCCAGAAAAGGTGACAGGTCTGGGTCACCCTGAGGGACACCTGCCAATCCCTGCCACCACGCTCTGTGTCACAGCCAACTGCCATCCCACCCTCACACCAGCTATCCATCAAGCATCCTGTGTGTCAAGCCAGCTTTTATTTTTAAATTTAATGTCTGTAAAGTATTTTGGCTTTAAATTATTCCGCAGCCTCCCTCGGTTTGGCGGCGCTTCCCCGTCTAGACAGAACAATCTTGTTGTCAGTGAAACAGATTCGCCCTGACATCCCTGCCGAGATGTTGCTGCTGTTTTGTGGAAAGGAAAAAGGCTAAAAAGCTCATTCTTTACAGTTTGGAGATGTGATTCCTGTCCATTCAACTTCAAACAAACACCTCAATAAATAATCCTGCTGTCTCGGGTCTGATCTCTCTGTGTTAGGCAGTGCAGGATGGCTCAGCAGCAGTGGGGTCCCCCCTCTCCCACTGCAGCCAGGGATTCCCACCTCTGCTGTCCTTCCAAATGCACCTGTTTGGCTGCAGAGCAAGGGCTGCAGTGTGGAGATCCCCGTGGCAGCACAGTCCTGCTCCCCAGCACTGACCTGGATCCTCTTGGCTGCAGGACAAGTCGTAGATGGCTGCATGGGAGATGCAGGAGAGACATTAAACCAAGTCAAAATACACCTTGCACACCAGATTTATTGCCAAGGCTCTGCCAGCATGAAAGGCTACAAATACTTTCTTTAAAATTAAAAAAAGTGCTTTTCCCCCTTGCTCACCAAGGCAAAGATAAACCAGACTGAGCGTTCAGCAGCACCTCGTGTCAGCCTGTGGTACTTGGAGAGAAAAAACAGCCTGATCCAGCCAAAAATAACATTGTTCCCCTTTTGCTGTGCCGGTGACACATCCGTGCCGCCTGCAGTCAGGAGTGACAAGAACCGGCTGGGCACCTTTCCATGCCCTCTTCTGGTGAGACAGAAACCCACGTGGCAGCAGGGAGGTGATCTCCACCTTGTGTGGGACATTCCCTGCCCAGGCATCAACCAGGGGAAAGGCTCAGCCCCAGAACTCAGCCCCTGAGGAGCTGCACACACACAGAGTCACACAGGAACTGAGGGGCCAGAGCTCAGCCCCACGGATGCTTCTCAAGGCTGCCTGTGGCCAGGGGCGCTGGAGAAGAGCTGAACTCTGATATTTTCTGAGACCCCTGTCATTGGAAGGAAGGAATGATGAATTTGACTCCATGTTTTTAGAAGGCTAATTTATTATTTCATTATATTATATTAAAGAATGCTATATTAAAACTATACTAAAGAATAGAGAGAGGATCCTTACAGAAGGCTAAAATATGCCAAAGGAAAACTCATGATTCCTTCCAGAGTCCCAACACAGCCTGACTGTGACTGGTCATTAAGTCAAAACAATTCACATGTTGGATAAACAATCTCCAACCACATTCCAAAGCAGCAAAACACAGGAGAAGCAAATGAGATAATATTGTTTTGCTTTTTTCTGAGATTTCTCAGCTTCCCAGGAGAAAAATCCTGGGCAAAGGGATTTTTCAGAAAATATAACAGTGACACTGAACACAACACCAGGCACACCTATGGGGTGGCAAAGGGTTCCATTAGCTGATTCCATTCCTGAAATGCCTCTGGAGATCCAGGAGGTGCCCAGCTCAGAGCAGACTGGATCAGCCACCCTGGTTAACATTTAATTCCACACAGTAAATCAGGTGCAAAAGCACAGTGCACAGGAGGAGACACTTGCCTCTAAATAGCCAAGCAGAAAAAAATGCCTCTGAATATTCAAATGGGAGAAATGCAGTCATGAAGCAAGAAGGGCTCTCCGTGCTTTTTGCTCAGGCACCCACGTCCAGCAGTGCAGTGGGAAG
Organism: Ammospiza caudacuta; assembly: GCF_027887145.1. Lineage (NCBI taxonomy): Eukaryota > Metazoa > Chordata > Aves > Passeriformes > Passerellidae > Ammospiza > Ammospiza caudacuta. The sequence continues at coordinate 5,921,360 of NC_080610.1, forward strand.
AGCTACAGCAGGAAAAGCTCCACACCTGCTTCCCACCCTTTGTGTGATGTACAGCCTCGTGGATTCATCCCTGTCCTGACCTCCATGGAGACACAGAAGTTTCTTTCCCCCAGCTCTGCCTCTGTCCCACAGGGAACAGCAATCCTGGCAGCCCCCAGCACACCCACCCCAGGCAGAGCAGATGGCCCCAGGATGCAGAGAGGCAGAGCAGAGCGGGGGAAGATCCCAAACATCCCAGAGATGCCGTGCAGAGCCACCCCAAGGACTGACTGTACCAGGGAAACAGCACCAGGAAGGCATGGGAACAGCAGATGGATGTGGCCTTTCCTGGGAGCACGGAGACCATCCCACACAGCACAGAGCCCAGGCATGGCTGAGAGCAGCCTGCTGCACACAGCCCAGGTGTCACTGTCACATTTTCTGAAAAATCTTCTTTGCCCAGGATTCCCCTCCTGGGAAGCTGAGAAGCCTCAGAGAGAAATGAAAACAATAATTATCTGATTGCTTCTCCTGTGTTGGCTGCTTTGGAATGTGGTCTGGAGGTTGTTTACCAACTGGTCATGGTTTGATTGGTTTCATGTGAATTGTTTTAACTTAATGACCAATCACATCCACCTGTGTCAAACTCTGGACGAGGGAGTCGCGAGTTTGCATCATCATTCTTGTTAAGCCTTCTGTCTGTATCCTTTCTCTATTCTTGAGGAATGGAATGGAATATGCGTTCTGAGAACATGGAGTCAGATTAATCTCGTCCTGGGGACCCCAACAAAGACCACACCCAGGCATAGCTGAGAGCACTTGTGATGTTTGTGAGCTCCCCAGGGCGAGGTGAGAGATGAGAATCTGACTCCATGTTCTCAGAAGGCTGATTTATTATCATATCATATCAAATCAAATCATATCATGGTCTACTAAACTTTACTAAAGAAAGAGGATACAGACAGAAGGCTTAACAAGAATGACAATGAAAAAGTCATGACTGACTCCTCAGAGTCCAACACAGCTGATGGTGATTGGTCTTTAATTAAAAACAATTCACATGTTTGGATAAACAATCTCCAGACCACATTCCAGAGCAGCAAAACATGGAGAAGCTGAGGCTTCTCATTTTCTCAGGAATCCTGGCAAAGGGATTTTTCAGAAAATATGGCAGTGACAAGCACCCTGCAGCCCAGAGCCCAGGGATGGCTGAGAGCATCCTGCAGCAGCCCTCTCTGCCTCTCCCTTCACCCACAGCAGCATTGCACCAGCTCGTTCATTCTGTGAGGTTTTGCCCCAGATCCGGGGGAACAGCAATTGCTCCTTTGAGGTGCCTTGAGTGCCGGCTCCCTGTGTTGATGGAGGGCTGAGAAAAGTCCTCTCCTCAGCCCTGCAGCAGCCCCGCTGATGCCCAGATCCGCGATAAATGGAGTTAGAGCTCCAGCGGAGTGTTTGCTGTCCTCCGGGACGGAGGTGTCAGTGCACGGGCAGAGCAGGCGGAGTGCAGCGCTGGAAGCGGTGCAGGAAGCTCATTAGCACATCCTTAATAGCCCTGAAATTGCTGCGAGGGCCTCTGGCAGCTCACCTCCCGCTGGGCCGGGGGGAGCCAGCGTCGGGACACCTCCACCCCGGGCATTCCCAAGGGGAGCAGACTGGCTCGGCTCAGCACATCTGCTCCAACCCAGATTTCACTGCTGCTACTGCCCTCTGTGAGGAGAGGCACCCTGTGCCTCAGTTTCCCTGCCTGTGTGGAAGAGCTGAGACACCTTTACCCACTCTAGTGAGTATCTCCTGCTCTTAATTCTTGTTCTGCCCTCATATAGCTTTTGTGATACACCTGGGGGGATTTTCAGGCAGATCAGAGGTGCTGCCTGAATTCCCAAGGTCACCCAAGCACATCAACCCAGAATCCCAGAACGGTTTGGGTAGGGAGGGACCTTAAAACTCCTGTCCTTGCAGGGACACCTTCCACCTTCCAACCAGAGCAGGATGCTCCAAGCCCACCCAGCCTGGTGGATGGGTGACACCCCCTGGGTGTCCCGGCGCTCCTTCCAGGGGGAGATGGATGTGGACACTGCTCCAGGCAGGTCTGGTCCAGCACACCCTGAACCAGCTCAAGTGCTCAAGGCTGGCTCAAAGGAGCAATTCGGGTTTCCAGAGCTGGGCAAAGCCTTCTCTCTGAATTAACAAGCTCGTCTAACACCACTCCTAGCCAAGAAGGGGGCATGGGGTAGGAGCAGCTCCCCTGTCCCACCTTTAGGCACTGTACCACAGTTCCACTTTTCATGGCACCTGCCCTGAAAGGATTCGATGACTCCTGGGAAATGCCAAGCCAAGAAGCTTTTAAGAACTCCTAAACTGCCTTTTTAAGAGGCAGGGCACATGTGCAACTAATCCAGTCTTAAAACTAATGATTTAATTTACCTTTGGAGAAGCAAACCAGCATAAATTAATATCTCCCCGTAGTATAACATAAGCATGTTTTATCTAGAGATTATGTTGATTAAATCATCAAGTGCCATAATCTTCCCTTCGTACCTCAATAAGTTGGAGGGGAAAAAAATCCCCAAAAATGTAGATACAGCTTTCTAAGCCTCAGGAGGGAAGTGCATGCTCAACTCCAAGCAGTTTCTGGCTCAGCAGAGCGTGCACAGGAGACTCCCCACCCTGGAAGGAGCTGCTCCAGCTGGTGTGGTACCAAGAGGTAAAATTAAAAAATAAAAATGATAATAAGAAGAATAAAAAATAAAAGCTCTGTGTTCCTCATGGAAGAGGTGCCTGGAGATGGAGGAGCTGTGAGGCATCACAGGAGCTGCACTTCTGGGGTTTCACTCTGCAAATGGACCTGAGCAGGTCAGGTCTGGCTCCTCCAGGCCGTGTATCTGATTCCAGGATAGAAGACACCAGGGCCACTAAGTCATGCAAGCTGGAAATTCCAGTGCCTCAGCAGAGGGGGAAAGCACAGAATCCTCTTTAAACCATCTCCCTGATCTCATTTGTGCTTGTTCCCACTCACCTTGGCTGAAGGACTAAACCACCCACCCTGATGAATCAACAAGACCTACCGGGACTTTCCCCACCTGCCGCGGGTGGTTTTTCAGACAAAGCCGGTTCCTGCAGGACTCAGCTGCAAACTGCCTCCAGGTAATCATGGCCAGGCACTCGAGCTTTAATGGTTTTGTGTGCTGGCTGTTTGGATTGCTGGAGAGCCCTTGGGCCGGGCACTTCAGACGCACAACACCTTTCATTCAGAGCCAATGCAGAACCTCAGGCGGGTTTCAAAGCTTCCCTGGAGAAGGAGCTTGTTAAGAGGAGGTGTCCAAGGCCAAAACAACATCTCCCACAACAGAAAGTCCCTCCCGTGAAACAGCAAACTGTAAACACTGCTTGTACCCCTGACAGCAGCAGCAGGTCTCCAGCAAACCTGGATTTACAAGGTCAAACCTCAACGTGAGCAATGCAGATTCACCCTCCTAGTGCTTATGAAATTGGTGGATTTTGCAAAGAAAGGACAATTAACAGGTGTTGTTGTATTTGGTTATTGGCAAGTTGGGGCAAACAGCAAAAAGCTGCCAGCAGTGCAGGCACCACAGCTCTGTGCCTGTTCCTCACTAACAGGCTAATTTCTCCACTTTTGTAAGAGCTCGAGAGCCTTCAGAAGAGAAAGAGCATTATTTCAAAAAGCATTTTAAAGCCAACATGAAGTTGTCAAGAGGAACACTCTGCTCAGTGTATGAGGCAGAAAACACAGCTCCATCCAAACACTCTGTCCCTGGTAGGAAAAATACACATTGTAAAGGATCCATTTTCAGGCTCTAAAGGAGGTACTTTCTGAACATGGGTTTTTCCTCAGAGAGGAGACACTGTGAGCTGACTTGCAGCATTACAGATGTGGAAGCTTCAAGAAGTTTCCTGACTTTTTTTTCCTTTTTTTTTTTTTTTAATAATTACTCATTTCTGCAGTCCTGCAAACCTGCCTGATGATTCAGAGAGCAGAAGGGGGTTGTGTTTCTTTCCATGAGCACCATTAAACTAAAACTCAGCCAGCCCCAAGCCCTTTTCTGCCCTAGAAGCAAACTTCCAAGTCTTACTGACTTCCCTAAAATGATCCAGGCCGAGGAGTGTAATTTAGGAACAATTCTTCACCTCCTTGTGATGCTGTTTTACAGTAGAAATAACCTGACCCTCTCCCTCTGAGAGTGTCTCTGCATGTCCAGCATTTCCCTTCTAGGCTTTATAACCTCTTCAGTTCAATTATAGGGGCCCCCAAAAGCCTGGGGACTCCATTACTCCTAAATGAAACATCTTCAAAGACATTAATGCCACTTGTCTTCTGCAGGACCCTCATTCCAGGCAAGCCTGACATTTTGACAGATCCTCACACTCTTTTTCACCGAGGATATGCACCGTTACACAAGGTTAATTTTTTCAGGATTGATAGAAAATCTCTTCCTCTAGGTAAACATAAGACAAACATCTACACAGTGTGTGGAATTACATGTCAAGCCACTCGGTAAAACCAGCTTATCTGCCAGGAACAAGCCTGACAAATCCTTGGTACAGATGTCTTTCTTTCCCCACTTTAAATTGCACACAGAGGCCTCAGAGATTGGAGGGAGGGAGGGGGTTCCCCTCATCGATCATCCCCATCCTGCCCATCCTGTGCTCCCACCTTCCTGCTGAGCCAGCTGCCTTTGGACGGGAGGATTTGGAGGAGACATCCAGAGGAAAGCCTGACAAAAAACAAAATAAAGCAAAACAAACACGTCAGGGAGGTTTGCCTGCCCTCTCCCCTCCTTCCTGCCTGCTGGGAGAGCGATGCTGTCTGCAAATGGCACCTGTGCCACCTGTCCCCTTGGCAGAGCGTGCTCAGCTGCCCTGTGACAGTGGCCAGCAGAGCTTTGTCACTCTGCTGCTGCTCATTCCCCAGGAGGAAATTCAATTGAGGGTGTTGCTCCTTACAGACCCAACCTACAAGCGTTTGCTTTCTGGTTTTGAATACGTTCCCCTCTCTCCCCAAGCTGAGGGGAGAGATCTTCCACAGCAGATCAAAGCCCACAGATGTCAGGCAGTTTCTCTTCCTCTCCTTTTGCAATCCTTTAGCTGCCTGATGCCCTGGGGGAGCCAAAGGTGGCAGGGAGAAAGCCCATGATCCCTTCAGGGTGGATTTTATTGTCTTTAGCTAATGAGTTTCACCTTGGAGAGGGAGATCCTCCTTTCCAAGGGCCACAGGTCCCCTCTGAGCTTCCCCTAGAATCCGCATGGACATTGCCATTCCACACTCAACATCCTGGACAAACAAATGATTAATTATCCCCAGGGAGCTGCCATCTGCCAGCCGCCTGCTCTCGGGTGGATGTGATTAACAGAACATCCCCTGATCTCACCAACTGCCAAGGAAAACGTGCTCTCTTCCAATGGTTTGTGCAACCAGCTTCTCACACTCAAGTACCAAATGTAGCTGGTGATCCAGAAATCAGGCAGTGACTTGCTCCAGAGGGAGCCATGGCCTGGCCAGCTGCATGGAGAAGGGCCAAGAGTGTGACACCCAAGAGATGATGCACTCAGAGGTGTGGGTGAATCTCTGACATAGCCAAAACCCTACTCAAACCCTTAAGGAAGGTTAAGTTGCCCTCAAGCCCAGAGTGAAAGCTAAATTGAGGAAGGAGAATGTAATTTCCAGCTGAGATCCAGAGCCAGCTCTCAGCCCTTGGCTGATCACTGCTCTCCTGTGCCTCAGCCTCCCCGAATGAGTCATCGTGTTTGTTCTCATTTACTTCTCTCTGTAGAAACCTTTGAGATTTGTATTTCAAAACCACTATGGGGGTAAAATCAGCAGCGAGACAGGCAGCAGAGCCCCAGCAGGAAAGGAGGATGGATGCTCGGCTGGCCCCTCCCGCCCTGCTCAGCAGTGCCGATTGCCACAGCAACAGGAAAGAGGAGAAAAGTGTTCCTATAGAAGGGATTCAGTTGCTTTTAAGTGGATGAACATGGGAGAGTTTGTTTATAAATGTCAAGAGCAGGTGTGAAACTGGAAACGCGGGAGGAGTTTGGCTTGGGGATGGAGGATGGGACACCTGAGGGGATGGAACACCCAAGGGGATGAGGGGATGGGACATCTGAGGGGGTGGAACACCTGAGGGGATGGAACACCCGAGCCAGGTGTGCATGGGAGCCCTGTAGGGTCTCAGTGCTCAGGGAACCTTCTCACTAATGCACACAGAGCTGTGCCTGCTCACCCCCTCTGTCCCCAAAGGCCACCACAGGGCTGAGCTATGGTGATCTGCCATCCCAAAACCCCAGTGCTGGAGTCCCACCCCACCATCAGCCAAGCCGTGTGAGCAGAGGGGAACAGGGGCAGAAGGTCGAGCAGGAGCCTGTGCTCCTCTCCAAAGCCATTTGAGAGGCTCATTAAGCCAGTTAATGGCTGCCGAATTTAATCTGTAACAGTGCCCCGAGAGACTCGAGCTTTGGCCAGGGCACTGAGGGACACCTCAGCCAGGCTGTGCCAGGGGTGAGATCCCAAAAACACAGACGGTAAAAATCCCAATATTCGATGGACAGCGAGGCTCTCCATGTGCTCTGATGATGATGATGGCTGAGTTAAACGCCCAGGCAGCAAAGCTCGCCCTCATGGCCTTGCCTTCCAGCGGGACCTCGGGACATGTCTGCTCCCAAAGGAGACGGTGGGGGAAGCAGGGTGAGAGCCAAAGCAGCCCCTTGAACAGTTCCATTTTTGAGATTGTCCCTGCAGCACACTCAGCTCGCTGAGGGAACAAGTGACCAGCAGGGTGAAGGGCTGGGACACCTCCGGGTTAGTGACAGGCCATGTACCCAGAGCCTGCCTGACCCTGCAGCACATTCCCCTTCATCTGAGGCACCACTTCCACCCAGCCAGGTACTTGGCAATAAAAGGCTGCAGAAGCAGTGAAAAGGTTCACTGTGACACATATGAATTAAACATAGCAATACCTCAGAATTTACGTAAATCTGCAGCACCACCATGGAGCAGGGTGTGTAACTCAGCACGGTTGGGTGGCCGAAGGAGAGGTCTGGTGCCTCTGCTCGGCTGGCTGGCTGGCTGCAGCCATTAATTACAGCCCCATTAGGCAGGCAGGAAATGCTCCCACCAGCAGCACCTTCCTGCTCTGTCATCCAGGCCAGGAACATGACAGATGGAGCAGAGCTGAGGCATAATCGAGATGGAGCACCTGCCAGGCAGGATGGATGGGGAGGAACCCCTCTGCTCGGAGGCTCTGTGGGTTATTGATACCTTTGCTTGGGTGACAAGATAAAGAGGCACTGCAGGCCTCAGGAAGGCCACAGCCTGTGTTTGAGGCTGTTCACATCCATTTCAAGGCACATGGATGAGATTTCCCCCCCAGGGAATCAGCACTGGGGGAGCCAGCACATTCTACTGCATCCCTCATGGGATTTCAGAGCACACAAAACCTTCAAACTTCTCTGAGAAAGCCAGATTAGCACTAAGAGATGCCCAGCCCTGCTCACTGCTCCAGAGACTCCTCACTGCACTGCTGAGGCCCTGGCACAGATTCCCAGGGAAGCCCTGGCAGTGTCCAAGGCCAGGTGGGACATTGGCACTTACTGGAAAGTGTCCTTGCCCATGGCAGGGGTTGGAAGATGATCTTTAAGGTCCCTTCCAACCCAAACCATTCTGGGATTCCATGATTCCCTGCAAGGGCAGTCCAGGATCTGCCTTCCACACTCCACTTTCTCTTGCCCAGACCACACAAGCAGCCCAGGTATGAGTGCACAAAAACTGCAGCTTTGCAGCCCAAAATATCTGTAAATACTCCCCTTCATAGCACCTGGACATAGCAGGCAAGAACCTGTGTCTCCTCAGATGGATGAAATCCTCCAGGAGCAAAGCCCTGCAGAGCCACTCACTGGATTGCCACCAATTGTCCCTTCCTTGGAACAGAGAAGGTTTTATCATCTTCAGGGGACAGAAACTGCATTTCTGTATTTCACCCAGACTTTCAAAGCTCTTCCCAAAACTGGTATTTCAATGGAAGAGGAAACAAATCCATAGTTTTGAATTCCCTCAGGGGAGGACAAGACCAAGAGGCTGAGGCAGGGCTGGTAACAACCCTGTCATGTTTTATTTCTCTTTCCTGGACTGCAAAACTCCAGGCTTGGACCAAAATGAGACCTAATCAATATTCTAATGCTGAGATCCCATTACAGACTGAGCATCCCAGGTTCCAGGTCACACTCTCCTTCTTGTCTCAGTTTTACACACAGCCTTGAACCAATTGTTTTAGCAATTCCCAGTCTCAATGGATGAGACTTTTTTACCACCCCAGAAATCCTTCCCAGCAGAATCTTTGCCTCCTGCTTTTCCACTCATTTTGTGCAACTGCTTTACATGATTTAGCATCATCAGTATTCAGAGCCTTCCCCATTACGTGATGCCTCATGATGTGTGAGGTTTGGAATGTTTCCTCTCTAATCACATCAGAAAAAAGATATTCCTGTGGCCATTAGGCAGTGTTGCTAAATTTTAGATCAGGGCAAAAGGCTGTTTCTTCTCCAGAATGAGTAATTTTTCAGTGTTAACAGAAACTTGACATGATCAGCAGCTGCCTTCAACTGTGTGACAGAAATCAATCATTTATCAAACAACCTGGAAAAAAAAACTGTAAAAGCCCAAAACAAACAAAAAACTTGACTTACCTGCTCATTTAATGATGGCAGCAGACATCCATGTGTCCTGAGCCTGTCCTCCAAACCTGTGTGAGCCAGTGGCACCAGACTGTTCACTTAAAAACCCTTCAGTCACCAATTCCAAACAGGATTGAAACCACCAAGCAGAAACCTTGACTGAAAATATCATTTTTCTCTCTGGATTTGCATTTGTAGTTATTTTTTGTTAAAGCTTGTTAGCTCTCATGACCTGGGCTGGCCATTAAACCTGCAGAGATCTGCAGGCAATGACCACCCTGCAAAGAATCCTAAATTCAATAAAAATAAGGAACCTTAATAAAGTGAAATGAAAAATGTACATTTCATCATTATTCTGCCTTTTCTCCCCCCCCTCTCAGGATTCAGGGCAGAACATGGGGATGCAAATTAGAACTAAATGAAAAATGACAAAGCTACCTGAGGCATCCAGAGAACTGATAGCTTTCAAATGTGAGATTGATGGAATAAATCAGCAGCTGCTTCCCGTGGGTTACAGCTCTCGGTTCCAAAGCCCTACAAATGCCTGGCTTTGCTCTGAGCATTGCTATTTTAGAACCAAAGGCTTAAGTAACTCTTCCTGTGCTGCTGTTCAGCATTTTAATTATGTGAGGGGAGGTGAGACACCCATCCTGTTTAGATATACACCATGGAGAATATTTAGCATTTCTGTTGTCACCTAAATGTTATTTTAATGTTGGTCCCAAGGCTTCTTTGAGCCACTCTCCCCCTTCTGCTTATTTATTAACATCACATTGGAGGGAAAAAAATCCCCAAATATTTTGGGGAGGTTTTGGTTTTCATAAACCCAAGCTGTTTTTCATGCCTGTTTAAAAATTGAAATCAATATTTTACAGAAAGGCAGTCTTGCTTAAAAAGGAGGAATCTAAATAAACAGAATTACTCCACTGTAAAGTGATAGGCACTTAAGTATTACAAGATGTTTTGGCATCCCCAAAGTTTGAGCTGATGTTAAGTATTAAAGGGGTTTCCCACATTCAGCAAAACATTACAACAGTGGAATTCTTTTAACTGTATGAAATTTAAGGTTTCAGTGATGACAGGTTTCCAATAAATCATAGAAAAATAGAAATGTGCATTCTTGTGTTTTCTAAATACTTCACTGTGTATTAAATTCTTACCTTTAGAATTGGACAAACTAAAAAGAGTAACAGCACACCTTAGACACCCATTCAGAATTCCTGAATATTTCAGTGTTTGCTTCTATGGAATAAGAACACAAATGCTGCTTTTTCTTTTTTCTGACGGAGGAAGAACCTCAGTTATCCACAAAGCTATTCCTTGCTCTTTTAGCCTTTATTTTAAGTTCCCCAGAAATTTACAAAAAACAAGGCAAACAATTAAAGTTTCTGTCATTAAATCCCTTTGTCTCTTTACAAAATTCCAGGCAGATCACATAAACTAAAAAAGCCAATTTTGTATATTACCATTTGTCCTTGGAAAAAGCCTTTTTGGAAACTTTTCTGTTGAGAATGATGTCAAAAAAACCCTGGAAGTTGGCTCCCTGATCTGGCCTCCTTCCATTGGAACATCTAATGGCTGGGGGGGTGAAATGTCTTTTTTATTTTGCACATATCAACATCACAGTCCATTTCTCAAGGCAATAAAAAAAACAGAAAAGCTTAATATGACTCAGCCAACTGCAATTTAACCCTCAATAAAAGTCTATTTTTGGCAGAAGGTTCACCTTTCTTTAAAATTACTGTAACGACGAGTTAAAGCCATTTCCTGAATTTGCTTTGAATGCTGTTCATAATGAGGATTAAATTGTTTCATACCTGCAGCAAAGCTGTTTCTGCTCAGAGGGTTGGGATCCTTCAAGACTGATGATAAGCAGGCAAAGAACAGACAGAAAAGCCAATTTTCTCCTAGAATTCAAGCAAGACCTTGTCCATCTCCTTGAGTAACTTGTCTCTATTTTTCCAACCCGTGGCAGGAAATCTTCAGTTCTACAGCTGATGTCTCCACTCTTGATCTCCACATGCCTCATCCTCACCACAGAACTACTTGTGCATCCTTTTAGGATAAAAAAAAAATAAAAAAAAAAAGCACTTGCTTCCCTGAGTGCACAGCAAGGCACTGCACTTTATCACTTCCAGCCTCACAAATGGCTCAGGCCATTACAGAACAGCCTGCCAGGATAAAAAATCCAGGATACAATATTCATGTACTCTGTGAGACACGGCTACTCTTTATGGTGATCAACAGAGGCAAGGCAGACTTTCATTTCATTAAGAAACTGAGGATGAAGCAGCCTATAAACAAAATTCCTTCAGTGTAGCAGTTAAGTTTGAGCCATTTACAGCAGTACAACCCCTGAGGGCTGCCAAAAGCAGAAATTACCAGTTCAAGGCTGACCCAGGGGCACTGGGGAAACTGGCAAGGAATTCTGACAGGAGGAAGTTGTACAAACCTCTCACATCCCTCCTGGAGGCATAACATTGGTGTGGAAGAGTTTGAGATTAGGGTTTGCCCTGATTGACCATGGGTTCATGGAGCCCCTCTCTTGTCCCACACACACCCTGACATCTCACACCTCTGTTAACTCCCAAAATTCCCCCAGAACAGGGAACACCACAGCAGCAGATGGCTGCTGGCAAAGCACCTCCCCAACACTGAGCACAAGTCACCAGCAATTCCCACAAATATCTGTATTGATAAAGTGATAGAGAGAGGAAATAAATCCTGCTACTTCCTCAGCACTTTTTATTATTAGAATGATGTTCATTTAAAGACTCAGTGACAAATCCTGCCTGGTACATCATCACCTTATCAAAAACCTGTGACATGTGCAGAGAATGTTAAGTTATATTAAGTAAGCTGTTAACTTGACAAAATCCAGCCTGCTGCATTTGGCTGCCTAAGCTGCAGCAGGGATGGCACATTGTCAAGGGTGGGAAACACCCTCTCCTGCCTTGCCAGAGCTCCAGATCCTCAAAACTCAGCAAAAATCAAGTCAGGTGTCTCAGTCACATCACGAGCTCAGCCATCACACTCCACTCCAGACCCACGTACAGGCAGCAGATTTTGGGATGTGACTGCCACCCAACTGCAGGAAAGGAATGGGCACAGCCCTTGCAACTCCCTTCCCTGGACTGCACTGATCCACACACCAAAGAAAGGCTGGGCTGGATGGGTGTTAACAGGAAGGCAGCTCAAAAGCAAAACCTCAAAAGATGCCTCAAAGTGAGAGAGATTGAGAAAGGCAGGATTTACAACTTTTTGACTAGTAATCAAAAGGAGCACTGAGTTGTTCTGCACAGAAGGTGGAGATGTGACAGCACTGCCAGGGCACCATGTGGCCCCTGCCAAGGCAGTCACACATGGCACTGGTGCTTCCAGCCATCAGCAAAGGACTGGGAATAATAAAGGAATGCCAGAGGCAGATCTTTAAACACCTAAGGAGCACCTTAATGTCATTATTTGGGCATTTTCACTTGTGCTGCAGGAGGGCCAGTATAGAAACTCAGTGTTACCTCCAGCAATTAAAACAGCCCTCAAGAGCAGCTCTTTGAAGAACATCTCAGGGAATGAAGGCTCCAGCTAACAGCATGACAAGGCCGCTTCCTACTCTGTACCAGGATTCTTGGGAGGACATTACAGATCTCCTGTCAGCAGGATCCCACCATAACCTGTGATTCTGAGCATCAGTGGAAAAAGTGAAATCGATCGTTTGCCTCTTTACATCTCTGAGTGGTTACAGACACACACAGAGTTCATACAGCCTTGCTATCTGCAAAATCCAGGTAATTAGTCCTTTAATTTAGTCATCCACCTATCCCAGCTAATTAGATCAGCAAACAGACATACTCTGCTTGTTCATTGAAGGGGTTTTTAATGTGAAGAGAAACGGAAGCTTCTGACTAACCACGCGTGACTCTGAGCTACATTAAAATCACTGTATTTCAGCAGCTTCTGAGCTGTTCCCACCATCCTAAAAAAGTCTCCAGTCTTTCAACAGTCCATCCAATAAAGCTGATGTTGTACACCAGATATTCTGGAGGCATCTCTCAGCTGCAGCTGAAACCTGGCAGGATTCATCTTTTGCCCAAATTCCTGAGCCTTGCAGGAAAACAAGGCCAAAAAAGCACAAATAACCTCAGGTCTCGACAAGCAAAGCTTCTTCCACTGGTCTGACTCCCAACAGAAACATGATGATGATGTTTTTGACACAAGAGTCCCATCTGTGCACCACAAAACAACAACAAAAAGGAGGATGATGCCAAGTCTTCTCAAACAGTCACCCAAAATACAAAGAGAGAGCATACAGAAGCTTGATGCAAAATCCAGAAATAGTCCAGGGCAGTGCTTGGGCATCACTAAAGGTTTAAGGACTACTGGGGATTATGTGGCCAGCCACAAAGTGTCTCGTCAGAGGTCAGGACTGTTCCCTGCTGCAGGGAGGAGTGAGCAGCCTGTGAGCCCCTGGCAGAGGTTTGGTGATGTGACAGAAACCAGGACAGGGCAGAGCAGAGTCAGGTGGCCGAGCGCCGGCGGATCACGAACACTCCCCGCTGCAGCTGCCCCAGGTAGATCCTCATCTTGGTGCTGTCGCTGGTTTTCCTCACCCAGATCTGCAGGAGAGCAAAGGCAGAAAGAATGGGGCAGGGAGATGAATTAGGGGAGAAAAAGGGAAAACTCACAGCAAGCAGCACACAGACAAATTAACTCGGTGTCTTAGTGTCAGAGCTGAGCCCCTCAGGGGCACAGATCGATGAGGTTAATCCCCTCTCCCTCCCCACGGGAGGCATTTGCAACCTGAGTAGAAAATGAAACAAGGTGTCTAACTTCACCTCCTTAACTTCCTGCTCAAAACAGTCCTCGAGAAAAATGACTTTCAAGCACCATCAGGAAAGCAGGTTCCTCCTGCCACAGCTCACAACAGAGCCGTGGCACTGAGCTTTGCCTAATCAAGACTAAGTCTCTCTAGATCCACAGATGATAAAATTATCTATCCTGGGATTTGCCCAGACAAGTAACTATTAGTCAAATGAAAAGCTTATTCTGATTCTGTTCCACAAAGCATTTCCCACCATGTAGCACAGAAATTGTGTCTGGAGATAAAAGGGCCTCTCCTTTAAGCACCTGCATGGAAGGATTCACACCACGTGCCACAAGACAAATTGCTGCCACCAAGGCAGCCACTCCAGAGAGTTTTTGAAATCACCTTCAAGGTGTTTAGATCTAAAAACCTGTACTTTAAAAATCAAGTCTGAGCAATTTCCTCTGCATTATATCCTTCTGATGCATTTCAACATATTTAAATAAATACACTGAGTAAGAATTATCCACTCCTTAGTACTGCAGTATTTTAGGAGGGAAGTGCAATACTTCCTAATGCAATGGATTATAAAGTTATGATGGCCTGTGATTTACCCTAAACTTTTTTTTCTTCATATATTAGTTACAGGCCTGGCAAGTAAATTGATTTAACTCTATTATTTTAGTTATAAATTGACTTTATAAACAGGACCCCTTAGCATAAAATGAATTTAGTATTTGCCTGGATTTCTACTTCAATTATTTCTCCAGAGAAATTAAAATCAACATTCATTGATAATCATCTCCCAACTGCAACATTTCCAAGGATTTGGCATATTTTGCTTGCCAAAATAATTCAAAAATCCATAAACTTTGAGCAACTGTAGGAAACAAACATGTACAATTTTATATTCTACCACAGTAGGATGGAATGACATTTTAGCAAAACATTAGTTTTGCTAAATTACAATAATAACTTTTAACAAATTTTAATGCACCCATAAGCACACTACCACTGCTTTTATCTGAACAACAGAGTGCCACAACTGCCACTGCAAGGGAACAGCTGTGACACAAACAGATCCCACATGCAACTCATTCTGTGGAAAATAAAGTGTTTTCCCTTAGCTGCCACAACAAATTAAAGTTCCTTTATTGGCTGATTAAGGAGAAGTGCACTCAAATCTATTATTTCTTTCCCTGAAGTGTCTGGAATCTGCAAGCAAAAACCAAAGTGCTCCCTTTGCCCAAGTGCTGCAGGAGCTTGCAAAACACTGAATTATCCTTCAGAAACAAACCCAGTCTCTTCCCAGCTCAAAAAGAGATTTCTTAAGTCAGTTTTATCTTGGCTTCAGCTTCTTTTACACCCCAGACAGGTATCTATCTTCAGCCCTTACTAAACCCCTGTCTCTCCCCCCTCTGCTGCCAAATAAAAGCAGCCACAACCTCGTTGGCTCCCACAGAACTGATCACACAGCTGATCTTCGTGTTCTCTTTCGACTCCAGGTAAATAGCTTGGCTCTTGTGGTACCTGCAAAAAGAAAAAAAAAAAAAAAGGAAATGCACAAATCCATTATTGATAAAGCTGGACAGAGTAAATTTGAAGTCTGCCTTTTTTTCCACACCACTTTCTCTATTTTTGCAAGATAGAGGTGATCTGATCACACACACATCCTGCATTAATGATATTTGAAATGCAGGAGAGTCTTAACTGACATTCAACTCTGCACTGAAGGGTACTGAAAAACAGATTTCACAACTGCAAGGGGAGAGGCAGAGGCACAGCCCAGGGGAACAGTGACTGACAACACACCCAGCCTTCAAGGGTTAATCCAAGCAGCCTTTCCCATTCCAGACTCAGGATGGATTTCAGAAGGCAACTCCTTATTTTGCCTGACAAAATATGACAGAGCAAATCACAGATTCTCAAGCTGCTCCCCAATACAGAATTACCAGAGCACCACCACCACCAAAAGGGAATTACTCTCAATCAGTGCAGTCTGTGCATTGTTTAATGAGACCTCAATTTTCTAATGCTGTCCTATTGTGTGAAAATACCCAAAATGGTAACTAATGGGTAACTGACTCTGTAATGAGCTGTAAATATCTGCCATAAGGAGTCCATGACTAAACATATCCATTTTAGATCATATTTTAAGCTCTGTATTGTTCTTAATGCATTGTGTATAAAACAGAGACTTTGAAATTCCTAACTCTGAATTTGATTCTGTGGACTCCCCTCTTTCATAGCCCACATTTCTCCAAGTGCTGCAGTGTGCCAGCCCCAAACCTCCACTTTCTGTTCATTCTGCCTCATTCTCTTCCATAGGCAGAACTAATTACAGTGGAACAGGTGATTTGTAAGTAAATCATCTTAATCAAGCAAGCACCAAAATACTTTACAGCTATAAAAGCATGACTGTATTTCCACCTTTCTCCTAATCATGATTTTATCTGGGCAATCCAAGCTGCAGATTCTCTGCACAGATATTCCCTCAGTAGCCACCCAGTGCAACCCCCTGCAGTCTGACTGCCATTTAAAAAATGCAGGGATTTATTGAAACTTTACAGTTATTTCTACAATAACCATATTGTACATGTGGAAGTCTTCCAATGGTTTATTCCACAATCTCTTCCTACTGGAAAATTCAGCACTCAGAATTTTCACAGTGCTTGCCAGCAGCTGGAAAGTGTCAGCTTTGAGCCTTCCAAACAGACTCATTACCCTTGGGGTGGTGAGGGAATAAAAAATCCCCAAATCCTGCAACCTTTAAAACAATGGCTGGACACAGGTGTCTTTCTCCCTCATTTTGACAGAAACAATGTCAGTGGGTTCCAGGGCAATGCAAAGCAACAATGATCTGAGCCAAAAAATAAATCTCAGTTTAGCAAGTCCAGATGTCATTAAATGATACAGAGGAACTCAATAGGCTGCTGCAAACCCCAGGCCTCACTAAGATGAGACAACAATCTCAGTCCAGCAGTGCCCTACCATGCCATGCTGGGAGTACTTAAGCAAGAGTTTTGATCTTGATACAATCAGCAGGAGTGCAGGAGAAGCCAGGGCAAACAACAGCTCTCAAGTGTTGGCTGTGCCCAGACAAGGAAATATTTCCCCCACTTGCAATTTTTGATTAGCAGCGAATTCCAAAGCTGATAACACACACGTCAGAGGCTTCATTCAGCCCTTGGATTTCACACCATGAATGACTCTCCATCAGTAATGCTAATTGTACCCAGAAAAGGCAGAGAGCCAAGTCAGCAGTGTTTCACTGAAAAGCTGTCTCACCTGTCTCACACTCACAGAGACAAGGCAGCTGGAGGCACACTCTGGTGCATCAGCACCCTGGTCATGTCCTGTTACAGACATCTTTTATGAAAAATATTTCCTTAGGATTTTTCCTCCTGAGAAGCTGAGAGGCCTCAGGAACAAAGTGTAAACAATGATTATCTGCTGCTGTGGAATGCAACAGGTGCATCTGTGATTGGTCTCATGTGGTTATTTCTAATTAATGGCCAGTCACAGTCAGCCGGCTCAGACTCTGTCCAAGCCACAAACTTTTGTTATCATTCTTTCTTTTTCGATTCTTAGCCAGCCTTCTGATGAAGCCTTTTCTTCTACTCTTTTAGTATAGTTTTAATATAATATATATCAAAAAATACTAAATCAAGCCTTCTGAAACATGGAGTCAGATCCTCGTCTCCTCCCTCATCCTAAGACCCCTGTGAACACTATCACAATGTCCCACTCTTTTGCCCAATATATCCACAGAGGGACAGGACTGAGGAAATTACCTCAGATGAAAAATGCAGTGGGGTTTAAGTTGGCTTTCAAGAAAGCAGAGCCAAACAACTCTCACTGCTGCAGTAGTTAAAACACCAAGTGAGACAAGCAGAAATAATTCCATTTCCTGCTATGAAGTATTTTACTGAAAGGCCAAGATTTCCAACTGCAACTCTATCAGAAGATTGAAGGAAACCCCTCAGCATTATTGTATGCAGCAAAGCTAAGAGCACAAAGATGGCTGCTTTACAGTGAACTGTGGTTTAGGATTTGATGGGGAGCACAGAGCTCTGAGCATTAAATAACTGAGCCTAATTCCACATTCACCTGAAACACTCCACTCTGGAGATGTCTGAAATGTCTCTGCAAGACTTCAGGGGGTTCATTACTGGCATTAAACATTCCCTGTTTTCAGGTAATTGTCATGCAGGGCTGCATCAGGAAACAGAGAAAGTCATTCCTGGGCTGTCAGGTTTAGGATTTCTGTGCATGCCAGCATCCTTTATGCACCTTAGGAAGAATTACCCTCCCACTACCAACTCAGTTACTTCATTATTTTAAAACACCGGCTACTTTGCACAAGTACTATTACACTATTACTTATTATCAATCAAAAAAATCTAAGCAGGATTATTACAACCAAAAATATCTAAGATACTGATCTAAAAACAGTGTAAGAACAAGGCAGCCAGGAAAAACAACAGCTGGAATTCCTGACAGCAAGACCCCCATGACAGGTGAATTCAGCAAGGTGAAAATATCTGTTAAGTGCTTTATGCCACAGCCAGATACCCTTCAGAGAGAGCTGGTGCTTTGCTGAGGCTCTGGGCTCACTGAAGCTCTTCCAGGTTTAAATTTAATGAGAAGTTTTGAGCTTTACTGACAGATTACTTCAGATGCCTTTTTTTCCCTTTCTTTTTTTACTCATGAACACTTTTCAAGTACTCCATATGCTTCAAAATTCTAAGAAGAGTATATTCATCCAAATATATCCTGGGGACAGTCACTTTACACACACAAAAAATTATAAAAGCAAAAAAAACCTCTAAAAACCTTGATGAATCTGTGGAATAAGTAGCCTGTTCAGTTCCTATCTGCTTTACTCTTCATGAATGTTTAAACTGAGGGAGCAGCTTTTATGAGAACTGTGTAAACTGAACTCTCAACTAAACTTCAGGCAGAAAGAAAAACTGACCAACTGGCCAAGGGGATTGCTGTGTAAGAAAACCCAGCTGCACACCTACTTCTGTGATAAAATTACAGCCTCATCACTTGTTTTGAGCCACCAGAACACTGAAGTAGGCTACAAATAAGCAATGACTTTTTGAAAGCAAATTGTTTTCTGCTCAAGTTCAAGATTGCCCTCTTGATTATCCAGCTTTGCAAGTCTCATGGATTAAGTGTAAGATCTAAGTTTCCTCTGCAGAAATTTAATATTTTCCTTGTGTTTTGTGAGGCTTGTACAGCTGTATGGCCATAAAACTCAACAGAGATAAATCCAATCAGCAATTCTGAAGTTGCCTCTCCCAGGTGGGTTTGATCTTTAAAGGTTATTTGGATTTATTAGAAGCATCTTTCATCCTGAGCAGCTGCTGGATGACATTTCTTCTGCCACCTTGTGGAGTGCTGGGCACAAATCTGAAGCTCAGAAATGGGAGTGTTGCTGACAGCAAATCATGGAGTGTCTGTGTCCAAACTGGGCAGCTTCAGTCACATCCCACTGTGGCTGCTGCTGCCTCCCCTACTCTTATTAGGTTTGACTTCCTAAGTGCCACAGTGGGCCATGGACAAGATTCCAGTCTCCTTTTATTGGAGACACCAGTTATCTCTGAAAGCCTGCAGGGTGTGAACATTCCATCATCCCCTCTGCTTTGCTGGGCCCATGATGAGCTTGTGGAGGGAGCAGCAAACCTCTGCCCTAAAGCATTTTGTCCACCAATTCTTTGCTCAAAAAGCCATTTCTCTCTGCAGCCTCTGCCTCCTCACAACACAACACAACACAACACAGACTGATGGAAACAAAACCTCCTCAGGCCTCACCATCTCTTGTCATAGTAGAGTTTGCCATCTTCTATCCGAGCTTCAAATCTCTGTGCTGGAGACTCTGCTGGTGTTGCTGGGAGGTGCTCAGGAGAGGAGGGGGAGGCTGGGGACAGCACAGACACTCTGGTTAAAGATCAGCACATGCCCATCTCACAGCAGCACATCTGACTGCAAAACTGCAGTTAATAAGGTTGTGTGTGCAGAAATAGCAAGCAGAGAAAGCTGCAAACTCAAATATCCATCAGGAAAATATTATATATTGTGATGAGTAACTTGACCTCTGTTCTGAATTAAAATATTCACTGAAACACAGCATTTATGTGAAAAAACATTCATGGGTAAGGGATGGACAATATGTCCTTGATTTTGTTTTAGTTATAATCCACATTGAATTAGTTAAATTTGGTTAAAATTACTGAGGCAAGTTAGTCCCACTCTGTCTTGAAATAAAGTGTAGAGGCACATCTAGAGAGCTGAAGGCATAACACTGACCTTATGTTAAGGCACCTTAACATAAGGTCAATCCCTCAATGGAGCTGACAAACAGACAAGGTGCCCAGATGCACCTGAATATAATGGAAAACTTCTTTTTTCCAGCTGTTTCAGCCACCAAAGATGCTCATGCCTCCCTTCCCATTCCTGGCAAACATAAGCACCACACAAAGAGCAGCAATTATTGCATAGCCAAACATCTGCAGTACCATTCTCTGCTCAGAGCAGCCCCCCATGAACCAGTTCCACTGCATCTGTAACTCACCTGGTCTCTTGGGTGATTTAAGCTACATGGGAAGAGAAAAAAAGCAGTGTTAGGGATCTGACAGGAGCCACAGAAGCTGCACTGATAACTGCAGATATCTTACTTTCCACACTCTGTGTATTTCTATTTTAAATGCTCTGTTAAGTGGCCTAACACATAACCAGGGTGCTCTAAACAGCCAAAGGTGCAGATAATCAGTACAATGATCCAAAAGGCCAAAAAAACAACTTGAGAGCATTCAGACAACCCACTCCAAAGAGTCAAACCCATCTAACACACTATTTTTGAATGTGATACAACATTTCTCAGGGTACACAAAATACAGGAGCTAAATCATTAGAGAAACCTCAACAGCTGGCACAAAACCAATGTTCCACTACCATCCTCAAAATGCCTTAATGAGCAGCTTATATTCTAAGAAATTAGATAAGCCTTCAAGTGCTCAGCAAGAAAACAATATCAAACCCAGAAAAAATTATAAGCATGCACACTGCCCCCTATCCAGCTTGCTGAAATCTTTTTTGTCAGCAGGGAGAAAAAAAATTAATGAAAAAATCCTACCCCACACTAAGGCTTAAACCAAAGGCAGCCTGTGATCTCCCAAAAACACACTGACATCTGCTCAGCCATGAGGAAGAAACTCCTTAACACAGCTCATCCCTTGGTTCCCACACAAGGTAACATTTTTAGGTGACAGTCATTTAAATTAGGTTAATTAAACCTCAATGAAAAAGAGGAGATACCATCTTGCTAAATCTTTTCTTGTGCTACTTCAGAAACCCTACAGGGATGAAATAGTGCCATATCTCAAAAATGAACATTAAAGAGAGCTCTGTTCTCTTCAGGAGAAAGCATTTGCCTTCTCTTGAAAATGAAGAAATACAGTCAAGCAACAATCCCTACCTTATTCAGTGTTCTTAGGTCCTCCATTATTTGCTCATCAGTCAACAAGTAATTTAGCTGAGGTATCCAGAATTAAGGTTTCCATAAGCTCTTGACAAGCAAGGCTAAAAATTAAAGGTCAGTGACATTTCACTTGAGTAAATGTAAGCCAAAACGTTTCCAGGATTTTAATAAATGTCTTACTTGAGCTGTTTTTTTTGTCAGAGGAATTAATACAAGTCCATCCCCACCATCTTAGCAGCAGAGTGCAAAATCATTTTAACTTATTCAGACACAACCATCAATGAAAAACCTTGAGTGCACTGACATTTACTTCATGGAAGCATCAAGCACCAGCATTTTCAGTGGTTTTCATCTTTTATTTCTGTGGAGAAGAATCTGTGAGCTGAAACAAGACTCACTTCAGGTTTTCTACAATGAAGCTAAATCCCACCTAAACCTAGTTAAATAAAACTTTGTGTGATTGGAGATAAATAAGAGCCTACAATGCACCTGAAAAAAAACCCAAAACCTTTGAAAATAGAAATTAGTGTACTACAGTCTTATTAGAGCTTTGCTGTACTTTTGTTTCTTCATAAAAAGTATTTAGCCAAAAGTATTACAATAAAGTTAACAATTGCTGGGCTGCATTTCAAGGATTTTGGTTTTGATGGACTTTAATCCTCTCCCAGTGAGCAAAGGCAGAGATTTTCACTGTGTGGTTGCTGTATCATGCTCAATTAGCAGGTCATGTTCACTATGAAACTCATTTATTTTGGATGAGATAGGTGCACTAATAAATGACTTTTTTTTTCCTGAAAGAGTGAACAGAATCTCCAACCAGGAGGAGGTTAATTGAAACTGGAGATGCTCATGACCATCCTGCATGAACTCCAAAAGTTCAAGGTTTGATATTGCCTTCAGAAAATGAGAGTCACTCAGATAAGTTTTTTTAATCTAAGAAATACAGGTTTAGAATCTAATAAGAAACCCCTGCAAAGCAAATATCCTTGCCTTCCTCTCCAGGTGAATTTAATACACAAATAGAAAAAGTGCCTATCATCACAGAGGAGCTAAAAACATATTTCCAGAAGCCAAGGAACATTTTAATTTTGAGACATGCAGCAAGGCAGATCCTAAGGATTACACAGACATGTTTTTCTGTCTCTTGTGATCGTGAAAACAAGATGAATCTTCATCTTTTCTTATTCAAAGAACAAATCTAGCATCTTTGCTTTTGCTATGCATTTCTGGATTAGAGATCTGAAGCTTTTATCAGAAATGGAAAAACTATTTGCATATGACAAATATGATCTTTCTGGCAAATGCCTTGTCACGTCTTGAAATGAGAAAAGCTCTGGCTCATGTAAAAAGCCATTTACTATCTATGGAATCAATTATCTCAGCATATATATATATATATATATATATATATATATATATCTAATGTTCTTTTAAAGTTTTTCTTTTGTGAAATAAATTGCCTGTAGAATTCAACTTTTTTTGTCAGTGAGAACAGTTTAATCTCATGATACTGTAAGGATTAAATTAGGATACCAAAGGATCTCTAACATATATATATATATATATATATATATATATATATATATATATATATATATATATATATATATTGAATTGTAGAACTGCTGGTATTGCTTTAGCACACATTACACATGACAATTGTATTTATTTCCCAGGTTAAAATCTGATCCTGGCATTTCATTTCCTTTTCCTTGCTGTACAAAACAGCTAAGGTGTGGGTAGCACAGGGGCTGCAAAGCCAGCAGTGACTCCAGGAAAGGATATCAGGGGCAGGTTTCCTCCTCTTGTCTGGGATGGGAACTGGATCATTTGGTCTCCGTCTCAGTTTCCTCGTCATAATGGGCTTCACTTCCATTGAATCTGCAGGGAAATGAAGTTGGAAAGCTGATAAGACCAGAGAGAAAGGAGTGAGAAGCAGCAGCTTTCTATACAAAGCACAGGGAAAATAATCTTTCCTCTTTCATTCAGCAAATTGGATTTTTTTTTTTTTTTTTTTGGTGTGTGTGTGTGTGTGTGTGTGCATGCAAGTGCTGACAGTGAATCCAGGTTCTCTCCCATCAGGTCACTGTTCAGTGCTGCACTGCCATGGTTACAGCTGCTCCAGGTACTGATAAGCAGCACAATGATGCTACAAGGATTCAAGGCAAGTCCCTTTCATGCTCACCATATCTGCTGGGGAACAGATTTAAAAGGCCAAGCTCATGGAGTTCTTTCCCAGCCCAACTCAGATCATTAATAGCATGTACAACATCAGCTACAAATCAATTGCTCTCTCATCTTCAAGGCAGAAAAACAGCTTTGTCAAAAGATTAGAGGAAATTTCTGCATTGAAGACTGATACAAGTCTGCTGGAGTGATTTCAAACAAACAGTATTTAAATTCAGATTACCTAAGAATGATTAATGAAATGAGCCTAATTAATAATACACAGAGCAGCAGCTGACAGGAAGTAAACTGCAGCATATGCACTGGGGAAAAAGAAAGTCTGTTAAAAACCTAAACGCCAGTCTCATCACCAAGTAATTATCTGAACTTATTTTGTCCAAATGCCTACAGGTAACCTTTACTGAACAACTGCACTAAACTCTCACAACTCATTCCTTAATTCATCAAGGTATGTTGAACTGGCAGTCAAAAGACCACACCATAAATGCCAAACATCATCCCACCTCCCTTTCTCTGAGCTGAGATTTACTGGCTCATCTCTAAGCACCCTTGAATCACCCTCTGGGAAGCATTTCCATCTGGGGAGCCCCTTTGGCTCCCACTAGACACAAAAACCTTGAGCAGCTCTGCCTGTGCCAAATACACCAAATTCCTTCTCTGCTCATCTCAAGGGTGAACAAGGATGACCATGAGACCAGATTTCATAAATAAATAAAAGTTACCAGGGAAACAGCATAACTCAAGATGCTTTCCAGTCCACATCAGCCCTAAGAGTTTATATTAAGCCAAGAGCACCATTTAATATACCAAAACAGGGTTTAATTCTCACTTCTGAGTATTAACTACATTATTAGTGAATATAAAACCTGTAAATACTATGCAAGAAATATAGGAAGGGTGTAATTCATGGACAGGCCTCAGCAACCAAATCACACTACCAGTCCATAAAGTGAGGGAGCTGCTCCCAAAGAACATCAAACCTTTTGGTTCAGCACCACAGGAACAGAATTCTGCAGGAATAATTAACCCCTGACTGAGCTGCCCTGTGTCCACCACCACCACAGAGCACTGCAAGGCACCAGGGGTGTAGGGGGATATAAGATGACAAAGGATAGTGTAGAAAGTAATCTTAGCCCTAAGGAGCTGCAGCTGGGCCAATTATCAAAGATTAGGAACAGGCCTGACTCTACAGGCCAGAGCTGTAAGCAATGAGAAGAAGATGCTATAACAGAGTGGGGTGGCTGGGTGAGAAGGGAACTGGAGTCAGTTGGTGCTTTGTGAAGAAGAGTCAGTGCTCTGAGGAGCTGCCCACGATAAACACCAAGGTGTGAAACTTTTGTGATAAGGAGACAACAATATGGAACCCCTGCAATGACAACACAAGGGTACCAACTGTCTCAAAAAAATCTGTCCATTTAATATAAATTTTTTAGAGCCTGGACACAAATGTAACCCACAATCTTTGTTTTCTGGCTTTAAGCAGCAGGTTTCAACCTTTATTGTTTGGCTTTCTTCAACTGCTTGACCACCCACTCCTGCAGCAAGGAAAGGACACAGCTTTAAAAGCTTCCATTATTGATTAGGCCAATATTGTGACATATCTCAACAGTTTTATTGCTGCATCAGGGAACCAAAGCAGCCTCTCTCCCTGCATATCAGCAAGGCCATCATCCCCTCTGCTGCTCCACTGGCACTGCTTGATTCCCCTGTTAACAATTCACTGAATTTGGAGCTGCTTTCTCCATTCAAAGGCCATCAATTCGTGCTCTGCCCCTCTTGGCATTTCCCACCAGCTGTGTAAACCAGCACTGACATCTTCACAGCTCTTTTCCTAAGCAGCAGGAGCAGAGTGGCTAACACAAATGACAGGTGCTTATCATCTTTACCTCCTGTTAATTCCATGGTTAGCTTTTCATTCTCAATCATCTTCTTCTTCTCTTCCAACTCTGCTATCAGATTTTCCTTAAGCTCAATTTTCTTATCTTCAAACTCCTTTGCTGCTGCTTTCTTTTCCTTCACATAATTTTTCTCCACCTGATCTGTCTAATGCAAAACCCAAGGAGCAAGAAGGTTAATTAAGGACTCAAGTTAATTATATCACAACAGCTTTTCAAATGCTTTATTGATCAGCTTTTCAGTTCACAACTGGCCCAAGTTCTAAAGATTATCAATATTCACAATCTACAGAAAAACACCCAAATACCATTTAGTGCTATAATATTGGCAAAAGAATGAGTTGTAAAAAGACATTTCAATGCTGCACAACAAATCAAGTCCCTAGAAGAGAGCTCTGCTGATTTATAATCAGCACTCATCAATTTAAAAACCCCTTTTTGACCAGCCCAATGCACAGCCAGATACAAGAGCCCAACAGCAAATATTTAATTCTATTTTAAAAACAAAGTGCAGAAGTTACTTGAGGTAATACCAGCAGTAAGCTCTACTACATCTCAAGTGCAACAAGGCAGCCAGAGGAAGAAAATTTCTTTAAACCTTCTGGGAAAACAAGCCCAAATACTGGCTGATGAAACAAGATTTATGCCTCTTCCATCTAATTAATGCATATTTTTGATAAATTAAGAGTACTTACTTCCAGCTGCAGGAACAGTTCTGAAACACAAGAAAGACTTAATTTATTACCTTCAAAGCTGTACCAAATTACTTCCTTAACGTTTTAAGCCATTGAATATTGCAGCCAAGACAGGCAGTGAAGCAAATAATTCATGTACCTATCCAATCTCTACTCTGACTTCACAGCTTTATGCTGAAAATAAAGTGACTATGAAAAAGTCCCACAAAAATACACTGTTACAGATTGTCACCTCAAAAAGCTTCCACTATTCCACACTATTCAGTTCAGGCTGTAGTAGCAACACTCTACTACTCTGTTATTTAAAAAAAAAATTAAGAACAGTAATAGATATACACCAAATATAAGAATGCTGTAATAAAAATCAAACTTGCTGTAATAAAAATCAAACTTTCTATTTGCAAAGCATGAAAGCAGCATTATGTAGATAATCAAATGCAGGTAAATGGAAACTGTTGGTTTAACAAACCTCAGCTTGGCAAGGACAAACATAAAAGAGCTATATTCCTGTAGTACAAGGCAGCTGGATTTTTTACTCATGAAATTCCAAGTGATCATCACCTGCCCTCCTGTGGAAGAACTCTGCTGCTGCAGCACTGCTCGTGGCCAGCCAGAAATACCAGTTTGCACTGGGCCTTAATTGTATCAGAACAGCCCAGGCCTGTCAGGATGCAGCTCTAGTGCATATGAAAGGTCTTTTTGGAGGTGTTTTCCACCCTAAATCATTAGTGAAATTCATCTCAGGAGACAGGTTCCTGACAACAAGAAGTTGTTCAAACCACTTCAGCTCCTCAAGTAAATCCTTTACCTTTCCCAGGCACTTTCAGAAATACAGAACTGTTTGTTTTTGCTAAAGGAGAAGCAGCTGCATTTCCTATATCCACACAATGCCTTCTGTAAAAGGCCCTGATTCAATATCCAAGGTGAGAACTACTGGAAAGGGAAAAGGAAAGAGAGAGGGAAAGCACCTGGGTCTGATTCCCAAGCCATTCCTCTGTAGCAACATAACAAAACCACCCAGAAGGACAAGCACTGGGCACTTGAAAAATTAACTTTGCTCCTTGAAACAGAGCAGTGCCCAAAGCCCAGGCAGCCAAAGGCTTCAGCTGGGGCCACCAAACAACAAAGCAAAGTGGGACACTGTGGGATAGAAAAAAGGGAATAATCTTTTTATTTGTGCTGCTTCACACAAATGAAGGCTAAAACTGTTTATCAGGCAGCAAACAATGCTGATCAAGGAAAGAAAATCATCAAGGCAGAGCCTGTCATGTTTGGTGTACTCTGGGAGCCCCAGCAAGTTCCTCTTCTTTAAAGGACAGAATTACCTGTTTTTTTACTTCAGTGTTATACAAAACACACATTTAAGTTATTTGCAGTGTCTTAGAAATTCCACTCACCTGCATTTCTTATCCTTTCTTTGTACTGCTGGTCCAGCTTCTTCATCCTTTTCTGATATTCCTGAAGAGTACCTAGTGGAAATAAATTGTAGATTCCCATTGTATTTCTTTCCCCCAGTATTAAATATCCTCAAGGAGTCAGGCACCACTCAAAGCACATTCCCTGCTTTTGTAAAAAGTGGATTACTCCTTTTAAGGAGTGTTTTAGCAGAGAGGCTTAACTACAAATGGAGTTAATATGGAGAAAAGATGGGAAGCAGGTGACATTTTTAATCCTGCAGCACAGCTGAGAGCCAACATGCAGTGAAAGATGCTGCTCCCATCCTTTGAAAAGTGCTGAAAATAAAAAACCAAAGCTACTTTTCTAAGCTTACCTTCTTGCAGCTGCTGTAACTGCCTCTTCAGAGATGCCAGTTTGTCCTGATACATCCTGCAAGCACAGCAGGAAACTTTAAACGCCAAGCACTCATTGTTTATTGCACCATCTCTTGAGGTTACATGTTTACACAGAATCAAAAACTTCTCAGAACTTCAGGAAACAAGTGAGCTGCAAACTTAAAGAATTTTATTCCCATGAAAGGTTCTCATTCTGTCTTAAAAATTGGTTTAAAATTTGGATAAAATACAATTTTTTTTGTTGCTGTTGTATCCTAAAATAAAATTTAGATCTACAAACATCAGAAACTTTACAGCAGAATTATTCTTGCACTATGCCAAGTTTTATTAGCTGTGTACTAGCTGCCCAACATTATTTTAAAAACCCACTGAAGTCTACTCCTGGTGCTGCTGCAAGCCTGCATTTCTTTTACCTCACACCTGTGGTTTAACACTGGCCAAGTCTTCCTGACCTGTATAAAAAACAGGTCTCTGCCAGTAAGCAAGAACTCAAAATATTGCAAATTCTCCTACACACCATGGGCAGACTGTTTCAAGTCTCCCAAAAGTCCATTTCTGGTTCAGGACTAGAATTCAATTGTTTAAGGCATTTGGATAGGATTTTACTTTTCTTTAGCTTATCTAAAGCAGAACCTTTATTTTATTTGAAGGATTTATCTGCAGCAGGATCCATTTGCAGCAGATCCCAGAACTCATAATTATTTCTTTGCCTAAAACAGCAGCAGCCCTTAATTTCTTGAATTTATATAGAACAGAGAAAGTAACTGGGGAGAACAGAAATAAAAGTGTATGGACTCACGAGCTGTTCCACTGGGGTAAGGACTTAAAACTCCCAATCTTGGCACAAAACTTTGCCAAATTTTATGCAATAAACACCCCTAAACCCACAAATAGATAGAACATCACCTTATTTGTATTTGGAATGGGTTACTTACTGTTCTTTCATTTCTACAAAGTCCTCCTCCTCGTGCTTTGCCAGGTCTGTTTCACTGGCATCCTCAGTGTCTAAACAAGGCAAAAAACAACTTGCTTAAATTGACAAAGTATTTAAAAAAGAAAAACCAAACTCAGTAGTAAATTATTTAAAAACAAGGAAACAGGCACACAAAAAAGAAATCCCCAAACCTCAGACAATTTAGCATCAAAGACAACCTGAGAGATGAATTCAGGGGGGAAATGAAACATCTCATGTTCCTGCAACTGTGAGTTTTGCATGAACAGCTTCAACCTCAGCCTGGGAATTTCTTCTCATTTAAGATGAGGGGCTCTACATTAATACTCACACACAGGTGAGACACAAACAGCCTGAAGACTCTGAAAGACATTTCACAAACCTGTTACTGGAGTTCCCACCCACTCAGTGCTGCTCAGGTTGACCACAAAGCTCTCAGCAAAGGGAGCAGTTACTGCCTGGGACCTGAGCTTCTCACCTATACTTCACTTAGTACTGCAGCATTCAGATACCAGCACTGCCATAGAGATAGCTGCACTTTATAAACAGCATAAACTGTAAATAAAGTCAATCACTTTATTGCCAGTTTGCTGCTAAGACTTTTCAGGCTTTTATTTGTAACACGTGGGGAGCCAAGAATCCATTACCTTGCCAAAGAGGGGCAAGTGCCTCCAGACTTTACAGGGTACAGCTGAGAAACCTAAACCACAGCTAATTCACTACACATGGCTGGGAAGCCCAGCCCCTTAAATCAAACCTTAGATTTTTCTTAAACTACAAACAGTTTAAACTTAAGATAAAATTTAAAGCACCAAAGATAAACCAAGAAGGTTTTTAACTGCAAGAAATGTACTTCAATGTATGGGCCAGCACAAAGGATTTCCATACTCTGTTAGGAAATCCTTTGTGGATTTCTGACCACTGACCCTGTCTCCCTCTGCATGTTTAATACGCTTAATATTATCTCATCTGTAACCAGAGGGGATGGGGACTCGGCTGCCAGTAACAGGCACCGTCCAAGAGTCCTCCTACACCCCCCTTATCTATCGCTTTATGCCCTCTGCACTCTTGGCTACCTTGGGTTTTTGCTTAATTTCCTCTTCTCCTTCCCTCTCTGGTTCTTGTGCTGTCACATCCTCCTCCCCTACTATACTTTTTCTAATTCTGTCCTTCGCCGTTCACACCACGGAGTCAGAACCCATACCCCGGATGTCTCCGCTGTTTTCCCTCTGCTGTCGCACCCAGTCCCTGCCCAGCGCTCCCCGTGTCCCACTGTCCCTGCTCCCCTGGGAAGCCACGGCTCCGCCTGTCCAGCGGCTTCTCTGCTTCACTGTTCCTCGGGAGCCGCTGCCCCCTGACAGCACCGTGTTTCCCTCGGCTGCTCTCGCAGCCCGAGCCCCTGAAGCCCCAGCCCTTCCCCAAACACCTCAGAATGGAGCGCTCCCCTCACACCCCCCGGGAGAGCCCCCGCTCCATCCCCCCGTCCCCGGGCACCGGCCCGCCCCCTCCCCACACACCCTCATCGGAGTCGCGGGCCCGGGCGCTCCGCTCGCCGTCCTCCTCCTCGGCGCTCTCCAGTTCCTCCTCCTCGTAGTAGTCGGGCGCGGGGGCCATGGCGGGGGCGGGCGGCCCCGGCGGGGCTGAGGGCGGCGCGGACACGAGCCCGGCCGCGCTCATGGCCGCGGGCGGGACGGGACGGAGCGGCCGCCGCTCGGCAACCGCGGCGGGAACCGCGGCCGCGCTTCCGCTTCCGGGCGGCGCCGGGGCCGCCGCGCCCCCGCCCGGCCAGCGCGGGCCCTGCGGGTCTGAGGGTTGCGGGTTCGAGTCCCGGTCCCGTCCGGTGCGTGGCACGGGTCTGGGCTGTGCTGGCGGTAGCGTTTAACTCCTCGGCGGCTTGCAGCCACCTGCGCTCCTGTTCGTGGGACGGGCTCTGCTCAGAGGTGCCAAGAGATAGGACAAGAGCAACGGGCAGAAACATGCACAAGGAGTTCCACCTAGAGATGAGGAAGAGCTTCTTCACTGTGCAGTGACCGAGCAGCAGAACACAGACCAAAGAGGGTGTGGAGTGTCCCTCTCTGGGGATATTCCAATCCTGTGCCTCGTGCTCTGGGATGACCCTGCCGGAGCTGATGATCCCACTGTGATTCCTTCCAACCTGGCCCATTCAGTGATACACACAGCAGTCCCTTGCTCAGTGGAGGATGGACTCGTTAGGACACTCGCACTCTATAGAATTTATTTATTATATTTTAATAGAGAAATTACTTCCACGTTCCTCCCGGCAGAGCCCCGCCACAGAGAGCCCTGTGATCTCACCCAGGTGATTCAGGTGCCTCGTGCCGATGAACAGCAGCTTTGGTAGGACACGTGCCTCACATCTGCCAGGTACTGCTTATTCTCCTGACTGGGCACTGCCACAAAATTAAAGATCAAGACACATGTTCTGTGTTGAGTCCTATGCAGGGTCCCACTACCATCTGAAAATGCCTCACAGTGGCATTTTTGAGTAAATATCTCATGTATCTTATTTCTGCAGCTCTAATTCGCCTGGGAACGACTAATTAATCTCATCACCTCCAGCACAGCCACACTAATCGCTCACCTTCAGCTGCGAGGTGCATTCCTCACATGCACAGCTTATTGACTCACAGAGGCACTACAAACACCTCAGCGAGGGGAAGAAAATGGGTTTGATCTGAAGCTCCGAGCTCCAGAACCTGCAGCGCCTCTCCCAACCCGCCGAGCCGGGTGCTCAGCGCCCAGAGCAGCAGCAGGTCGGTCACAGCGTGTTCTCAACGGGGCAGCGATAACGCAGCGCAGCCACTCGGCTTTCCTGCCGATCACCCCAAAGGTCTGTTTGCCCAGACTGACAATTTTTAACTCGGAACACCCATGCCAAATATGCTCCATGCCTTTCCTTAAGTCAATATTGCCTCTAACATGGGACGGGGCTGAGGCACGGCCAAAAGCCAGCACCACCCCCGAGCAGCTCCCAGAACTTCTGGGAGCGTTTTTGTCCCGGGGGAGAGACCCCACCAGAGCTGCCCACCACCACTCCTTTCCCAAGGCATGCTGTGGGTTATCAGCACGTTGGAAACCCCTCCTTTCCCTTCTCCGCACTCAGGCAGCGCGGCTGGCACGGCTGCCCGCGGCCCCGGGGTGAACAGGAAAGGGCGGGGTGGCGGTGCCACATCGCATGAGCTCCTGGTGCCCATGGCTCTGTGCTCTCCCCGCGCTCACACCTGCCTGGAGCTCCTAAAGCACTCCCAAAGCCATCCAGACACTCTGCTAAAAATAGAAACGGGACTGCGGGACTCAAGAACTAACCAGAGCCCCCTCGGAGCTTTACAAACACCAGCGTTTCCCCTTTCTCCCCCATTTCCTGTCTGTATCTGTTCCATCTGTCCGCACACTCGGCTCACAGGCTCCCCTGCCAGCTGGCTTTGTGCTGCTGGGGACACCAAACCAGTTCTGAGTGTGCCTGAGCCTCAGCAGCCCTCCCCAGGATGGTCTGCCCTGCCTCGCTGCTGCCTCAGCACGTCCTGCTCGGAGCTGAGTGCCCTCCCAGCACAGCTCTTCCACATCGGGCAGGTGCCGGCACCAGCACAGGGCACAGGAACCCCCTGAGCAGGAGCCAGTGGGTAAAAAAACTGCAAACTGCAAAACTTTAGCTCTTTCTGTGGTCAAAACCGGGATCTCAAAGCTGCGGCTCCCTCCGTGCTAATTCCTCCTGTTTAATAGGAGCCTGCTGGAGACACCCTCTGCTGTCATCTCTCAGGCATTCAGTGGGAACACGAGGGAGGAGGCTCAGCTTTAAGGAATGCCATGTTTCCCTTACAAACGCAGAAACTTAACTGTCTCCGCCCCAAGGAGCTGTCAGGGAAAGTGTAAAGCTCCCCGTCGAGCTGTTGTTGTTGGCTCCTGCTTCTATCGGAGATGTTCTCCTCACAACTCCCTCAGTGCTTTGTACTCGCTCAGTTTGGGGAGGGATCTCTGCCTCCTGCTTGCTCAGCACCAGCTTTTCACAGGGCTGCTGACAGATGGGTCGTGCTCACTCCGCTCTTCTTTCCACTCGTAAGAAAGAGGGGGAAAAAAAGGGTTCTGGAGCTCAGCTTATAAACAGGAAACTCATTGTGTGAAATTACTCAACTACACTGAGAAGAGCTGTATTGTACCTTGGCCTCTGAGCACAGGACACACCAACACCCCTCATCGGGGACTCAGGGCTCTCAGGTTTCTGTACCTGTGGTTTCACACAGCTCTCTGAGGATGGTTCTAGAAGCCCAAGAAGGGGAACAGCTGTCAGGAGCGAGTTGGCAGAATGAGGCTGCATGAAGTACTGGCAGATAAAGCTCTGCTCCTTCAGTTTTATTTAGAAAAATGAAGTAATTAACCCTGCCTGTCAAATAAGTCTCTACAACTAAGAAGTGTAAAGGTTCAGAGGCCACCAAGTGTGGCAGAAACAGCATGAACACACCTTACCCTGCCTCTGCTCTGAGCAATTCCTAGCAGAGCTCTCAACCCCTGCTACAGCTCCTTTTCCTGTGGGGCTTTGCTGCCAAATCCCAGCTGCTTCTTTTGGTACAGGGGCCTATTCCTGCCACAGGACACAGAGTCCTGTCCTGTCAGGGCTCCCCTAACACCTGCAGCACAGGACTGAACACTCTGAGCTGCCTTTTTACTGGGCCCAAGCACTGTCCCCTCACACAGGAGGTGGTTGTGGGTCCCAACAGCCCGCACACCTGAGAGCACTACAGACCCTGACAATGCAGACAAACACGCACACAAACACCTTTAAACTAATTATGGCCCTGACACTTTTCCACACACACACCGGAGCCTGATATAGTCCCAACATCCATTCCCCATACTGAGACCACTGCAGACCGCAGCAACCCGGCACGCACCTGAGGTTTCCATAGCCCCTGAAACCACTATGGGTCCATAAGCCCTCACACACACACACCTGCTACGGGCCAACCAGCCCCGCGCACACCTGAGACCACTATAGGTCCTAACACCCCTCACGCACAGCGGAGTGCTGCTCTCCCCGTGCCCCTCACGGCGCTCCCGCCATTGCCCTCCCTCAGAGCCCGCTCCCTCCGCGGCACCGCGCAGGCGCTTCAATCGAGCACCGATGGCTCGGTGAGGCGGTGCCGCTCAGCGGCCCGGCCCGAGCTGCCAGGCGGCGCAGCCGAGCGCCGAGCGGGGCCGGGCAGGAAGCGGCGGTGACGGGCACGGCCCGGCGGACACGCTCCGTCCCCCTCTCCTCCTTCTCCTCCTCCTCCTCCTCGTTCCTCCCCGCCCGGGCCCCGCGGACGTGGCCCGCTGCCGCCGGCCGGCACCAGGTGAGGCACCGGCAGAGGGAGCGGCGCCGCTGACAGGCGGGTCGCGGCGGGGCGCGGAGGGCAGGGGGCAGCGCTGGGGCTGGCAGCGCGGTCGGGGCTGATACCGGCACTTCTCGGCGTTCGGGGCTGGTTAAGGCACTTCGCGGGGCTCGGCTGTCCCGGGTGCCTCACGGCAGGGGCTGCTTGGGGCCGGGGCAGCTCCCGCGGGGCTGTGAGTGCGGGCTGTGCGGTCTGAGAGAGCCTGGCCGGGCAGGACAGGGCAGCTCCCCGCACCCCGTGCCGGGGCACCGCGAACAGCCGCTCCTCCCTTCTCTTCTCCCCTCGCTTCCCTTCTCCCTCCGTTCCTTCCCTCGCTGCCGTGTGCCGGGAGCTGTCCCCGGGCGCTCTCTGCAAGTGGGAGCTCCAGCAGAGCAGCCCCGAGCGGACGGGAACGCCCCGGTAGGAGCGTGGGGAGCGCAGGGAGAGCGGGCGCTGCCTCCACCTGGGGCCGGGCAGGGCTCGGAGAGCGGCGCTGCCCCGGGATCGCCCCGGGATCGCTCCGGGATCGCTCCGGGATCCGTGCGAGCCCGTGAATCCCGGGAAAGAAGAGGGAGCTGCGTTCCTGTCAGCTCTGAGCGGAGTTGGAAGCAATGACGTCGGTGCGGTGCGAGCAGATGTCTCTGTCCTTTTAATGACACCCAGAAATGGTTTGCTGTAGGTGCTGGATGCCATCGAGCAGCACTCGCACTTGCGTGGGAAGGAGAAGGAAGGAGGACACGAGGCAAGTACTCAGCCTTCAGAATTCTGTTGTATAAATACATCTCCTCGTGTCTCCTCACCCCCCTTCCCCAGTAACGTGAGTGGAATGAATTCCCTAATCCTACAACTGTGGCAGTTCTAAACTTCGGTAGCCCTGGTTGATTCCTGGTTTTCCCTGCTCCCTTCCTGAGCCTGGGCAGAAGTGCCAGCTCGGAGCTGGGTTTGCTGTCCCCAGCTGGGGGAGAAGCCCGTGGGACACTGAAGCTCTGGGAGCTCTGTGCAAGGCTGGGCTCACGCACAGCCCAGCCCAGCAGCAGCTCCGTGTTTGTTTAAAAACAGCCAAGCGGGCGGTGCTGATTCCAGCCCTGCTTGTGCCAGGAGGATTTGGGATCTCCCTGCCCGTCTGTGTGGACAGTGATCCACGAAAGAAAGTGGAAGCAGTCGGGCTCTGCATCCACGTGGATGCAGTTCCACAGGGTGATTTCAGGTTGCTGGGTGCAGCAGTGCTGGCTGAGGTTTGTGGTGCTGATGTTGTTGAGAATAAGTGGGCTCCACTCTGCTCCCCAAGGTCTGCTGACATATTTTAGCAAATGTTTAGAATGCTGCAGTGCTGGCAGTGATGCAGCTTGTTCTGCCAGTGGTCATTACTGTGATGTATCCCATACCAGATCTGTGAGAGGACACGTGTTGGTGTTTCTGTGTTGAGGGATTGTTTGTGGAAAGAGATAATACACCATGCCTGTCCTCTCTATGAGCTTAAAATGGGGCTATTTCTGGTAGGTAGCTATTTTTGTGTTCTCAGGGGCTAATATAACAATATAGGGCATTTTTAAAATATAAATACCTGTCTGCAATCTGTCTTTTAACACTGAGCTCCATACAGATATCTGACAATTCTTCTGTGCACCCACAGTGAGGCTGCAAGCTGTTCCTATCTGCATAAATGTCTCATTTATCAAATCCAGATTTCTTATTTGCTGTCCAACTCATCATATAACTTCCTCTGGCATCTGATTTGAGGAAACCTTGAGCTGGGTTGTTTCCATCCACCCTTCTCTGTACAAGAGCTTTCAGATTGCAAACTAATTCTTGTTTGTGTGTGTGTTATTTACAGTGATTCTCTCTAAGCACTTCCCTTTTACTGTGTTGCATCATTATCAGTTAAAAAGGATCTTAGCAAGTCAAAGCTTTTAAAGATGAGGTATTTCTACTTGTGTGCATTCTAAACGTGGCTCTTGCATCAACAGCGTTTCACTGTTAGATTTGTTTTCCATTATGTGTTGCTGGATGGGGGAAACTTTCAGCAGGAGTGAGCTCTGTTCCTTCTGAGTAACCTGCTGTGTTCTTTTAAAGGAAAAGCCCTGTTAGGATGGAGCAGGGCTGGAGTTTGCTGGGGAGCAGAGGAGGAGCAGGGCAGTGGTCAGAGAGTTTGGAGCAGGAACACAGACTCGTTGTGTTCTCCTCTTACAGGTTTTTGTTCCAGGTTGTTCTGCAGCCTCATGGGATGCTGCAACATCCAGGTTATGAGGAATGCCAGGGAGGGAGGTGTTTGTGGAACACTTTACATTTTATTTATTTTTTGCTTTTGCCCAAAAACAAAAGGTGTCTAAGGTTAATGATTTTAAATAGGAAATACATATTTTGTTTTAAGACAGAGCTCAGAGTCTTTAAACAGGACCCCTCTACAGTTCAGTCACAGCATTTACACCAAACTGAGTTTGAATAAAAGTGCAGTTTTGGAATCAAAGGTGTTCAAGAAGTAGATTTTTATAAAGTTCTCTTTCAGCACATGCTCAACTTTATTAATGGACATGCTTTCACACATCAGGGAAAAATTCAAAAAGTGAACCCAAAAGAGTATTTTGTTTCATGCTTGCTGTTTTCAAACTACTTCCTCATTTGGAGGCCATTGATTAAACCAGGAGGATCTGCTTGCCCTTGGCTGTGTAATAAACATGATGCAACTGCCTGGTGCCTGCTTGGTCATCAGTTCTTCAGGGGCAGCTCAGTGAGTATCCCTGACAGTCTTTTTATCACTCCCTGAAATCACTGTGGCAGCTTTGCTCTCATTTTCTGAGTGAAGTGTGTTTTAGAAAGTATTGATCTGGTAAATTTAGGGTTCCCTCTGGGTGAAAAGAAGAAAATCTGATTTCTACAGGGGCAGCACAGGTTTTGACTTTTCATTGTGATGTGTAGTGGCACTGTGTGCCAGGAACTCTCATCTGTGATTGTCTCAGCTCCTCATTAATGAGGGGGAAAGCTCAAATAGAAATTAAAGTAAATTAATTTGGTGTGGTCATCCATCTCTTAAGGTACCTAAGGATGTTGGAAATCCAGATTATTAATGGTACTCTGGCAGCTTCTCAATTGTTATAAAGCCCCATTTCCAGCATTAAAGAGCAATGTTCCTAAAATGACATCTTGTCCTTATTCTGTACAACTAAACCATGGGAATTCACTTCTAAAATCCCATAGGAAATATGAAAAATATATATTTTTAAAGACCAGTAGGTTTTTGCTCTAAGATTCAAGAAATCTGGAGTACTGCTAGTATTCATTTAAAAAGTATTTTTAATTTATTTAAATGAATTAAATACTAAAATTAAGTTGGCTAATAAGTTTGTTCTTATTCAGGATGGCAAAGTACACACTGGATTTGAGCAGGTTGGAAGATTTCTTGTCCATATACTCATGTTTGTGTCACAAATTGTTAGTTTAATTTGTAAGGGCAGGGAAATTTCAAATTTAATATAGGGAGCTTACAAAACAAGTTTGTCTGAGTTGCTAATGAACTAGGCACTTATGCCCTTGGACAGGTAATAGCTTGATGTTGATGTAATTACTTTTTTTCCCCACCCTGAATATTAGGTCAAACTGGACTCTGGTTGATTTAGAATTTAATGACACCAGTCATTCTGTGGGAGCCTGTGGTCACTCATGGTCCCACCTTGGCTACTAAAGGCTTTCAAATAGGGACATTCTCCCAATCTGGTCTCCATTTGTGCCTCCTCCTGCTGTCACTGTTAGTTATGATGCTGGGTTACCTGAGAGCCCAAGGAATTCCTCAAAAGAAAGGCAAATGGTGACATTGGTGTTGCATGAGTTTGATTTGGGATGAGCAGGTTTGGTGCTGCTGTCTTTTGGAAGAGAGGGAAAAAGTTGTTTTTAGGAAATTGTCACTGTGAGAGTGGAGATGTTAACCCAAAATCCTGGCTAAACATCCAGCTGCATTCCCCTGGAGTCTAAAACACACACATGGGTTTGGTTTCGGTTTGTTACTTTTCTACAGAAAGTTCTTCCTGTATTTTCTGCACCCAGGATCCCTGTGGTGCAGAACCTGGCACTGGTGCAATGGATCTTGTATGCAGTGTGTGTATTTCCACACATATCAAGCAGTTTAGGATGAAATATGTTGGGACTACCAGATACCATCAACATTTTGTGAGCAGGATGTCATTATTAGATTGGAACTGATGAATGTCAAACATTGTGGTAAGTCTGTTTTTAGAGAGATGCAGACTGTGCTCACTTCCTACATTAAACCTCATTTTCCCCTAATTTTTATGTGTGAGCGGTGATTCTGTTGCACAGAATCTGGCATAATATTGAGCAGATTTATTTAGTGTTGCCCTTGAACGTTGTGAGTGTTTAAGCCAGATTTACAGGAACACTGTCAGTGATGATTCATGTTGAGATGATGTTTTTCTCCCTTGTAATGGAACATATGGGACTGTGTAGCATATGGTACCACTGAAAATTGTTAAATGTGGAGCACTGATTTATTACACAGCAAAAAGGGTTGGGGTTTTCAGTCTAACACTGAGCACAGAGCTTGTAAACAGCTCTGGCTGTTGGTTTGTGTTGGGTGCACTACTGTGTTGTGTGGTAATTTCAAAGGATTCCTTTAAATGGCAACAGAATGCTTCAAAAGTTGTGTGTCTGCCCTTTTGCTATGGTACAGCCTTGCTCTGTGGGATGACAGCTTAAAAAACCTGAAAAAAAATCCTTTCTCTCTCAGATGGGAAGCAGAGGTATTAAAATGTGTAAATATTTTTCTTCCAGTCTTACTATCCAAAACACCTTCCTTCCTTCTGTGTTTTGTTTGTGTTATTTTGTCTTTATGTGACTTCTGGAGTGTTGGTTTATGTTTTTATATTGAGGGAGGGAGAGGAAACAAACACACACCTTGGTCCTTGCAGTGCACAGGGGAAAGTGGACTAAAGTGCAGCTGCAGAGAACATAAATTCCAGTCACCTATTTCCTTGTGCTCTCCTGTTTTTCCTAACTCTTCATCTTTGGATGATTGTAATCTCTCCAGAGCAGGCATTGCTTCTGCTCTGGCTCAGTGGGGTCTTGCTGCAGGGTAACTGAAGCTCCCAGGTGCTCTGGTCATACATCGGTAATTAATGGCTGCTCACAAATCTTCATTGATTAATCTTTTTCAGAAATGATTTAAGCAAGAAACTTCATTTAAACCTTAGAATGGTGCTTGTGTTTGTCTTTCTTTTTTCCTAACAACTCGATTTATTTGTGCATCTTAAAGTACTGATTAAAACTGACTTTATGCTAAATTTAGTTTTGTTAGGCCAAAAGTACATAATTAAGAAAGAATATTTATTGTAAATTTTTGAGATAAAAGTCAGATGAGCCTTTTTTCCTCCTTAGTGACAATCTGCCTCTCAGTTCAGGGTTTCTTGTGTGTCTCTGCTTATTCTCCCTGGTTCAGGTAAAGTTTGAGCATGCTGTGTCCTTTAGAATGCCAGCAGATATTTGACATCATTAAAAACTGCTGTTATTTAATAAAAGGAAGTTGTATCTACCCTGGAGGGAATTAACTAATGACCTCTTGTTAACCATCGCCTTCAGGATCTTAGATCCTCCCTTTGCTTGCCTCATCCTTAGTCATACATTGGAAGAGGAAAACAGGCTTTTTTTCCCTCCCTCCTTCCCTCCCAAACTCTTGAGCAGTTTCTCAACTGGAGGTGAACTGCTGGTTGACCTAAACCCTGTGAGGAAACTCACGTGGGGACCACGCTCCCATTCCCCCTGTTAAAACTCCCAGCATCTCAATTAACTCCAATTCCCAGCCTTAGCCTGCACATTAAATATTTTTTAAAAAAGCATTAACCCAAATGAATTTGAATTTCTGGCATTT
Source organism: Ammospiza caudacuta (assembly GCF_027887145.1). Lineage (NCBI taxonomy): Eukaryota > Metazoa > Chordata > Aves > Passeriformes > Passerellidae > Ammospiza > Ammospiza caudacuta. Next base: position 5,961,077 of record NC_080610.1, read on the forward strand.
CTAATCTCAACCCTGGCAGTGGTGTCAGTTTTAGCTCTTGAAAAGAGGGGAAAAACATTTCTTATCTGGAAAGTATGCAAGTGGCAGAGCAGATAAGATAATTGAGCCCTAAATGTGAGCTGGGATGGAAACAGGCTCTGTTGAGAGTCAGGTCTCATCTGCTGTGCCACAGTCCAGTGGTGCTTTAATGCATAATAAAAATCCAGGGAGTTTGGTCTTCCTGGGCAGGACACAGGGAATTTTCTCTCTGCTGCTTTTTCATTAAGAGACACGAGCCTTTAGCTGCAGTGTGAGACATTCATGTTCTCAGAGTCAGGAGTTTTCTGTCATTTGGGAGGCAGACAGCCAAAAATAGGATTTTATGGCTCTACTGCCTGTAACAACAGTTAGCTGCTAAAGTGAGGAATAAAAATTAAAAACCTTCCGACTTGTTGTTCCACTCAGGCAGCCTTTTCTCAAAATTCCTTGTGTGTTTTTTATATGTGTGGGGATCCCCACAGAGGATAACAAATTTTCCATTTCCAGCTCTTCCTTGGACTTGGCTCCTGCTGTGGTTTTGAGGTTGTGTGGCATGGCTCACATGGGTGGGAGGGAGCAGCACAGGTACCTAAAACCAGAATAAATGAGTAACTACAGGAATTACTGTTTTGCTACACAAAGAGTTATTTTCTTCTGTTTGCTCCAACACTGCTTTTGTAGTTTTCCACTTGGTATCATAGGGTTGCCTTACTAGAAAGTACATTGCTCCAAATGAAGTTAGGCTCTTACAGAATGAGACATAAGAGTGTTTTTGTTGCAAAAATCTGTATTTGGCTTAATATTTTACTGCAGGAATTGTAGCCCAGGAGTTAGACCTACTGCAGGTATTGAAGCTGTAGTGCAGAAAAAGATCTGCTTCTTTGTAGGGCCATATGGAAATGCCATAAATCAAAATATATCTCACTTAGGCTTTTGAGACCTGCAGAAATGACACATAAATGTGTGATAATACAGTCTGAGCAGTTTCAATGATTAACTTGTACAAGTGCTCCAGATTTTAGGTGTGTTGGGCACCTTTTTTACATTGCAGGTTTCCAGTTCTTGTATTACAGGGAGATTTCTGCCCGTCTGACTTGGTGCTTTAAAGGAGAAAGCTGCTGACTCAGGCTTGTTGTAAATTTGCTTTTTCCTGCTACCTGAGTATTTTAGAGCAAGGCTGTTTATATTTTTAGAATAATCTTACATTTTTTGATATGCTGACCCCAAACCAGAGGTGGTCAAAAGAGATTGTGGTCTGATCTGTTGGACAGACTGTGCTGGATCCCAGTCCCTGGAGATACCCAGGGAGGCAGAGGGATGGGATCCCAGTCCCTGGAGATACCCAGGGAGGCAGAGGGATGGGATCCCAGTCCCTGGAGATACCCAGGGAGGCAGAGGGATGGGATCCCCGTCCCTGGAGATACCCAGGGAGGCAGAGGGATGGGATCCCAGTCCCAGTGCTGTGCAAGCTGCTGCTTGGAGCCCCAGGCTACCAGTGCAGCCCTGCTGGTGTTTAAGGTCAACTCCTTGCAAATATTTTAGCAAGGCTTATATTCAAATGCTATTTATAAGACCAGACTAATTTCTTTCCTCCTAATGATGGCCTTTTGGCTGATGACAGGGCTGGAATCCTGAAGATCTGGATTCTGTATGCCACTAGTCAGCTGTGTATCCACAGGGAAGTTGTTTGCCAGCTTTCTGCCTCGCTTTTTTATCTGTACTTAAATAAAAAAATAAAAAAAGGCTGACTAATACCTGCCTCCCAGGCTGTGAGAGCACAGTTAGTAGGCTCATGCTGTAGGATCTTTGGGAAATGCTGCAGGAATGTTCTAGGGGTTTATTATGGTTAAGGTCCTGCAGTGAGAGAACTGGTTAAGCCTGGCTTATTGTTAGACCATTCATTAAGGAGCTTTAATAGCTGAAGCTCTGATAGAGGCTGTTCCTGCCTTCACCTGCAATTACCCTGGGCAGATCCAGAGGGTTGGAGTAAAGCTGGAGCAGAGCTGGAGCATCTGCAGGGTGTTGGAGCCTGCCCGGAGCGCCTCGCTGCCATTTCACGGCTGGCTTTGCATGCAGGTCATGCCATAGCCTCAGTGGGTTTGGGCACTTCAGCGTGCTGATGATGACTTATTGTGCCACTAGTGAGCCCTTAGCACCTTTTCATGCCAAAAGAGATGCTGTGAAATCAGCTGAGTTTTTCCTGTGTGTCTGCCTAACTCGGAATTTGCCCTGTTTTCGCTCTGTAAATAGAACAAAATTTAAAAAACACCTTTAAAAATGTATTAGCAATAGAAATTTTAGTATTAAAAGGTGTAAACCAACTATTAAAAACCTCTTAGATCTGGTAATCTTCAACCTTTTGTGTGAATGCTGACACTGTGGCTTTTAAAATTAATTTGCTGGTATATTTAAAAAGTATCTCAGAATTCCTTCCCTTCTGGCCACCATTATAATAACATAACTATGCAAGGAAAGGCAAAATCCCAATTTCTTGGAATATACCAGTGTTTATTTCCCAAACCAAGTAGTCATTAGCAATAGAACCTTATTAAACTTTAATGACTTTCTTAAAATTCACACTCACTTGAAAGTCAAGATGCAGCCTTGACAGCTGGAGGTCCTAATCCAGACAGTTTTATTTATCTTTGCAGTTTCATCTTTTCATTATTATATCCAAAAGTTGTTTTCTGTGTCATGGCAGATTGGAAATGTATTGACTGAAAGAAAAATAGAAACTTAGGTTGCTATTGAAATACAGGGCTGGAGGGAGTTGGGAGCAGGAAATGGATTGGTGGTGAATTTAAAATCATGAGTCTGCAAATTAATATTAATTTCGAGCTGATTTTAGTGCTGAATCAAAACCAGCTGTTATTCCACCTCTCCTTTCTCCCACTGAGCTGGATTGGCACAAATCTTTGGCTGCCAGGGGTGGTTCAGAGCAGCAAACTGGTCCAGCTGTGAAACAACCAGGGCTAGCAAAGGCAGAGATCTGGAGATAGCAACAGACAGAGGATGAGGATGGATGGTACAAACTTCTACTGAATTACACTGGGAGTATTTTTCTAAAGAAAAAAAAAAATAAACCAAACAAAACCCTGTCACTATTGGATTTCAGTTAATGAGTAAATTAACGAGTTTCACTTTCTGTTTCTTGGGCGTGGGTTAGCTCCAGCAGCTTTTGGATTGTCCTGGGGAAGACCCAAATCATTGTTATCCCTCCTTTCACTGGGTTTTATTTATTTGAAGTGCTTTTTTTAGGAATCCAAATTTTGATGCTTTATATTACTTGCACTTGCTTATTTTTCAAGGATATGTATTCAGCTTTAACTGAGGAAAGGCTTTTCTGAAAGGCTGACACAATTTGCTGTATGTTCATTGCTCATTGTTTTTATCATTTACATGGACAAGTATCCCTGCCTTAAAAAGTGGGGGAAAATCCCAAGCAGAATGTCTGTATCAAGGCACTGACTAGATGATGATACAGGTATTCCCAAATATTAAATTATATTTCTTATTTCAGGTATACAGTGGCTTTTTAAAATGTTAGGCCGTGGCCCCATGTGACAGGAAGGTGAAAAGTTACTTCATAATATTCAATCAAATTTATTGTTTAAGTGTGAGAATTACTTGCAGTATTTAACCAAGATCCTAAAGGTAGAAAAGGAAGCACCAATTTATATTAATTGTTTACAAATAGACTGTTTCATTAATACAAATGAGGAGAGTTTGTTTGTTTTTTTCTTCAGGAAAATCATTATTTTGGGTAAACAGTGCAGCACAAGAGAAGCCTCTCTGAGCACTGCGAAGCCCACCTGGCTTCCAGAGCCATCCAGAGAGATTGTGGTGGGTGTTTGAAGAATAAAACCTCTCAGTTTAAAGAGCATTTGGCTGCTGGTGTCAGGGCCTCCCCATGCAGAGAGCGTTTGCAGCTGCTGTCAGTGAGGCTGTGGGTGAGAGCCTCGAGGGTGTGGAGAGAGGAAGTCAGAAAACTTTAATATTTCTGATCTCTGTCTCTGAACAAAGAGGATGTTTCATTGGTGTCATCATTCATAAATTAGGAACTCCTGCCCAGCAGAGCTGTGAGGGGCAGGATGAAACCCCCTCTGTGCCTCTGTGTTCCAGCAGCTTGGAAATTGTGTCAGAGAGGGGATTGTGGAGCTGAGGAGCTCCCGCTCACCCTGGCAGGAGGAGCTGCTGTACAGAGCCACGAGGGTTTGCTCTGCTGTGCGGGGCAGAATCTGGGCAGGGAGTGAGAAAACCTGGCAAAACTCGTTGTGTTCATGAGTGAAGGGACGGCTGTGCTGGCTCTGTGCTGCTGGGGCAGGCTGGTTTGTAAAAAGGAGGGGATTTAACCCCAAAGAGCACAAGCTGGTGGTCGGAGGTGGCCAGGGAGCTGTGTGTGTGTGCGAGGGGAAGGTTTTGGTTCCTGTTTGGGGATGTCCCCACCCTGCCCAGGCTGCTGTGCCCAGCAGGTATTGTTCCCTCTGCAGCAGCATCAGGTCAGCTCCAGCACCTGGAGCCTTCTCCTGGCTCTGTTGGGCTTTTGGTGTCAGGGCACACCAGGAGAACAAAAATTATTATTGTTAAAATTTAGATTCCATAAACTGTCACGTTTCTTCTCAGGGGAAAATCTGCATGCAGTGTACAGGGGTTTTCTTGTGCAGGAATTTGTGTGCTGCCTTTTTTTTAGGTCAGGTCAGGGGAGAACATTTTGCCTTTTTATTGGGAGCTTGCAAAGATTTTGGAGGATCTTTGCTGCTTTTGGAGGTTGCTCTGATATCTTGGACCACCTTTGAGTGGGACATCTGCCCAATTGAGTTTTAGTTTTACATTATCCTCCATTTCCTTTTTTTTTTCCTCTCCTTCCCCCACTACTGCTATCATCCTTTGTGTTCTATGTACAAAAAGGAAGGATCAAACACTCCTTAAAATGTCCTCCTTCAGAGGGTTTGATCCCTGTATTGGCATAGCATTGAGATAAATGAATGTGCTGATGTTCCACAGTGAGATTGGAAAAAAAAAAAAAAAACAGTTAATAAAACATCTGGGTGGAGGGAGCAAGCCTCAAATGAAAGTTGCATTTCTGTTTTACGACAAGCCAAAATATTTTGGAATTAAAAGCAAAACTGAAGCTGAGTAAATTGATTTTTTTTTTTTTTTATAACCACTTGTACTTAGAGCTTATTTTATGTAATTACTGGGGCGTGACTTGAAGTTCTGGGCAGGACTTTGTGGCTTGTTAACATCGGGTTGAGCCTCTGATGTTGCAATGAAGAAGGAAGTGAGCGTGTGTCTGCTTGGGGAGGGGGACTGCAAAGCAATTCTGCCTGCAGTAGGTGGGAATTGCAGCTGCCTGGCTATTTTTAGCTTCAGAATACCTCATTTTGAATGTGAATTTTGTTTTTTTTCTTGTTAATCTGTGTTTGGTAAATTAAGCTCTTGGTTACTGTTTTAAAGGGTTTTTTTTCATACCAAAATGCACTAAACTAAATTTTATTCATGAAAGATTTTAAGTTCTTTTTTTTTAAACTTCCAGAGCTGCAGGACTGGGTGTGATGCATTTCCCAAATGTCTCTTGTCCTCTGTTGATTTTGCAGTTTTACATCCATGGGTAAAGATAGAGACATAGCAGGGATTGCAGGGAGAGGTGAGGCTTCATAGATCAACCTCTGTTTCTCCAGTTTAATTAAAGGAAAAAGAAAGCAAAAATAGTGGATCTGATTTTGTTCCCTCATTGTAAAAACATGCAGCAATAAGGATTTTTTCCGGGGTTGGAGGGAGAGGCAAGATAGCCTCAGTTTCCATCAGTGTTTTCCAGTCATTTGCTCTAACAGAAGTGATTCACTTCTGTTCAGTTGTTCATCCTGGCCTGAGGTGAGACATATAGAATGTTTCTATTTTAAGCTCTCCAGCATAATGGATGAATAAACTCACCCTTCTCATGGTTTTTGCCACAGTGGGTGAGCTTTCCTCCCTGGCATCTCTGTTTTGCTGCACTGGCCTCAAATGCTCACCCTCTGAGAGCTCTTGGTGTGCTGTCAGCACTGGTGGAAGAAAATGTTCTGGCCATTTTGCTTCAGGGTTGCTGATCTTAAACTGCACTGTTAAAAATAACAGGTTTTCTGAAGGCACACAGTGATGTTTTCCTGGCTCCCTGCCCCTTCTCCCCCCATACTGATGTGATTAAATGCCACCAAAACTCAGCAATCCTTGGGTCAAGTGCATAGCCATGTGCATTTGCTGCAGCATTAACAGTGGTTATTCCAGCTTTCTCGAAGAAAATTAAAAGTGTTTTCATAGATGGAAGTCTTCTGCTTGCCACAGTGAGTACCACACAAGCAGTTCATGTAGCAGCATAGAGTTTGGAGATTATTTTCAGGCTGCTTTAAGCTGTCTCATGCTGACTCAGTTTGGCTGTAAAAGGCTGAAGTCTTGTGATCTAGAGCAAGGTTTTTTGTGATGGGAGAACAGGTGTATGCTGGAGTTCAGCTTTTCTCTATGACCAAAGCATTTTTATGTTGATCTTGAAGGAGCTGCTTTCCCCAAATACCATTTCACTCCCTGAGCTTTGGATCATTCTGTCTTTGCCACTGTTAGGGTGGCCCTTTCACATTTTCTTTTTGAGAAGCTGCAGTGAAGTCTGAGAGTGTTATCTGAAATCAGACAGAGCTGATGGTGAATAATGCTTTCAGTTATGGGTTCAATAAATCCACGCTGGAAGGAAGGACAGGGCAAAAAGGCATTTCCAGGCCAATCATGGCAGGAGTGCCTTTAACCATCTGAATTCCTTGTGGCTTTTCCATGATCTCTCTACAGTGATCTGGGCATGTTCCACTGTTCTCAGAAACAGCTTTAAAATGTTGTCCTCCCTCCTAAATTAGATGCCAAATGATGCATTTACTGAATTGAATCAAGAAACCTCTGGTGGTTCAAATGGCAATCTTGAGCCAATGTGTAAGGCTGCCAGATTTATCTGCTGAGGAGCTGAGAGAATTTATCTCTGTGGAACTCAGAGCAGGTACTTAAAGAGCTCTGCTGCCTGTGTTGGGACTGACTTAAACCCAGATCCCAAACCATAAGCATAAATCAGATTTTGCTGTGGAATTTGTTTGGAAAGCTTTTGCTGGCTTGTACTTAATTTTAATGATGATATATTTTAATTGGCTGTCAAAAAATGCTTCAAATGAATACAATGCACTTCTTTTTATGTGCTGGTCATCTTGTTCCTTGTCCTTAAAGTGCTTGGGCTGTGTGTCCCTGTTTGGGAAGATAGTGCAGCCTTTTGAAGGACACATTTTCTGTGCAGCCTTTAAAATCTCTCTGGTTTGTGGAGTGTTTGCCTTGGGTTACCCTTTGAGATTTACGGGGTGGTTTGTGTTTGTTTTGACTGTTACTTTATCTCACTTTCTCAGAAAGTCCAGTCTCTTCTGGCCATGAGTGATAGGAGGGGAGGATGAGGAAGTTCTGGGAGCCTGTGTTTGGAATGCTGCAATTCAGGTGCACACTTGGATTATTTTCCCTAGCTTTGTGTTGGTTCTGTGATTGAAAGGGCTGTAAAGCTCCTGTGATGATGGAAATGAATTAAATGGTTAAATGTCTCAGTCATTCAGATGTGAAATGTCCTTTCTGTTTGTACTTCCCTTGGTGTTCCTGTGTATTGGCTAATCTTTGGTGACAAAACACTCCTTGTCCTGCCCTTGCACAGCAAATGGGCTTCCTCAACTCATTTATTAATCTTTAAGCTTGATACTGATATTTCATTTCCAGGTTTGGAAGCTGTTTCTCACTGCAGACACAGAAGTCAGTGTCATATTTACAGTGTAGTGGTTGGTTCATGTCCCCATGTTTGCCTGTGTGTTATTGTTCTGCACACACTGTGGGAATTGTTGTGTCTTCCTGAGTAACACTCACACAGCAGGCATGGATATGAAATGGGTTTTATAACACAATTTAAAAATGGCAGTGCTCTCATTCAGCTCTTCACCAGAGCTATGAATGATGCAGTGCTGAGGGCTGGTGGTCTGTATACTGAAGGATTTGTGCAGATGGATTTCTGGGTGGGTTGATATTTTTTTTAAAAAGCATTTTGAAGCTATACATGTTCTGTGTGTGTGTAGTGGGGTAGCTGAATCATCCTCTGTGGAAAAGAGCATTTTAAATCTACTTATGCATCCAGTGAAATCTTTGGGTCCTCCTTTTATCCAGGTGAGGTGGGTGCTGAGGTGCAGTGTAGGATTGCTGTGAGTTAATTCAGGCTGTGCTGAGAACTGAGCTCCTTCTGCATCCCTCGGGGTGCTGTGAGCTGTGGGCACTGGCAGCTGGAACTCAGACTGGGGCAGCCAGGTCAGTGCATGGATTCTGCAGGTGTTCCTGAGGTGCAGCTTCTGGCCAGGCCGACCTCATGTGCCAGCAGCCCTAATTGCTGGGAGACACTGCTGGATCTTAAACCTCGGCTTGCAGAATCAGTTCTTGGGAGCAGCAGTGCTGTGCTTGTCTCCATCAAACAGTTAAGATGCTTAGAAGCCACAGTTTTAATCTTTATGGAGAAGGAAATGGGAGTGTTGCAAGCACACCTTATATAATGCACATAATTACTGACATTACCCACACTTCTCCTGCTGATTCCAACTCCTGGGCAGGCAGCTGGCACTTCCCCAGAGAGGTGACACATGACAAATGTGTTCTGGCCATTTTGCTGAGCAGGTTTCCTGTAACAGCTGCCCATGAGCTGCTCTTCAGAGTCCCAGAGACCTCTGACAAATCTGGTTTGGTTTGTGTTTCAGTGCTGCTTCCTGTAGCATAACTTAAAATGCATAAGGGCAAATGGAGGCCATTGTATGCACAGGCCTGTCTGTGCTCTTTCCTGGTGCTTCAGGGAATTTGGATTTCTGGTTTTGGGAAAGCAGGAGGGACCTGGGAATTGGGTAGACTTGTGAACATAGAAGTTTTGGTTATAATATTCAGATTTTGTGTCTTCGTCTCCCCTTTGTAGCACTGATTGCAGCTATAAAGACACTATATTAATATGATTGTGTTGACATCTGTGGATTCTGCTTTGGTACTGAATGAGTGCTGCTGTGCAACTGAAGGCCATATGATGTATGAAAAGGAAGAAATTCTGATAAAATTGATACTCTGTTTCAGAACTAAAACCAGCTATGGATTCCTGCAGCCTGCTCTATGTTGCTTTATTGCTGCCAACTGTAGTGATCTGATACTTTGGAACAAACACTTAATTTAGTGTAAATATTTGCAAAGTATTCCAGCTTTACTTTACATCAGGTGTTTTCTGAAAATCCCCTGACCAGGAGTCTTCTAAAGAAAATTCAATGTCTGTGGGGGGAAAAAAATAATTTTAGGTGATATCTGATGCTGGCAAGGGGTTCTGTGAGTGCTGGGGAAAACTCTGTGTATTAGTTCTTTGTTCTTGTTGACATCCTGCTACTAATTTTTTTATTGTAAGATGGCAGACCATTGAAATGGGGTGCCACATTTAGCTAAACTAGGTGGAAATATATATTTAAGTTCATGCTTGGAGAACTTAATTGTCAGTATAAATATTGCAGATAAGTGGGTGGTGTCACAATTCACCAGAAGTTTTGCCTTAAGAAAGCTGAAGACTGGTCTGGGGTTGCAGAGGGAGCCTGCATGAGTTTGGGGACTCATATTCAGTAAAACCAAACTCTCACTTCTGGATTTATCTCTTTATTGGGATAGCAAATAGGTTTTTGTCCTCAGACCAAGGGCTTGTGCCCCTCTTTGCAGTCCCTTGGTGAAAATGAGTGAATCTTGTTCTGTGTCCATGGTCTTGTGTGAGCAGAAATCCTTCCAGGTGCTGCTTTGTGGTGGGTTTGTTTTAGGCTCTCTCCATTGATGAATGAGGTTGTGACTTTCAGGTATTCAAAAGTGAGGTGGAATTTCTCTTTTGTCCTACTGGATTTTTATCAAGAGTCCTGGTAATTCAAGAAGGCCATGGTGTACTCTGAAGGTGAGCCTGCTGCTGTTTGGTAATTCTAGGAGCCCCAGGCCTTAGCTGGAAGGGTTATTAGTTGCCTGCTTGCACACAAATGGCTGAGCTCTTGATTAGAAGTCAAACCCAAAAATGTGTCTATAACTTGAAATACACAACCAGTGCTCCAAAACTGTGTGCATCTTCATTGCAGCTCTTCATCCATGTGCTTTCTTTGCAGCTGTTTTGATCATGGACTAAAAATATTAAAATTGATCAACACAGTATAAAATAACTTCCCAAGTTTGGTTTGCACCTTGAATTTTTTTTGCCTAGCAAAAGACTCGATATTTGCTAAGCAAGAATTAGTTCTGTGCTGTCAGTGAGGCTGTGTTCCTTCCTTAGAGGCCATCTGATTATTAAAATCCTAATTTTTCTGGTTTACCTCAGGTAAATTTAAATTTTGCACATCTCAGTGCCTGTGTTAACTTGTTTGGAAGTGAGAGGTGGACATGACCAGGATGCTTTTAAGTTGAGAGTTTACTCCTGAGGCCAGTCTGGAGGCAGCAGCTGCTGTGGATGTGTCCTCAGAGAGGCTTTTGTGGGGCTGTCACAGGTGTGAGTGAGGGGACAGTGACAGATCCAGCTGTTGGCAGAGTGAGCACAAAGTATCTCCGTGATTTGGAACATCTGGGCATGCAGGAGGCAGCGTGGCTGTGGAAAATGAAGCATTTCCAGTCTGGTGTCTTGGAATGAAGTCAGAAGGTGAGAAAGAATTTGCTCCTCTGTAGTTTTGCCTATAACAAGGTACAGGGGAAGACTTGAAAAAAAAAAAAAACAAAAACTAGTATTTTTATGCTAATGATTAAACTATACTTTTATATTAGTAAAGAAAAAAACCCCTAAAAACAAATGATTTGAAGTTTAGGGAGGGACAGCTGTGGTAAGAGATTATAGAGCTAGTGATGCAGCACTTGAAAATGGAGGCAAGTGCTGTGGGGTGTTGCATATTTACTTCCCTTCTTCAAAATGTCCTCAAATTCCTGCAATTTATTTAAATTAGTTTCTCTTCTTCCAGCCTCTTCTGACCTTTAACGTTTCTTGCAAAATTTACATTACATTCAAATGAAACTGGGGAATGTTTTCCCAAAACAATCTTTCTAATTGTAATCTCTTACTTGAAATCTGCAGTGAGTACATTAAATATAATGTGTACATTTATTGATAGAAGTTATTTCTTCTCATTTGTGTGGGTGTTATATACAGTCACAGCACTGTTTCAATCACTGGCTGCCTGACTGGTTCCTAGAAAATACAGGGGAATTTCCTACCATGACTCATCTTGGAAGTAGCAGATGCTACACGCTCTCAAGCTGTGTATGGTAGCTCTGGAGTCTCAATAAAATTAATTGAGTGTTGGGGACACAAAAATATATTGGATTACTGTAGTGATTACATACTGCTACTGTTTATTCCTTTTTAATGAGGATGCTTAAGCAGAATCTTTATAAAGGTGATGATGCTTTCTTTTCTTTCTGTCCTGTGGCACTCCTGTGAAAATGTGTTTCTGCTTTGAAATTTCAGTTTTACCTTGCTGTCACTGGGGGGGGTGACTCTATTTTTAGTTCTTTATAATTCTGAGAAACCTTCCCCATGTTTTTTCTTTTCCTTTTTTTTTGGTTTTTATGCTCTTGAAAGTGACCCTGAGCCACATGTCACTGAGCAGCAGCTCTGGTCCCTTAGCAGCAGCAGATTGTGTCCCTGGCAGTGGGTCTGTGCTCCTGGGGAGTTCCTGGGTTCCTGCTGATCCCAGATACACAAATGGGCTTGGGAGTGTCTTGGCTTGAAAAGCCAGGTGTCTGCTTAGGGAAGGCAGGAGCCTCCCCTGAAATGGAAAATGTAAACCCCCTCCCTCTGAATTATTATAATTTTGAAATTAAAAGGCTCTCAGGCAAAGACATGGGAATAGGAATAACAGTTCTTTACTAGGAAAACTAAAAATACAAATGCAATAGTATAATAAAAAAAAAACTGACAGAGTGAGACCATGCCCTGCCCCCTGTGTGTCAGGGCGGTGTCCCAGCCCCATCCCATGGGGGCTCAGCCCTCCTGCAGTGCCAGCTGTGGCTCTGCTGCAGCAGGGATCCTGCACAAGGGGGGAGTTTTCCTCTGCAGCTCCAGGGCTGCTGCAGATGGGCCTGGGCTTCCTCTGGCCATGCAGGGCAGCAGAAAGCTGCTCCTCTGGCAGTGCAGGGGGCAAAGGCTGCTGTGCTGTGCCAGGCTCAGATTGGATCCAGGTAGGAATGCTTGGCTCCTCCCCTGGGCACAGCATCTCCCCATGGGATGCTGGGATGGGATCAGCCCTGCAGGGACACTCAGTGGCCATGGACAGCAGATAATTAATAATTAATGACCCCTGAACGGAAGAGATCTCCTGGAGGGAGGATTGGTTGTGGGAGAGATAAAGAAAACTGCCCAATGAACAGAGATAATGAATGAACTGCCCCACCTCTGACAGATGACAAATAGGATCCACACCCCCATTTCCAGCCTGAGACAGAGTGTGGCATTCACGTTCTCTGAAAAAATCCCTTCGCCCAGGATTTTTCTCCTGGGAAGCTTTCCTCAGAGAAAAGGAAAACAATTCTTATCTCATTGCTTCTCCTGTGTTGTGCTCATGTGGAATGTGTTTGGAGATTGTTTACCCACAGGTGATTGTTTCATTGGATTCTGGTGTGAGTTGTTTTCACTCTTTAGCCAAGCTGTGTCAGGACTCTGGAAAGAGTCAGGAGTTTTCATTGTTATCTTTTTAGCCTTCTGTACGTATCCTTTCTGTATTCTGTACTGTAGTATAGTATTCTTTAATGTAATACAGTATCATAAAGAAATAAATTAGCCTTCTGAGAACACGGGGTCAGATGCATCATTCTGCCTTCATATATTCCCAGCAAATCCAATAACAAGGTTCTGTGCCAGGGCCAGCAGGCTCACAGGGCCTCTGCAGGGTGTCACAGTGCAGGTTTGGGTTCAGTGGGATTCCCCTGGATGGGATCAACCTCCTCCTGGAGCTGTGCCCTGCTGCCATGTCCAGCGAGCTGGGATTGAAGAGACAAGGAGCTGGATGGAGGTGCTGGGTGCCTGGCATGGAGCACAGCTCCCTCCTGCCATGGTGGAGGAGAGGGCAGAGGTGGTTTGAAGGGAACTGGAAGGGAGTGGCTCTCCTGTGGCTGAGTGTGCCAGATGAGATCCCCAGCTCTGCCCTGTGGAGCCTCAGGATCAGTTCTCATTGCAGCATTATCCAAATAAACTCAACCTGCTGCCTCAGCAGCTGATGTTCCTCTTTCTTCCCATGTGGAACTCTGGATTCCCACACAGGGATGGGTCTTGCCTGGAGGCACATGGTGCTCCAGAGGAGACTCAGAGTGTTAGTAGAGTGCTGTCATCTCCAGACCCACTTCAAATCCAAGAGATCCTTGTGGTCTGCCCTTTTCCATAGCCAAGTGAGGGTTGGCTTGCTGAGAATAAAATGTAAAGCTTTGGGGAGCAGTGTAGTGCCAGCCTGTGGGTGTACAGGGCTCTGTGGGATGCCCTTACCTCCTTTGAGACTCAAGACCATCTCATTCTTGGGGAATATTCCCTGAATTTACTCCTTTGGCAGCCCAGGATGGGTGGTATTTATCTCCCTGATGTGTTTTATGGCTTTATTTTTATGGGAATGTCACCCATCCTGGTGTTGGGGGCTAATCTGGAAATGAACAGAAAAACACTGGCTGGGTTTCCCAGCCCTGGATTTTGGGTGGCAGTTCCTTTGTTCAGAAACACAAAATGAGCAGTGTGTGCCTTATCTTGTGGAGCACACAGTGAAATATCTGAGCAAGGATGGAATTACATTGTTACTGGAGGTTTTCCTGGGAGAAGGGAGAGTCCTTCAGTGCTTTTCTGCCTCAGATCTGGGTGCAGAAATGGCTTTTGCTGCGTGGCGCTGGAGGGAGCAGCAACTCTCACTGGGAACCTGCAGCCTTGCCTTAGGCCAAGGAGCCAGCTCTGCAAAGCCAGGCTCAGCTGGTGGTGCCCAGCCCAGGCTGGGGTAGGTGGGACAGGGAGGAAAAGAGGAAGCCTGGAGCTGAGCCTCAGCACGCTGCACTTCCCTAGAGAGCAGCAGCAGCAGAGGCAGTTCCTCTGCTGGCCTTCATCCATCATTCATGCACAGTTTAAGCACAGTATAGGCTTGCTCTGGAACCTTGCTGTGGGAAAGTTCCCTTCTCACCAAAGAAATGTGGAGCTGAGTTTTTTCCCAACAGCATCATCTCAAATGGTTGGAAGCTTCTGTGTTTGAGTTTGCAAGATAAATTCTGTGGTTATTGCTGATATTTATTTTTTTCCAAAGTCACATAATAGTTAAATTTGCCTGGGTTAGAAGTATGCAGTTCTGCTGTGTGCTGTTTGTATACAAATATTCAGTATTTTTCCCCTGTAGTTGCACTTTTGAAAATGTTAATTCTTCTCAGCATTATAAGGAAAAATCACCAAAATGTATAGTTATTTAATACAAAAAGCTTTAGCAGAAGAGTTCAGTGCAGCTTCCCCTGAAGGCTTTAACATTACATGTGTGAAACTCAGGGTAGCTTTTCTAAGACCATTCTTGTTATCATACTAGATTTAGTTATACATTTATACTAAGTATTGATTAATTAGGGAGACCCATAAAGGAGTTTTTCCCTCATCATTTCTGTCTAGAATTTCCTTTTCTAGGAGTCTGTAAGGTCCTGTACAGTAATGACCCTGATACAGGTGACTTTCCAAAGTCCCCTGCCCTCCTTCAGCATTTTTGGCTGACATGACCATAAAGTAGAAGACTGAACCATCACAAATTTATTAGTTAATACCAGAATTTTTCATTCCTTTGATTAGTGGCACTATGCCTCAGTCTGCAGAAAAACATATTTCATTCATAGAGTGGCTCAGCTGTGCTCGAAATTAACCAGAACAAAATAATGAGCCCTGCAATTGAGAAACTGTCTCCAACTAAAAATATTCCTGACTTAGATGATGGGATTGGATCCTTTCATAGTTTTACTACAAATATCCCCTTAGGTTCATTCTGCCTTGGATGCTGAATCCATAAAACAGGGCTGTTAATATGCACACCAGGCACCAAGCAGTGCTGGAGACTTGCAAAAACTGGGAATTCCTTGATTTATTCATAAAGCAGGGAGAATAAGTCTTGAAAATTTGATCAGATGCCAGTTCCTTCAGTAGCCACGCGATCCAGAAACCTTTTTATAGCTGTGCTCACATCTCTGAGGACTGTTAGGCTTAATTAGTGTTTGAGACTCTTGTACAGAGCATGTCATGAAAAGGGAAGCTGTGCTCAGGGAATTTGGCTTCAGGGAATGGGAAGGCAAAGGATGTAGCAGCATTTGAGTTAAGTTTGTGTCCATTCTCTCACTTAAAAATACCCTTTCTGTGTTTTTTAGAGGATTACTGTTATTTGGGGTGTTGAATTGACAGGTGTGGATGCAGAATCCTTCACGTGGACTTTCTTTCAGATATTTAAAAACAATTCTAGGTTATAAAAAAACACAGAATGGCATTGTTTAAAGTATGTATCTGTATATATAAAAATATACATAATATAATAATATATATATTATACATAATATGTATAATATGTAATATTATATTATTATACATATTAATGTATAATAATATAATAATGATTAAATGTAATATTATAATATAATAATATACATATATACATATATATACATAATATAATAATATAATATTATATATATGTGTATATATATAAAGTATATATCTAAAGAAGGCTCTTCTCTGTGGTATGAGGATGGCTGAGCCTGATAAAATGGTTCTGAAAATGTTCACTGTCAGGCAGAACACCCTTAATTTCTCCCATCTGCAAACCAGAATAATATTTATATTCTCTGAAGGGTCAAGTGAGGGGACCATCTCTCTGGGAAACTGAACATCTTTTTCTTGTACATAAACTTGTTATGGATCCAAAAAAGAGTATTTTCTCCTGAGCACTGACATCTCCCTGCACAAATACCTTCAGGGCTATGCAGAATATCATCAAACAGCAGAAAACCTTTATCCTGTGGGCATTTCTGGGGCTTCAGTGGGGTTGGGTGATATTCTTTATCAGGACAAAATTTGCTTCATCTGTTGATGTCTTGCTTACCAAAGGTATCAAACCCCTCAAACCTCATTTCCCTGCTCCTTTCCTCAACACACGCTTCCCCAAAATCTAAGTTATAAAAGGTAAATGGAAAATAAACTGTAATCACAAGGTAGGAGTGATTGAATAGATATTTGTGTATTTTTAACTGGGAAAAAAAAAGTTGGATTATTTCAGAAGAATTTGCCTTTAATGCTGTGTGTATTTTTGTGGTTTAGAACCCTGTATCTCACATAAATACATTTTTTAGAGGAATTTAAGCTGAGTATCTGCCCCCTAAGCAGGTGAGGTTCGCACCATGAAATGTGGGAAAGCAGGAGGTTTATCCAGCCCTGCTGCTGGGGAAGGACTCCAGTCTGTCTTAATAGAAAGCAGAACTGGAATAGACTGACGTAAATGACTGATTTTTTTCTGTTTTAAGTCCAACAACATTGCCTGCAGGGGAAAACACAGTTGGCAGAGACATTCCTGGTGATGAAAGCTTTACTGTAGCAGTTAAGATTAGTTGTCTTTAGACAAAAACCTCATGTTTTGTTTAATCTCCATTCAGGCTTTTTTTTTCCTCCCTGGTTAAAAAGGTAACAAGTAGGGCATCGAGATCATATCAGTGAATGAACTATATAGATGTTTTATTCAGCAAAAAGAGCATTTTGGTTTCTCTTAGAAAAGTTTATAATTGCTTAATTGCATGAGATTTAAGATTACAATACTGAAATTCTACTACAGCCTTCAAAGTCTGCTTTGTTTAGCATTGCTTTCAAGGCAAGGCTTGAAGGAAAAAATGTAGTGGAGCATTTTTTAAAAATAGAAAATTGAGAGTTTTTCTGTCAAAATTCAAGACTGAAAATCAAGGATGCCCAGCCTTATCTGGTGGTCTTGAGCTCAGGGTTTTTTCCCCCTGCAAAGCAGCCTTGCCACAGCAGAGGATGTAAATAATATTTGTGTAACTGGGCCTTGCTCACACAGTCCTGGTGGCTTGGAGCTATTTTATCTCAATATTTGTCCAAATAAACAAAGCTTTCAGTGGTCAAGTGATGCCTGAACATCTCTCTCTGGAAAGCACTGGGCTTTAGCTGCTCAAGTGGCTCTGAGAAAGTTGTTTAGATCAAATTGGGAAATTGTGGAACACTGGGATGCTTCATGGCAATATTTGTAATATTTTAGCTCTGGCCATGGTCAAATGTAGCTGTTTGTCAGTGGGGACCAGCCCTGAGCCAGCCTTGGTGGTGACAGGATCCACAGAAAGCTGCTTGAGGGTTTGATCAGTGTTTTATCTACAGCAACCATACTTCACATGGCTCTGGTTCCCAGAACATCCTTGGAACAAGTTTGACAGTTCCAAAGAGCCCTAGAAAGTATAACTGGAATTTGTCTGTTAGATGAAAACAAATCAAGAGTTTTTATTCATTTTCTTCAGCTGTCACTCTAGATGTTGGAATACACTGAAGTGCCATATTATAATATTTGGCAAGGATAATTCCTTACCAGGAACAATAAATGTGGCTTAAAGCAGGTTTTGTGTTCCTTGTCAGGGTAGCAGCAGGTTTGGAGTCAGATGGTTTGGGCAGGTGTGTGTGAAGGAAAGGGAACAGTGAGGGGGGAATGTGCTGGATTGCTGTGGGAGCCTGCCAGGGATTCACTGTGAAATCCTGGATGGAGAGAGAGCTCCTGAGGTAAATCCACAGGGAAATGTGTGGTGCACTTGTGTGTGACTGAGAGGGGTCCTGAACTGCATCTCCTGAGGGATGGGGACCAGCCCAGGAGATGCTGCTGGACTCTGCTTTGGTCTGGGGCTCCTCACTGAGGGAAACCTCTCTGTTTCCCATCTGAGCCTTGCTCTCAGAGCTGCAAATGGGTGAAGTCATCAACTGAGAAGGTTTTGTTGCTATAACCAGAATAGAAACATGTAATGTTTTTATGTCCATCCTTACTTTTGTCATTGCATTTATCCCAACACTCCATTTGCCTATTTCTGACTGCCTCTGCCTGCTGAGCAGATGTTTTCAGAGAGCCTGTCTGCAGCAACCCCCAGGTCTTTTTCCTGTGTGGTTACAATTAATTTAAAATTCAGCAATGTGTAGAGTAGCTGAAAATACCACTACTTGCTGTCTGTTACCCTATTTTTGTACCAAATGCATTTCAGCAGCCCCTGTTGTGCTGCTGAGATCTCTCAGGTCTGAGTCACTCAAGGTGGACCTGGCTGTGTGTTTTTTTATCACAAAGCTATCTATGAGATAAGTGACCAAAACCCTTTTGGTGCTGCTAATTCAGTACACACAAATCTGTGCCATTACTCCATCTCAAAAATAGAAAACTGCTCAATGGCTTTTTTTTTGGTGGCGATTCAAAATAGTAAATTATCATTAGAGCAAAAATAAAGCTCAGTCACATCTTAGAGCAATCTCCACATGGTTCTTCCTGTACAGTGTTTGCCAATAAGCCTGAATTTTTGTTAGCCATTGAGCACATATTTCAGCATCAGCTGCCAGTCCCTTGGCTTCTCATGCAGAAGTAGAGATATTTCTAAATTATGGTGACCTTTCATTTTGCTTTGCTGTCCGTTTTGTGATATTTTCTTGTTTCAATGATGTCCCTGACCTGAATTTCCGTGTTCCCCTGCCCTCAAATGCCACGGGTGTCCATCAGTGCCACCCCCAGAATCTCCCCTTGTCCCACAGCCTCCCCCCAGTGCTGTCACTTGGGATTTTTGTGCAGTGACCTGATGTGATCTGGGGACTCCAGCAGGAGTTTGTCCCTCCCCTCCTGCTGGCTTCCCTTTCCTGGGCTCTGGGAGCCTTCAGAAAGCTCCATCAGTGACCAGAAAATTGAACTGGAGCTTGGATGATGTTTTTTCTCCAGCTGATATCCGTGGTGCCTTTTGCTGCACCCGTTTTTCATTTTTGGGAATTCCAGCAGACAGAAATGCACTCGGTGTTTGTGCTAAAAGCTTTTCTAGTTGGTTGGAAGGGAATTCTGCTCTCCTGATTATGTTCCTATCATAGCAAATTGCACTGCTGAAGTACCTCATAAAATACTCTGTTTCCATGGTGATCTACCTTCCACTTTTCCTAAAAGGACCCACCAGGTCCTGGGAGACAGACTCTACTTTTTGCCTCTGAGAAGATTAGTCACATCCCATATTTTCCCCTTAGTTCTGCCTTGTTTTCTTTACACCAAGTAGTTGGAGTTTACTGATCTTTTTTTTTCCTTCTGCCTTTAACACTTTGAAATATTAAATCTTAGCACATTAAAGCTCCTCTGAGGACGTCCCTGTGCACAAGGATGCAGCACTGAAACTTGCATGTGGAATTTCGAGTGGAAAAAATGAAATTTAAGCATAGATTATTTAAAATGAGAATTGAAACTGTAAAATTCTTCAATGCTGCAATGCTAATTTAAAAAATAGAGAATGCTGAGAGGACAGGTACAAGCTGTGCATTCTAATCCAGGTGACTTTCTTGTTCCTGTCCCTGCCAACCTCCCTTTGGTGGAACCAAAACTGTTTCTGCCTGAAGAAGGCTCTGACTTGAGCTGCAATGTTAAATTCATTTTATACATCTGATTCCAGTGCTCAGTGAAGCAAATGTTTGTTTGCCTTCCAGTTCTAATTTAAAATTGTAGTTTTTTTCTGCATTAAAGCAACATTAAGGGTCTTTTCTGACCTGATAAAACCTTAATGCTGATGACAAAACTTAAGGCTGAAATCACAGACCTGGACCTCTCAGTTATCCAAGAGTTATCTCAGTTATTTAAAGAGTCTCTGAGTGTTGTATATTCCCATATAATGGCATAATGTCATGGTGTGGTAGCTGTAATTTCAGTCTTAACTCAGATTTATTTTTAATCTGTTAAAGCAAATGAGCTGTTTCAGTTTAGAATTCTGTAGGATTTTGGTTTGGGGTTGGTTTTGGTTTGTTTGGGTTTTTTTTTTTTTTTATTCTTTCATAGCTTTACTCTGGAACTTGTAAAGGACCTATATGACAATATATTAAAGTTTTTCTTCCTTATTATTTCCTAATTTTATTTTTTAATTTTCTTTTCCCCCCTGTCATGTGTGATCTCCATTACAGCCTCCTACTGGAAGGAGCCATTCATTATTCCCAGTTATAACCCTGCATGAAAACTGTCATCATTCACTGTGGGTTTTATTCCCATCTCAGCAGTCTCTGTCGTGCTGTTTGGGGGTGGTTTGCTGTATTGTGGCAGGAAAAAATCTGTTTATTACTTTCTTACCCATGATATTTTGGTATTTTCATGATAACTGGGATAACTTGTGTGTGCAGCTAAGGGCTGTGATTGTCACAAGGGTGTTCAAATGATCCTGAAGAAGGGGGATCCGTGAGGGGGCTGTTGTACAAATGCATGTGATGACTGATACAGCAAACTTGGAGTTCTCTGTGAATAAAATCAGCACATGATCCTTCTTCTTTCCAGACTTTCAGCCATCCAGTGCTCTTTTCATAGAGGATAAACACACTCTTCTTGGACACACTTATTAGATGGTAATAAGGAGATGTTGGATGTTAGCCCCTCATATTTCACTTCTATCAATCTCTTTTATTAATGGCCATAAAAGTTGCAGGTTATAAAAGAATAAACTGAGAAATCCAGTGGGTAACTCATGTAATATCAATGACTGATATTTCCTTGGCTGGTACCTGCTAGACTAAGTCTATCATCCCTTAATAATAATATTCCCATGTGAAATGGAGTTTGTTGGGTTTTCCCAAATAAGCTTTTTCTAGTTTAATTAGAAAACTTTAAACTAGAATCAGACTTTGGCACCTGAATGGAACAGGTGTAGCCATTTCTGCAGATACCAGCATGGAACAAATTCCTGTTGTTTATGTTAATGGCTGTGCCTGTAAATGGGTCAGAGCTGGGTGTGCTGGAGTCACAGAGGGCAGGAGGAGCAGAAATGATAAAGTGAGGCAGTGCCAAGGCAGTTTCCTGAAGTGTTATCTCTGCCTGGCACAGAGCAGGCAGGAAGGAAGGAGGGCTCAGAAAGGAGAAGTTGTAGCAGGGACAGATTCAGGGGGAAAAGAAAGGGGGAACTATAACACAGTGAAAAAGAGGTGTCTTGAGGGATTTTTATCATGGAAGTGTGGAAAGCCAGCTTGGGAGTGTTGTGGAAATGTGTTGGAATGCTGTGGCTTTCTCTGCTTAATAAACCAGCTGCAGTAGGGGAGGATGAGAAACATTTCCCTTTTATCCATGGAGAGGAGGAGGAACAGCATCCACAGCACTGTGCAACTCACCTTCTGTAAAATTGATGTTTGGAGCTGTTTTATTAGGGTTTTATTAATACTTGTTGTTTATTAATAGTTGTTTTATTAGTAGTCAGCCATGGTGAAGATCCCTGGATTTTCTTGAAGAACGTGCTTCACATACACCTTCCCCTTCCCTTGAAAGAGAAGAAAAAAGTGAAACCTCTACAGTTTGGTTTGTTGTGAGATGTTCTCACCCTGCATGACCAGGGAATGCCTTTTCTTTTCCTCCTTCATGCACACAGCCTGTGTCTGTTTCCTTATTTTGTGTAAGGACCTCCTGCATGATTTCTTCTGGCCACTTTTACTGTGAGGCAGCTGCCAGAAAATCAGAACCTGAGTTTATGTTTTCTTGCACAAAGAGAATAAACAGAATTTTAAAATAGAAAACTCCTTTTTCAAAGTCAGCTAATGTTATGACAGAATCCATGTAGCTACACCAGGACTCACTCACTGCCCTGCACTTACATAATGAAATCACATTTTGCCCCAAATGGAGGCAAATCCCAGGATTTTTTTACATAAATATGTTCCTGTGCCTGTCCTAAAGCACAGCTTTTCCTTGCCTAGCACACAGTAACTGTCCAGTAACATAATTATATGTTCACCTCAGGTCATTAAATCTAACAGTCCCTGCAGTTTCTGCCTTTAAGGGGCAAATCAGAAACCAGGCCATCTAAGTCATGATAAGGAAACTACTTTTAAAATACAAAGAATTCTGTTGTGTTCAGAGTTATTGTGGCAGTCACTTCTTAGACTTCAGGAAAACCTGAACTGGAGGTGGAGATGAGGTTTCAGCCTTGTTTGCTATTTAAATGACCTGGTGGCCACTGTGGTGGCTTCAGTGTCCCTGGGGATGCTGCAGCTCTGAGTTGTGATGCAGGTGAGAGGAGCAGCTCAGATCTCACTGCACCATCACCCTGGACACTCTGGACACCTCTGGGAATAGATTTGTCACCTGCTGGATGGGTTTTTTGTTTTATTTTTCTTGATTATGTGCTGGTCAAAATATAAACTCTTTTTTAAAAGTACCTAAAAATAGCTTTAAACCACAAAATGGATGCAGCTCTTTGGAAGCCATTACATTAATAGGTAGGAAAATCTGAGTGTGCTGGTGTCTCTTGAGGCTTCCACAAACAAATCCAGTGACTTATTTGTGCCTCTGAGTAGCACACACAGCATAATACTCGTCAATTTATAATGGTCTGGAGTTTTAAGCAACATGATGAGGAGCCTGATAAAAACACTAAAGAGATGATGAAAATAGGGAGGCAATTTTCTCAATTTCATGACCCATCTGTGATGCTTTTTAGAGATGTTTTGGTGAGAGGATCTGATGAAATTTGTATTTCTGTGTATGATGCTACTTGGGCTTATGTATGTTAGGGTTTAAAATGATTCCCAGATCTTTCCTCCCTTCCAGATGTACTGCTGAATTATTTCAAGTGTGCCATGATGAAATATTATGAAATGTTGTTGCTGGGAGCAGGAAGCCTTTTTTCTTCCCTTTATTTTTAATTAGGCAAGGTTTATTTCATGACTGAAAGTGTTTAATCTTGTTAAATAAACCTGAGAAACTCTAACAATGCTCTCTAGATTTTATGGTAAAATACAGGTTCTAATCCAAGACATGTTAATTACCCTTAAACTTAACAAGGGCATACATATTTCATTAAATTGTTTTAAATTAAGCTATTGGGAAGCTACACCCAGTGACTCTTGCTTTTTCATCACATGTCTATTGTGAGAATGAGATGCTGTTTGACTTTTAAACTGAAGCCCAGGCTGTAGCCCATGGTTTGGGGTAGCTGTGATTATACATATTGAGCAAACAGTGGAATTTCAGAGCACAACTGGGACTATTCCTTTGGGGAGGGCTGGCCTGTGGCTTGATTTCATACTTGTTGAAACATTCCTGATGACTAAAACTGATTGTTTCTTGAATTTAAGCCCACTGATTTTATTTTTAATTTTTTTTTTTAATAAGGTTGTCTTATTTTAATTTTTAATGAGTTTATTGTCTTTTGCTGTATAAATGGTGCTCGTAGGGGAAGCATAAACTGAATGTTTCCTTTAAAACTACTGCTCCTCATCAGGAAATAAAGCTGTTTTTGTGAAGCTCCAACAAGCCCTGCAAGTTATTAGCTGGATTTCATCCCCCAGGGGCAGCGTGCAGCAGTGGCCTGGGTCAGAGCAGTTGTGATTCAGGGTTTTATTAGCATGAGTAATGTGTGAACTCCTCATGACCTGATGCACACACGAGCTCTGCTCTGACCCCCAAGCACAGCCCTGGGATGGAATTCCAGGTGCACTGCAGAGCCAACACTCCAGAGGGAAATTCCTGCACTTCTGGAGGTGCTGAACAGCTGTGGCTGCACCCAGGTGTTTTGCAGGAATGGGGGTGCCCTTGACCTGGGTGTTGTGGGGAGTTATTCCTTAGAAAACCATCACTAGAGGTGGTGTTTGAGGAGCTGCTGTGGCTGTGGTCAGTCTGTCCAGCCTTCCTGGCTGTGTCCCCATGTCCTGAGCCTGCTCCTCCTGCTGTGTGCCCTCAGGGCCCTGCCCTGGTGCCTGCAGAGCCCCAAATGCTCAGCAGTATTAGTCCTTCCTGCTGAAGGTCACTGGGTACCTTCTGTTCCACTTCCATCCCAGGTGAATCATTTTGCTTCACAGAAATCTGAGGGGAGGACGTGAGAGGACTTGCTGCTTCTGGGCCAGAGTGAAATCTTTCCTGAGGGTCTTGGAATTGGTGATTAATTAAGCAAACAAAGGCTGTAGTAGAGATGCTTTTTGTGTGCTCTGTTCATAATTTGAGTTTCTGTGCCAGGTATGTGAATCTGCCTGGTTTAAGCATTAAAATGGGTGAAATGCCTGGAAAAAACCACAAATGTTGTGTTCACTTGCATCAGGTTAGTTGGGCAAGATAATCTTAACAACCAAAAGAAATTACACTGAACAGCTTAAGACGTGGAGTTCCAGATGTTCTCCAAAAAGCTTCTTCATCCAAGGTTGTGGTCTTCATGTGAGGGAATCAGGCCAGGATGAAGGGTTTGTGTTTGGCCTGGCCTTGCAGCCATATGTACCAATTAAAGGGAAGGGGAAGAGCTCCAGCTTCTCAAAAACAACACAAAACCTGCCCAAATCAAACCAACAAAACCATGTCAGTTTGTGGGTGGGGACTGCAGGGGAACTTGAGCACCTTCCTTACTTCAAGCTCAAAAGTTTTCTTACTCAGTTATCAGGTGAATTTATCTCAGAATTCCCTTCTTTACGTTGTGTTCCAGGTTTTGGAGAGACTGAAGTGATGAAGTGGGGCTCTGTGCTTGCCATTCCTGGGAAAATAATTCTGGTGTGAATTTATTCCCCTCAAAATAGGCATCTAAAAATGGGTGCATGAGCCATGTCATGTTGCTCCTCCTCTGAGTGGAATCTGCTGCTGGTCCACCCTGTTTCCTGTAGTTTGTTTTTCTGCATGGAGTGGAAAACTTTGTCCTTGTTTTGGGAAGCACCCTGGTGTAGTTAGGAACTAAAATTAATTTTGTGAGTTTCTGGGCACATTTGAAACAGCCCTATGGTGCTGTGAGATGCAATTCAAACTGGGTTTTCACAAGCCACACATTCTTGACTTCTCAAGTTTATCTCATTGACTGACATAATTTTAGATCCACGGATTATTTGGAAATGTCAGTTTAGCTTCTCTTAAAGATGCTTCCAGTTGTGTTTTGTTCTTATTTTCAGGCCAAGGTGGTTTTTGTTTGTATTAATACAGCACCTGGAAGTTGTAAGTGGTAGGAGAGAACCTTTGTGTAGCAAAAGTAGTTAATTCATGGTTTTTAAATGGGAGGGTTGCTTAGCATTGAGGGAACTCTGCTGTCTGAACACAATCCTGATCTCCCAAACCCCCAAAATCTTGAGTCACTTGTCATTCCCCTAAGTTACAGCCAGTGTGATTAATGATGTTTCCTTCTGGGGTCTTCAGGACATGCAGAGTCTCAAATGCTGCTTTACAAGGATGAAAAGCAGAAATCAGCTTCTAATAGAAATTGTTTCTCAGTGTATTAATTCAGCACTTTGGTAATGAAAAGGACCTGCTCAAATTTGCCATATCTTGAACTTAAGTTTTTTCTACTAATGGCACTCAGCTCTTACAATGCTCTGCCTTGATTTAAACCATTTTTATTTCAGTCTCCATATCTAGAGGAGATTTGGATTGTTAAGATTGGATTTGTGACCTTGCCAGCCCAAATGGAAGTGTGATGTGTATCTGTGGTGTTTTACACTGCCCAGGACCCAAACCGTGCCTCTGGTGCTGTGCTGGTGTCTGCAGAGGGCTCTCAGGCTTTGTGGGGTCCTGTGGATCGCTCTGTGCTCAACCAGCACAACTCAGGTTGCTGTTGATTCCCTTTCCATCCTAAGTTTTTAGGTTTTCATTACTGGGAAATAATAGCCCTGCTGAACAGATTTACCGGGAAGATTTACTTGCCTCACTACTTGTGTCTGCCCTAATTGGAAAATGACATTATTACTTAGGGCTTAACTCTAAGTATTGACATTTAGCCTCCCATTTTAAATACCTTGAATGCTGGAGCTGCACAGCCTTTCCTAATGGCAGAGAGGTTCGTTTGACTGGAGATGGATAAACTGTTTTCTCCATCAGTTTGTTTTTATTTTTTTTTAAGCCAAATGGATATTTTTGTTGGCTGAAGAATGCCAGACCTGAAATACTGCATTCTTTGCCCTGTCTGCAGGGCTGTAGTAAATATAGCACCTTTGGGTGAGGCCAATCAGCTGAAAATGAATAAACATTTCATTCATCTGCCTTTGTTTATACTTGAGATATTTTTTTTAAAAGCAAAACAGTGCAGAACCTTTTTTTGATGCTCTTCAAATAGCCTTTTAACAGCTTGATGCTATTGGCCTGTGGTGAGATAAAGTAACAAAAATAACATTTTTGGTAATGTTAGCTATTAACAGAAAGATTCCTGCTCATTTATTTTTTTTCCCTAATAAAGCAGAGCATGAGTTAGTGTGTCATTAAATCAGGTGCCTATTAATTCAGATTTTGGCAATGTGACTATTGCACTGTGCTTAACTTGGAAGCATTTCTGCTGTGCATGTAGCTGCAGGATAACATTTTCCATGAGTTCAGGCTATTCCCAGCTCTCCCTGTGTGGGGACAGCAGTGGCTCTTTGGGGGTGTCCCTACACCCATGGCAGTGGGGACATCCCTCACGGTGACCTGATTGCTGCTGGTGTGGCTCACTGGCTGGTGCTCCTTTTCCATCTTTTCATTGCTCATCCTCTCCCTGCTGGGATCCAGCAGTGTTTGACCCTGATGCCCAGGGTTTTCCCTGGAACCTTCTGTGCCATCAGGCAGAACTCAGAGACTCAAGTAATGGACACAGCCTTGTCAGCTTCTGACAGAATCATGGCATGGTTTGGCTTGGAAGGACCTCAAACCCATCCAGTGCCACCCCTGCCATGGCAGGGACACCTTCCACTGTCCCAGGGTGCTCCAAGCCCTGTCCAGCCTGGCCTTGGGCACTGCCAGGGATGGGGATTTTTTCTGAGCTTTCTCCTTTTTATAAATTATCTAAAAAGCAGTGTCTGAGACGGAGCTTCCTGTGCCCTAGCAAGCTTAAGAGTCTTTATAAAAACCAAATAACGTGACATTTAACCTCTTTTCCTGGTTTTCTGTCCTCCAGTGCTATATAGTCCAAGGGCTTTGGAGCATAGGAAATGCTTATCCTCACCTGAAGACCCCCCATTAACGTTCTCAGCCAGTTCTCCTTGTGCTTCCCCTGTGGTCACTGGCCTTTACTGGATGTGGTGGTTTTGTGTGTTAGAATAAGGTGTAAAACTTCAAAGTCATGTCTCTAAATCCAGTTCCTTGTTTTTCTTTGCAGAGGAGGAGATTCTGGAGGGCTGGGAGCACGGGACAATGCTGCTGGAAGGAATGTGAGCCACAGAGCATGGTTGGTGCCACAGCTATCCAGGTGAGCTCCTCTCACTGCCCCTCTCCTCTCTGCTCCGTCACTGACCCTCAGCCAGGCCAAAATTCTGCCTTTATCCAGGTGGCACTTGAACTCCAAAACCTTCTAAAGCCTTTTCTGTGTGTGTTTTAGTTTAAAATTTATCTGGTTGTTACATTTCAGCTGGTATCCCAGTAAATGTTGCCCTGGTTTAGGTATAGCTGAAGGTCCTGGTGTGTGTTTGCAGGAGTTTGTTGTGCGTAGACAAAATGTGGCCTCAATAAAGGAGGTGCTGACCACAGGTGTGAAAGTACCTCCAGACTGATGGAAATTGCTCCAAGTGACTCAGCTGCAGCTCTTCTGCTGCATTTTCTGCCAAAAGCAGATGAGTAAAGGCCCCCATCAGTGCTTTGCATATGAGTATTTAATGAGTCAATGCAGATTTTTAAAGATGTTTTGTTAAGAAATGGAAAACTTCCTGATATTAGGATGTTTCTTCCCTTTTTTTTTGGCTTTTTTTTTTTCCCTTTCCTCACAAATAAAATTTTGGGGTTGAATACTGAAAGTCTTCATTTAGATGCAGCTCAGTTCTGTGCTAAGGAAGAATTTAGGGAGGCAAAGATGTTCCCTATAGGATGGAGTTTAGGATTCTTCAAAAGCAATTCCATGTGCTGGGAGCAATCACAAACTAACAGCGCTGGCTGTCATGCAGCTCTGAGTAAATAAATGAGAAATAACAATTACAGGGCTGCAGAGTGTTGCTGTGGAATAGCAGCTGACTTTTCCACCAGCACCAGCTGGCAACTGGGAGTAGAGAAACAAAGCAAACAGCCCAGGAAAGTAGGAGGAACAACAGAGAGAGTCTAAAAACTGACACACTGGGAGCCTGGCGTGAAGAATAACAAACTCCTGCCACAGGATGTTTTGCATAGCAACAGGACTCTTGAATTCAAGTGGACTTCAGTGTCACTGCAGCACTTGCTTCCTGTGTGAGATAAAGAGCTGTTGTGTCCTGAATGCATTTTAATCTCTCTATCTAAATAGGAGTAATAATTAAAAACAATTAGCTGTGGGGAGGAAGCAATGGTGCAGGCTATTGCTGCTGGAAGTGTTTCCTCTGGCGTGGCTGTCAGAGAGGTGTGAACAGAACCACGTGCAGGGGAAGCAGATTAAAGATGAACTTTGCCAGCAGGTGCTGAGAGCTGTCTGCAAAGGGCTTTGTGGATGAGGGGAGGAATTGGCTGGGACTGGAGAGCACAGAGCAGTTCCTGACACGCCTCACCATGCGCAAAGGGGTGCCAAAGGACCCGGAGATTGCTGACCTCTTCTACAAGGATGATCCTGAGGAAATCTTCGTGGGCTTGCATGAAATTGGACATGGAAGCTTTGGAGCAGTTTACTTTGTGAGTAGAGTTGGTTATTTTTTTTTTTGGGGAACAGAACAATTTTAAGTGATGTTTTGGAGGCTTTTGAGCATTTGTAGAAGGAGGTGTTCCTTGAGTTTTTAGTGCTTTGTGTGCATTAGTTTTGTGATAACACATCTCAAAAAGAAGTGTTTCCAAACCACTCCTGATCTCTTAAATGTTCCAGCTGTATTTATATACATATATATATATATGATGCATCTGACTCCATGTTCTCAGAAGGCTAATTTATTACTTTTGATACTATATTATATTAAAGAATACTATACTATACTAAAGAGTACAGAAAAGATACTTACAGAAGGCTAAAAAGATAATAATGAAAACTCCTGACTCTTTCCAGAGTCCTGACACAGCTTGGCCCAAATTGGCCAATGAGTCAAAACAACTCACACCAGAATCCACTGAAACAATCACCTGTGGGTAAACAATCTCCAAACACATTCCAAAGGAGCAAAACACAGGAGAAGCAAATGAGATAAGAATTGTTTTCCTTTTCTCTGAGGCTTCTCAGCTTCCCAGGTGAAAAATCCTGTGAGAAGATGTTTTTTTCACAGAACGTGAATGCCACATATTTATAGTAGCAGTTTACTATAGTCTTAATAGTGCACCCAGCTATCCAGGTCAAGTATATGGTGTTTTGTGCTGAAAGTTGAATTTAAACAGCTGAAAATTAATTTGCCAAACTGAAATTTCAAGATACTTGGAGCTCTTATGTTTGGAAATCTCTACAATTTTCTTTATGGCAAAAGCAAAGAGAGTTCCTCAGAGGAATGAGAATTCACACAGGATGATGTATGGCATTCATTGATACACATCTCATTTAATCTGGAAATGAGAAAAATGATGCTTTTACTGTTGGTATCAAACAAAGCCAAATCCAAAACACTGGAATTGGAAATAATTATAATCCAGTTGGCATTAGTGAGACCGAAGTAGAATCAATATTGAAAAAATCAGTTAAAGCCAAATTAAAGCTGCTTGGAACCATGGTCAGCCACTCAGGAGGATCAGGTTCACTGGAGCTGGGTTTCTGAATATCAGACAGGAAAGTATTAAGATAATATAGGTCCCTGACACCTCTAGCTTGGCCATAGGTAGCATGAGTTGTTTTAAGCGTTCTAATTCACTGTTTGGAGTTGTGTGAAGTGATGGGAGGTGTTGGTGGAACTGTTGTAAGGAGAGGAACCTTAAATTTTATGTCATATAAGCATTTCATGTATATTTAGAGAGATAACAATATAATTTCTCAAGGTATCATCTCAAAACAGGCCTCAGCAGATGGCTGTTCCCAGGTGGGCTCACACAGCCCTGGAATTGTCTCAGCCAGGAGCATCCCAAGCTCCAGAAGGGAAAGTGGCAATGTGTCCTTCAGTGACAAATCCCAGCTGGAGGGACAGACACCATGGCCAGGTGGAGCTGCTTGGAATTGATGTGACAGGCAGAAAGAAAGCATAAATGCATCTGAGTGAAACACTCTTGATCTCCTCTGTGCTGAATCAGGGTGCAGGTGCTGGGGAAGGGCTTCAGAGTTTCTCGTTTTCCGCTTTCTCTGCCTCATTTGAGCTGTGAGGGGCCTGTGCCGCCTCCCCTTCAGTAATTCCTGTGCCCCACTGGTTCACTCAACAGAGTTTTTCTTTGAAGTCCCCACATGCCTCAAAAAAATGTCATTAGTTAATACATTCCTTGAAAGGAGGATTTACCACATTTAGCTTCTATTATAGTTTAAGCTTTAAACTGTCACTACTTTTTTTTTTTTGTCCCAAAAAATGGTTGGAGGTACAGAGATTTCAGCAACTGTTTTAAGACCAAAAGCTTGATGTTTTTTACCCTTAACAAGCAGAAATGAGGGCAGTGCCAGTCCAGGCAAGGAGAGATCTTTCCAAACCTGAATTTTTAGCCTCTAATTACCATCCCTGCATCATCCAAGCAGAAAAGTAGAATTTTGATGGCTGCATAATCTTCATCACAAAATTAAGGTCTAGTACAGTGAAAGCTTTTAAATTTAGATAAATTCCAGGTTGAATCATCTTCTTGAAGCTGGAAATTGAAAGAACTATTTAAGAATGTCAGTGTTGTATGGACTTTTTGGATGAAATCATGGAGATTTCGATACACCTCTTTATTTGTTTCTTTGGCAAACATTTTGCCAAAGGTTCATCTAAAACTGCTTCTACTGTAATTCCAGTAAAACTGTGTTTTGAGGGTTCTCAGTTGATGCAGTTTTGGGCATTTTACATATCAATAGCACAAAGTCTGAGGAAGGAACAGTGGATATGGCCAGATAAAATCAGGGGAAAGTCTCCTAACAGTTGTAAGGTAAATCATATCCTGAAGAAGATGCCTCTGAGGTGCAGGAGCTTGCAAGGATATAGGAGAAAAAAAAAAATCCTGCATTTGCCGCAGGCACAGCTCACTCCATGGGGGGGGGGGAAGAAAAAATGAAGCATTTTTCAATCTATTTCTTGCTTTTTTCAATGTGTCTCTTTCCCTACTCCAGGCTACGAATTCCCACACTAATGAGGTGGTGGCAGTCAAGAAGATGTCCTACAGTGGAAAGCAAACAAATGAGGTGAGGGGAATAAAGGCAGCTGGGCATTCAGGAGCTGTGGAAATGGGAGCAGTGGAATGAGCTGCAGCTCTGGTTTGACCCCTGCAGAACAGCTTTTAATGCTCCCTTCCATGGGAATCATGGAGGTTTGCAGAGAGAAAATGAGTTTATGCAAATTTTGACAAATAGTTCGGTTGAAGGAAGTGAGTGGGGATTCAGAATGCCTGGATGGGGCTTGTTTCAGAAATAATTTTATTAAGAAGTGTGTTAAGAGCACATCTCTCTTAAATTTTTGAGAATCTATCAAATTGCAAAGAGCTGCTAATCTCAGTCTCATTTCAGTTTTTGTGTTAATGGTTCCTCTTATTTTGTATGGAGCTTGGACCCGCTGATCCTTTGGACTGCTGTGTGGATGTGCAGGGTGTGTTTGTTTGTTAAGAGCAAACAGGGCTGGTTTAAACTCATTTTTCCTTGCTTTTTCTCCCAAATGTCAGTGGTTCTGTGCTGTGTTACAGAAGGTGAGCAGCTCACTGCTACTCTCTGTAGTTTCTTACTAACTTTGAGGCCACTGAACACTTCAGTTAGCAAAGCAGCAGCATTTAAGTGAAATGTATTGCAGTTAAAATGAGGAAGAAAATTATTTTGGCAATCCTCAAGCTGTTAAATATATCTTGGGGGGATCCCAGTGCAGGAGAGACCCAGACAACTGATTTACAGCTGTGCTTTTGCAATGCTGACTTTCCATCTTCATATTGTAAAATCATTTTATGGTCACTTTTCAGACTGACCTACAGTGTGTGGTGAATGAAAGGATGAAGAGGATTGAAAAGACAAATGTATTTATACTTTTTGCTCTGCTTTTTTCATTAGAAATGGCAGGATATCATAAAAGAAGTCAAGTTTCTGCAGCAGCTGAAGCACCCCAACACCATCGAGTACAAGGGCTGTTACCTGAAGGAGCACACAGCATGGGTGAGTGAGGGCTTGTGGAGCAAATGGACACTGCAGCACTCAAACCCTCAGCACAGGCTCTGAAATAGCTTTGAACAGCACTAAAATAAAGTCAAATTTTGCATCTTCTGATGGAAAGCTAACAAAACTTACTACTTTTTTTCCCCCCTTAATCGGGGCGTTAAAGCCACCATGCGATTTAAATTTGGAATGTAAAGATGTTTCCTAATTTCAAAATGCTTCCAGAGATACCTGAAGGCACGATGTTCTCTTTTTTTGCAGTTGGTTATGGAGTACTGTTTAGGATCAGCTTCTGATTTACTAGAAGGTAAGTTTGATATATCTTGGATTTTCTTTTTGCCAGTGCCCCCCACCTGAGTTTGATGGGAGTGGAGTTTTGCAGATGCTCTGTCTGTCCTGCTCCATTCTCTAGGAGCAATTTGAGTCTTTCCCAGTGCTACAGATAGTTGGCATGCACATTTTAATTTTGTCAAATGAAGGTATAAAAGTGTGCAGGTATGTTCCTGTAATCTGTGCCTTTTTAGGCTGCCTGGTTATGGAATATCCATAATAAAATCCTGCAGAGATCACCCTTGTCCTTGCCTTGCTGTGTGCAGGAATAATTACAGATGGGTTTTAGAACAGGAGGTTGCTGTCACCTCAACACTGGAACAGAAAGAGAAAGAGGGGAATCTGAGTCAAAATAGGGAATCAAAGCCAAAGTTTACAAAAATTAGTGTTCCTTGGGGGCCAAGATCACAGGGTCACAGTCTGCGTTCTTCCCTCACAGGGAAGAATTCTTCCCTAATTTCTCTTTGTAGCAGATTGGTGGTATTCCTTTCTTTAAAAAACACTTTCTCAGAAAAATATCCCATTTATTTTCTTCTGTTTTGTTTTATTTTCTTGCTTTTTTTTCCCTCTGTAGTTCACAAGAAGCCACTCCAGGAAGTGGAGATTGCTGCCATCACCCACGGTGCCTTGCAGGGGCTGGCCTACCTGCACTCCCACTGTAGGATCCACAGGTGAGGCTGCAGCTGCTGCTGCCCTTCCCTCTGCTGCTCCCTGGAGTCTCAAAGCTGCTTAGAAACTTATTCTAACAACTTTGGAAAAAGTTATTCTACCAACATTTTCTCTGCCTTGCTGGCAATTGTTCTGTGCAGACCCTGGTAACAAAGGCTGCCCAGGAATGTTGCACTGAACACTGATAGGAGAATATCACCCTAAATGTGCCAAATAAATAGGAGTTCACTGAGCTAGACTATTTCTAAGACTAGATAATTTTTCATATTTTCATGTGAATAAGTAAAATTGTATTGGTTTTGCACAGCCTGGTTTTTGGTAGGAGGGAGGCCACAGAAGTGTGATGGAGTCGCAATTAGGTGATAGAAGTGTAAGTCAAGGATAAAACTACCTGAGGAGAAATCCAAGAACTTTTCCATGGAAGGTGGCAGAGCCCTGGAGCAGCTGCTCATGGAGGATGTGGATTTTCCCTCTCTGGGGACATTCCAGCCCCACCTGGCCACGTTCCTGTGTCACTGCTCCAGGGGGGTTCCACTGGGTCATCTCCAGAGGTCCCTTCCAGCCCCAGCTATGCTGTGCTTCTGTGACCTGGATTTCCTCCAAAGGGTACAAAGGGAATTCCAGCTTTTCCCTGCTGAGCTGGGGAGCTCAATCTGCTCAGCCAGAAATGAGCAGCAGCGACACATCCCTGCTCTGTGGCTGCTGCGACAGAAGGGGACAGGCGGGAGGGCGCGCCCTGCCTGGGCGGGGAGCAGCGCCGTGCTGCTGCCGCAGCCCCAGCGACAGCTGCCTCTGCCAGGGGCAACGGCGAGGACAGGGCAGAAGGGGCAGAATTTAGGCTTTGGGGACCGGATTTTGGGGTTGGGGACGCGATTTTGGGCTTGGGGACCCGATTTTGGGGTTGAGGACCCGATTTTGGGGTTGGGTCCCGCGGGTCCGGCCCCGCACGGGGACCTGGCGCGGGGGCGCCACCTGGTGGCGAGGCGGCGGCACTGCAGCCCCGCGCGGCCGATCGCGCGTGGAAAAGGAGGGAATTATTGGATTTTTTTATTATTTAATTTCAGGCATTTTTATTATTTAATTGCAATTAAAATTATTATTAAATTATGGTTAATTATTATTGAAGTAGTATAAAATTATTTTAACATTATAATTAAATTATTTAATTTAATATAAATAATAATTAAGTTATTATTTAATTCAAGGCTGGCAGATATGTTGCTGATACCTGATGTGGCTGTTGAGCCGTGGTATAGAATTACAGCATGGTTTGGTTTGGAAGTGACTTTAAAGTTCATCCAGTGCCACTCCATCCATGGGCAGGGACACCTTCCACTATCCCTGGTGGCTCCAAGCCCTGTCCAGCCTGGCCTTGGACACTGCCAGGGAACCAGGAGCAGCCACAGCTTCTCTGGGCACCCTGTGCCAGGGCCTCATCACCCTTATAGGAAAGGATTCCTTCATAATTCCCCACCTAACCCTGCTCTCTGTCAATAGGAAGCCATTCCTTGTGTCCTGTCCCTCCATCCCTTGTAATAGGGAATAAATCCTTCTCCATCTTTCTGGGGTGCTGAAAGGCCACAATTAGGTCACCCTGAAGCCTTCTGTTTTCCAGGCTGAATAATTCCATTTCTCTCAGCCTTTCCTTGAGGGAGAGGTGCTCCATCCCTTTGGCTGTTGTACAGGAAGGGTGACAGGGGAGGTGACAGTGAAGGGGACAGCCTGTGCTGTCTCTCTTTTACTTTGAGGTGTTCATTCTTGCACACACAAGACTTCAGCACTTGTCTTGCAGCAGAAGTGTTGGGATGCAGCACTTGTGGGTGAAATATTCCATAATAATACTTTTGAAGCAGTGCTGCCAGGGAATGGGGGAACAGAGGTTACACGCTCAGTGAATTCCTCTCTGTGTCTCTGTCCCAGCATTACAAATTGCAGACAAAGGCATCTCACCAGAGTTTGCATCATGCTGAATTACTTCTTTTTCCTCTTTTTTTTTTCTCTCTTAAAGGGATATTAAAGCTGGAAATATTCTTCTAACAGAACCAGGTCAAGTGAAACTTGCTGATTTTGGGTCTGCATCTATAGTGTCCCCTGCCAACTCTTTTGTGGGAACGCCTTACTGGTGAGTGAAGCCTGCAGGGCTTCAGTCCTTTATAGATCTGCTCTCTTCCCTTTCCAGTGCTTCACAGTTCAATAACAATACCTGAATAAAATGGCCAAGCAGTTTTCCTGACATCCCTGGGTCCAGATCTTCAGGAAGTCTGTCCTTGCTCAGGAGCCATAAGGAGAGATTTGGGCCGTGCAGTGCTTGGAAATGGCTCCACTCTTGCAGTGCCATTGGCTTAAAAATACCTCACACTTGTCCCAGGTGATGGGACTGGGGCATTCATGGAAAAAGGGGATTAAAAATGCCTCACACTTGTCCCAGGTGATGGGACTGGGGCATTCATGGAGAAAGGGGATCCTGTTATTCTGACTGGAAGTCACACAGCTACTTCAATCCTGTTCTGAAGGAATTGCTGAGGGGTCGCCCGAGTTCCTTGGCATTCCCAGCACTGAGGACCAGCACAGCTCCATGCTCCACTGATTCTGTGGCAGAGGCCCCAGGCAGTGCTGGGAGGTCACCATGGCCCAGCCTTGGAATGAGGCCGTTTGGCAGGAAGCCTTTTTTTTTTGGAAGAACACAATTTAAGAGGCTGAATTTTTGCAGGCTGGGCCTGCTGCTTCTCTGTCCCCACTTCATCTCTTTATCCTGGACCACCACTGTTCCCAGTTTCCCTGTTCCATTCATGGCTGCCCCCACAGGCTGCATTTTCCTGCTGAAATGCTCCTGGTGTGCCAAGGGGCAGCGTGGGGGAGGGTGCACGGGGTGCCTCTGGGGCTCTCCCAGCCCTTGCTGTCAGCCTGCAGCTGCAATGCCTTTGGAACTACCCCCCTTTTCCCCTTTTTTCCTCCTCCATTTCCCCCCTTTTTCTCCCTCCCTCTTTCCCCTTTCTTTTCTCTCCCTCTTTCCCCTTTCTTTTCTCTCCCTCTTTCCTCTTTTGCTTTGTCCCCCTTCTTTTTTCTCCTCTTTCCTGTTCTTTTCTCTGCTCTTTCACTTCTCCCCCTTCCTTTTGTTTTTTCCTCCTTCTTTCCTCTCTCCCTTTCCTCTTTCGCTTTTTCCCCCTTTCCCCCTTTTTTCCTCCCCCCCTTTCCCCTTATTTTCTCTCCCTCCCCCTTTCCCCCTTCTTTTCTCTCCCCCTTTCCCCTTCTTTTTCCCCCCCTTTCCTCTTTTGCTTTCCCCCCACCTCTTTTTTTCTCCTCTTCCCCCTTTTTTTCTCCTCCCTTTCCTGTTCTTTTCTCTCCTCTTTCCTCTTTCACTTTCCCCTCCTTCCTGTTTTTTTCTTCCCCCGTTCCCCTTCTTTCCCCTCCCCCTTTCCTCTTTTGCTTTTTCTCCCCTTTCCTCTTTTTTCCTCCCCTTTGCTGCTTCTCTTCTCTCCCCCTTTCCCCTTTCTTTTCTCCCCCTCTTCCCTCTTCTTTCCTCTCCCCCTTTCCTCTTTTGCTTTCTCCCCCACTTCCTCTTTTTTTTCCCCTTTCCCCTTTTTTTTTTCTCCCCCTTCTTTTCTCCCCTCTTTCCTCTTTCACTTTTCCCCCATTCCTCTTTTTTCTCTCACCCTTTCTCTTTTGCTTCTCCCCCCTCCTGTGACAAGCTGCTGCTGTGGTCAGTGCCTGTTCTATTCCAGCACACTCCTCCTCATCGCCCTGCTGTCTCTGCTGGCCTGTGCCTCTGCTCAAGGGGCTGGAGCCACCTCAGGTGGTGTCCCTGGAGTGTCCCTGTGTGTCCCTGACTCAGCCTTTGCTCTGTGCTTGCAGGATGGCACCAGAGGTGATCCTGGCAATGGACGAGGGGCAGTACGATGGCAAGGTGGATGTTTGGTCTCTGGGGATCACATGCATCGAGTTAGGTGAGTCAACACACAGCTGAGGTGGGTGATTCACTCTGCAGTGTGTTAGGAACCCCTGCAAAAAGGGAAGATCCTTATTCCTCATCAGTTTTCCTCTTTAAAATGACTTGGAGCGCCCTGATAGTTGAGTTCAATCTTTTTCTGCTGGCAAATCACTGATGCTCTGTGCTTTCATGTCAGTCTGGTGTGCTCAGTTATTCCCTGGAGAGCCAGAGCACTTTGCTCTTGAGTGAGAGCAAACCATGGTATGTCACCTGTGTTTTCCAAGCTGCACTCAGTGAAAGCTGTCCCAGCTGTTGTGCCAAGAGACCTGGTGTCCTAAGGATTGTGTGTCAGAAGGGAACTACATTTAATTTGCAATTCTTCTTACTTCCCTGCTCTCTGAAACAAAAGTCTTCAGTCTCAGCTGAAAAGTTTGAGCCATGAATCATCGTGGACAGGTTCTTTATGGGAAGAGAAGAAAAGGGTTTGCACTTCAGAGGGCAAAAGATGCACATCCACAGAGCCTGGAGCAGAGGTGGATGTGGTGGCAGGTACACAGAGCAGACTCTAAGTGTGTGTTTCAGGTTTGAGTATTGACACTGCATGTGCTGAGTAGATTATTTTCAAAAATCAGTCTTGATACAGATTCTATTTAACAGCAGTACACCAATAACTCATTGTGTGGGTGAGTTCGCTGACAATGTCATTGGTGAATGTTTAATCAGCAGAAATATGCTGATAACAAAGAGAGGGATGTGCAGAAGTGCTGTCTCCAGAATTGAGATGGTGTAGATAACCAGAACTAACATGGCTGTATTTCATGTGCCAGCATGCTGACACAGTCTGTGTTTTGACATAAAGAATGCCAGAATTAGAAGTTTTAGGCTTCTGTTGTTGTGCATGGCCAATGATTTTTGTTTGTGTGGAGCTCAGGTGTGCCACAGACTCCCAAGGAGCAAATCACAGCAGCAGGAGAGGCTCTGTACCCTCTGTAGTCTTGGTACCAACATTTCTGTGGAGCTTTTTACTCAGGAACTCCAAAGATGATGGATTTGCTTTATTTAAAAATACCCTTTTGAGAAGCATTAAACTTTTTTAAACTTCAAACTTTGCATGGTTCCCTGTGTGAGCACGAACTCAGGCAGCAGTGGGAGGAGATCTCTTGTTGAGCAGCCCTTTGAATGCTTTGAGGCTTTCTTTGAATGCTGATGCCTTAATTCCTGGTGTAGCTGAAGTGAGTAGTGATTCAGGAAAAGCAGATGTGGTGCTTTGCCTGCATGGCAAAGGCTCTGGCCTGAAAGAACTGAGAAATCTGGCACCACTGACCCTGGGGAGAACCAGGCTCCCCCAGAACTGTGAGTTCTGCCCTCCTGAGAGGCCAGGGTGCAAGGATGGGGAGGATTTCAGTGAGGGGGAGTTCATGGCACATCTGGCCAGTGAATGGGGTAACCTGTCCCCCTTGCAGTGACAAATGAGGCAGGCAGCCACTTTTCCCTCTAATCCACATGTTCCAGCAGTGCATCCAACATCTGTGGGGACTGACACAGCGTGTCCTGGCCCTGAACTGTGCCTGAGATTAGTTTTACTCAGTTTCAGCTGATTTTGCCACAGCAGATCAGGTGTGAGATGTTGCAGTTAAAGTAAGATTTACTGCAAGTTCTTACAGTTTGTATCCTGCTCTCTTTGGATTTTGTCATCTCTCTCCAAGTGAACAGCAGCTTTCCTTGAGTGGGTGTCCTGGTCTAACTTGGAATATTAAAATAATTGGCCTAAGTGTGATGACAACAGCACTGGGTATTGGTTTAGCAGTGATACTCTGCTCATACTTCTATACATTTCTCCTTTCTTTCCAGACAGCTTTATCACACCTTTCTGTTCTTTTCTCTTTCCAGCTGAAAGGAAGCCTCCACTTTTCAACATGAATGCAATGAGTGCCTTATATCACATAGCCCAGAACGATTCCCCTAGGTTACAATCAAATGAATGGTAAGAGAACCATTAACAGCTGATTTTTTTTGTTTATTTCCCTGAAAATGCCCTGTGACACTGCACAGGTCAGGCCTGACAATGAACATGTTGGCTGCAGTGCAGTGATTTGTGTGTGTTTTCAAATCTTGTGTATGCTAGCTCAGTTCTGACCTTCTGTCCCTCTGGCTGTTCTACAATCTAAAAGTGTGCAGGTGTTAATTCTGGGGTGTAGCTGCTGTAGGAATTAAAATACTCTCAGATGTGTTAAACCAGCCATGGCTGAGCATCAGCAAAGTTTCCAGCTCCCAAAGATCTCTTGGCAGAAGGGTTGTTAGCATTGCTGTGCAGCTGAAATGTGGAGAAAGGGAGGAGAATGTGGAGGTAATTGGATATTTTTGTCAGTGGAGGACTCCAGAAACCCTCAGAGCTCTGTGGCCAGTGAATGCTCCCTTGCTCCAGGCTTGGATACAAGAACATTTGGTTATTCTATGGGTTCCCAGTTCCCAGGATTGGAGTGTTGCTGTTGGGTGATGCTTGGCAGAATCTGCAGAAGGATTGAAACAAAAGCTCCTGCTGAGGTGTGGAGTTCCCCCATTCCTCTGCTGGCCATTTGAGCAGCACAACTGGTTCATTGCTGATCATTGTGTCAAGCCCACTCCAGTTTCCTTCTTGCATCCTCTCTGTTTTGCCCATTTTTCAGGGTCCCAGGAGCTTGCTCTGCTGCCTGCATGTGATCCCCATGTTCTGTGCAGGATTTGCAGTGCAGAGCAGAGGCAGCTGTGGATAAACACAGCCCCACATCAGTGTTCTGCATTGCAAGCCCTTGTTTACAGTGCCCTGTTTGCTCTCTAGGAGTCACCAAGGTGCCTTTTGTGCTCCTTTTGAGTCCACAAAAAGCAGTTTCCTTCTTTCCAGCTGGGATAAAACCTCAAATAAAGCCTCAAGTGTTGAGCTGAGCATTGAGGCAGGGTTCCCTCTGTGACTCCCAGAGATCAGTGAGTGCATTTCTGGAGTTCCCAATAATTCCACTGTCCTCTGTTTGTAAGCAGTTGAAGTAAAATCAGAAATGGTGACTGGTACACGTAGCTCTCACTTGGTTTTCAGTTTGTACTTGGAGATAGATATGTATCCATTTTGTTTCAACAGCCTTTAATTGGGAAAGAATTGAGGAGATCAGCTTGGAATTTGGAAAGTCCCAATTACTTTTTCTGCCTTAGAACTTAAG
The DNA here is from genome assembly GCF_027887145.1 of Ammospiza caudacuta. Taxonomy (NCBI): domain Eukaryota; kingdom Metazoa; phylum Chordata; class Aves; order Passeriformes; family Passerellidae; genus Ammospiza; species Ammospiza caudacuta. The sequence continues at coordinate 6,001,550 of NC_080610.1, forward strand.
AACAAATCAGTCAATGTTTTTCTTTTGCTTTACACTGATAAGTTTGAATATATTCCAGATCCTGAGCTTCTTTTTTAATTTATATTTTTAAGATTTTATTTTATTTTATTTTATTTTTTGATTTTTGCAGGTCAGACTCCTTTAGGGGATTTGTTGATTACTGCTTACAGAAAATACCTCAGGAAAGGCCATCATCAACAGATTTGTTACGGGTAATTTATCAAATCTTTTCCAGAAATCTTGGGGAAAATCTCTTTGTCTACCAAAATAATTGTATAGATGGTGAACAAATATTTGCCCTTACAAAAATCCACTCTTTGGTTGGTTTTTTTTTTGTTTTCTTTTTCCCTCCATTCATGCATCACCCTTAGCAGTTAAAAATAGCATTGAGGGGATAGGCCAAGGCTGACTTCCTCCCCTAATCAAACCACCAGACCAAAAGTTGTTTAAATCCTTTTAATGGTTTCTGTACTGAACCCAATTAATTAAACTCATTTTGGAAATAACTGGATCACTTTGGAAGGAGTTTTTACAGGTCCCTAATTGCCAAGAGCCTGTAGGAGGGGAACCTGGAGTGATGTGTGCAGAGTTTGCCAAGGCTTTGTCAGGGAATCATGAATCAGTTCCAGTTTAAGTCATTTGGGTTCAGTTTACCTGGGAAATAGAGGAATTGTTTACAGCTCCAAGAGCTTTGCTTTTGGGAAATTCAGGAGCAGCCTTCCATTAGAAGGTAGGGGGATGTGAAATCCTGTCCAGCCCCTTTGCCATCAGGCTTTTCTTTTAAGTATTACCTTTCTTAAAGTTGATTATTAGCCCTGCTCTCCCTCTGGCTGCCAATGACCTCTCCAGGTAAATGATGAAGGAGCTGTTTGTGCTCCCTTTGGCACCTGGTGTATTTTTTTATTTCCTGTGGTACATTTGTGCTGTGGTAAATAATCAGTGTTTTGTTCCCTGGTTCTGCTTGTGGCACCCTGACCAGCTAATAGGTTTATGTTGTGAGTTTTGGAATGATTCATTCCTGGGGATTGGCAGCCTTGCTGCTCTCTAGGAGCAGGCTGAGTTCATTTAAGGATGTCATTTCAGGAGTTCCTTAGGTTGGAGTCTCTACAAACAATTAGAGCTGAGATCTGAGTGTGAAATCCTGTCTGTTCCATATTTTATATTTATATTTTATTTATATTTATGTCTGCCCTACGCTTTTCACATGGTCACATTTTAATATTTGAGTGCACACATAGAATGGATTCAGGTTCAAGATCATGGTTCCAAATGCTTTGCTGCTTTCTAAAAATGATCTACAATGAGATAAAAATGGGTTCCTTTTTTTGCTCATCATAAATAAGCTGCAGATTGTTACTGTTCACAGAGAAATAAATGGTGGTTATCTGCATTGAGGAGCAGAAATGATTCATTTTGTTTCTGTGTGAAATGATGTTAAGAACTTTTAGCTCTGATTCAAAAATAAACACCATCACTACAAGCAAAATTGGGTACTGAAATGACTGGCTGTCCCCAGTAGCAAAACTCAAATGCACAGCAGTTGGAATTCAATTAAAAACGAGAAATCAGCTTGTGGCATGATGCTTTCCTTGTTTATTTACAAATCATTAAAAGATGATTAGCTCATCCTTTCAGCCCTCTTGTTGAAGGCTCCTGTTTTAGGGTGGCTGGGGCTGCATGTGCTGCAGGGGATGAGTTCACTGCTGAGTGAGCCCCCAGGGGGCTGGGAGGCTGAGCAGGCAGAGCTGCCCCTCCTGAGGATTTCCTTGCAGGTGGGTCCAGCTGTTGAGGCTCCAACAAAAGCCCCTTGTGGATTTGCAATGTGCAGCAGAGAACAACTCTTTTTTCACCCATTTTTGTCCCTTTGCCAATTTTTCTGTTTTCACAGTTTTTCTGTTTTTCTACAATCATGCAGAGGATGGTTGTGCCCTAAAGCCATCCCTCTTGGGAAGCAGCACACCCAGCTCTAGGGATCCCATAAAAGCATTGGCAAGTGTTCACTCAGGTTGTCTGCTTTAGCCAAGGTTAAATGGGAGAGCTGGAGACTTTTATATCCACTGCCAGCTGTACAGTTCAGGAGAATGTATCTGATAAAGCAGAGAAGAGGCTTTAACCATGTTCCTAAATGCCATTAAGGAATTTATTAATTCTGCACTTAAAACCTGTGCAGGAGTTGTCAAGAGCCTGATTTGATTCCAACTCTGGCTGCAAAAGTTTTAGGTATAAATAAACTTTGTGTGTGAATTGGAATGTTTGGAAGTTTTATGTGTGAATTGGAATAGATGGATGCAGTATAAATCTTTGCAGGTTGATTATTGTTTCTTCTGGATGCATTTTGTTCATTCCTGTGCCTCCAAGGTTTGAAGTGTCACCTTGTGTGTTTTGAGTGAACTTGTTCAGGAAGGGACAAATCATCTGTGCAGCCTGGAGAGCTCAGAAAACCTGACCCCACCACGAGCTCAGTGTGTGTGGAGCCTTTCAGAAAGGCTACTACCAGTTCTTGAATATGAACAGATAAATTGCAAGAATGGGAAGTGTCACTTCAGGGATCTGACAAGTCCTCCATGGTCCCAGTTGAACCCCAGAGTCTGCAGTGAGGGGTTCTGCAGTCCCCCACTGTCCCTGGTTTAACCCCAGAGTCTGCACTGAGGGGTTCTGTCTCCTTTAACAAGTCCCCACTGTCCCAGTTGAACTCCAGAGCTCACCCCAGTGAGATTTCTGTCTTCTTTAACAAGTCCCCCACTGCCCAGTTGAACCCTAAAGTCTGCAGTGAAATGTTCTGTCTCCTTTAACAAGTCCCCACTGTCCCAGTTGAACCCCAGAGCTCACCCCAGTGAGATGTTCTGTTTCCTTTTACAAATCCCCCATGGCCCCTGTTTGACCCCAGAGTCTGCAGTGAGGGGTTCTGTCTCATTTAATAAGTCCCCCTTGATCCCAGTTGAACCCCAGAGTCTGCAGTGAGATGTTCTGCAGTCCCCCACTGTCCCTGGTTTAACCCCAGAGGTGACCCCAGTGAGATTTCTGTCTCCTTTAACAAATCCTCCCCTGGTCCCAGTTGAACCCCAGAGTCTGCAGTGAGGTGTTCTGCAGTCCCCCACTGTCCCTGGTTTAACCCAGAGTCTGCACTGAGGTGTTCTGTCTCCTTTAACAAATCCCACCATGGTTCCAGTTGAACCTCAGAATCTGCAGTGAAATGTTCTGTCTCCTTTAACAAGTCCCCCACTCTCCCTGGTTTAACCCCAGAGTCTGCAGTGAGATTTCTGTCTCCTTTAACAAATCCTCCCCTGGTCCCAGTTGAACCCAGGGGTGACCCCAGTTGTGTCTCCTTTAACAAATCCTCCCCTGGTCCCAGTTGAACCCAGGGGTGATCCCAGTTGTGTCTCCTTTTCCCCAGCACGATTTTGTCCGCCGGGAGCGGCCGCCCAGGGTGCTCCTCGACCTGATCCAGAGGACCAAGGATGCAGTGAGGGAGCTGGACAACCTGCAGTACCGGAAAATGAAGAAAATCCTCTTCCAGGAGACCCGGAATGGCCCCCTGAACGAGTCCCAGGAGGAGGAGGAGGTACTGGGAAGGGTTTGGCTCCCCGTTCACTGTTACCAGTCATTGCAGGGCCAGGGAGCTGTTCCTGTCCTTAGAACAAGCACAGCCTAGGTGAGGAATGTTTTTGGAATCTCATCTGGATCAGCAGAGAGGCAGCAGAGGATAATGAGTGAAAGTCCTTGCTCAGTGTTAAAGATGCCAATTACTGTACATGTGGAACTTTGGATTTTTTCCAGTGCTGCCCATTCTTCTGGAAGCCTTAGGGAAGAAACTCATTCTGAGGGAGGTTCTCTGTGAGAAGTGGCTCCCAGCCTGTGTGGAGGAGGGTCTTTGACAGCCCAAGCTTTTCTTTCTCATCTGCACAGTCAAAACAACTCCATTAATGTTAATATTTTTTCAATTACCATAACTTTACTGTAAAGTAATTGGCCTCTCATGAGCTGAAAAGCAAATCACTGAATTAGTAGGACTTATTTTTTTTAAATTCTTTAATGTTAAGGAAGAAAAAGGTTAAAGACCTAAAATGCAGCTTCAGTTTAAATCTTGTAATAAACAAGCCACTTAATCAGTGTATGATAATTGACCCTAACTGTGGCTGAGAGAAGGAAACCAGTCATTTTTCAATTGATGAGCTTAGATGGAAGTTAATGTCACTTGGTGCAGGCATAATGCATAAATAAATCCATGCCTGCTTCTCAGTGAAAAACACTGACAGACAAATGGATGTCTGTGCTCCTTTGCTCCAGTGGAGTGAGGCAATAACACACAGCAAGGTGCCCAAGCTCAGAGGATCTTCAGGGCCTTGGGGGTGAGGTTTGGGGGTGTCAAATGCTCGTTGAAAGCTAAACTGATTGAAGAAATGGGCATGTGGGAGCTGCAGGAGGAGGGGACTGACACTTTGTGAGGATGCCCCAAAGGAGCAAGAGCAGCAGCTGCTGTGATTGGAGGTCCCCTCCAGCTTCCAGACCTGGAGCTTAGCTGGGACTGGGGGATTGTCAGATTTGTGCACTGAAACCTCCCAGTTTCTCTCCCCACAAGTGCCAAGCTGTCAGCAGAGCAGGGAATGGTTTCCCACTTGGCTGTTGAGCACTTGCAGCTCACAGGAAACACTGGTGGTGTTTGGCTCCGAGGTTTGTCTCTGTTCCTCCTGTCCCCACTCCTGAGGAGAGCAGGGAGAAGAGCTGCAGGGAGGGCAGGGATGCAGCTGACACTCTGCATGTGCACAGCATGCTCTGCACTGACCCCTGAGCCCTGTCCCAGCACAGGAGGTGTCACTGCTCATGTGTGTGTGTGTGTCACTAACTGGGCAGGGAGGGCAGACCCAGCACGTGCTGCTGAGCTGGGGACACAACCTGCCCCACTGGAAATGCCACCAGGCACTTCCTCCTTCTACCTTGGGCTTTCTAAGGTGGAAGATGAGCCTTAAAAATACTTAACATGCAAAATATTACTAATACTTTCCTCAGAACCCTCCCAAGAAGGTGAAAGTTGAAGTTAGGAAGCCAGGTTGCACATGCAATCTCATCTCTGTCCTTCCTGCAGAAACATTCATTAATGACACAGCCTCAGATCCTTCATTATGTGATTTCTTCTGCAACTCTACATAAGCATCCTGAAAATATTTTCATTCCCCTGTGTTCTCTGTAAAATAGTATTATTCTGGATTTTAAGTGCTCTCACACAGGCTCTGAATGATCTGCTGATTGCTTAAAAAATAATCACACAATCAAAGGCAAATCTGTCAAGTCTCAATTTTATCTTTCTGTCGGTCTCCAACAGAATGAGTTCCCTGTTAATTGATTTGTAATGGAATTCTCCCCAAGCTCCCTTCAGAGGCCAGGGCAAACTGGATGCAGCAGCAGGCTGCTCATTTTAGTGAGTCAAGGCTGCTTCACCCCAGGAGCTGAAGGATGTTCAGAGTTGTGTCCTCACTGTGAGCTCCTTACGAGCCTTTTTGGTGCCACTAGTTAATTATAAAGGACTCCATCAATTCTCTCAATCAGTCCAGACTAAGTGCATACTCTGGCATTACTGTACTCCTATGGGTATGGAAGAAGAAAAAAGGCTGCTAACTCCTGATATTTGGCTGTAGAATCATAAATACCTCTTACATGAGGAATCTTTGTTTATGTATATCCAAGTTTTTACCCCTGTAATAATGCAGGCTCATCTGAGTCAGCTGCTAAGATTCTTCACTCACCTTTATCTTGGCTGAAAACACAAGGTTCAAGGGGTTTTTAGCTTGATAAAATGGAATTGCTGACTGCTTGGGAGGTTAAAACCTCTACACCATGTAGAACATACAAAATAATATATGGATTCCTTGTCTTACATATTTTCTGATTCAGGAAATGTGTTATAGCAGATCCTGACTTGAAGCATTGTTTTAATTCAAACTTGGATAATTTCTCTTAATTATGAGGCTCTTTCCACCAGCCATCCAGTATTCCTGGATGTCTCCTATCAAGCCAAGAACCATGCCCAGACTTAAGGATACATGGAAAAAAAGTGGCTTGAAACCTGATGTGATCAGATTGCAGGGGAAAAGGCGGGAGCTGCCTGCCTGTATGGAGCATTCCAGAACCCAAACAGCCCTTTGAGATGTGCAGTTGGCAAAATAATGCCCAAAGACCCTTGAAGCCTGCAGAGTCACCTTTAAAACAAACTCTGGGCGTTGCAGGCACGTGCTGGGCAGGTGATGTCCTGCAGGATCTGTAACTGATGCCCCTTGTTTTATAGGACAGTGAGCATGGATCAAACCTGAGTAGGAAGATGGACAGTCTGGGCAGCAACCATTCCATCCCCAGCATGTCTGTGAGCACAGGCAGCCAGAGCAGCAGTGTGAGCAGCATGCAGGAGGTCCTGGATGAGAGCAGCCCTGAGCTGGTCATGATGCATAGTGACGAGAGCACCATTAATTCCACGTCCTCCGTTGTTCACAAGAAGGTACGTGTGCCCTGCTGCTCTGTGCTGAGAGCAGGAGCTGCTGCTGGCCTTGCCAGAGTCAACTTCTGTGGGGTTTTTGTCTTTAAATCATCTAAAGAACCTCTGCCCATGAAAAGAGGTTGCTACTCAAGGAGCTGTCAGTGCCTAGGCAGGGTCACCCAGGCTCCCCGCATGCCCAGCCCTGCATGTGCACCTCTTCCTCTGCTTGGGACGTCCTTGGGAATGCCTGTGCTGTGCTCTGTGTTGGTCCTGGCAGCCAGGCTAACCCTCTGCCAGGCCCAGTGTGTGTTTCAAACCTGCCTGCACTTGGATTTCCCTGGTGAGGAGTGGAAGTGTGCAGAGCTTTGGACCCTTCCCACCAGGTACGTTTGGAGTCGAGTCCCACTCGATGCTTTCCTGCTGCTTTGCTGCATGCTGTGATCTGATGCCTTTCCTTTTCCTAGGGCTGGATCTTGAGATGAGGTTGTCTAGCTGTGAGCCAGCATCTCATCTCCACTGTTTGTCTGACTAAAATAGTTTTGGCTTGGCCTTGGCAGTGTCACTTGCTAGTGGGCAGCAAAATGTAGGTTGGTTGTGTTGGTTTCGTTTGCAAGGAACTTCAAAGTGTACATGTGCTTTTTGCCAGAGGAGCTAAAACATTGCAGCAGCATGAAAAGTATGAGTTTCTTGTTTGTAAGGTTACAGTAAGGCTTGGTTGTAACTAACTAAATATTTGTAAGCAGTTTTTCCTCCTGAAGTGCAGGGTTTGTGATGTTGAGTATTAAGAACTATTGAAACATTTTGTCTTCAACAAAACACGGTCTTACATATTTAAAGATACTGGCAGAGAAGTTGCAAAGGTTTTAGGGGTTTGCCTCTTTCCTAAAGACACTTGGCAGCATCTTTAGAGAAGATTGTTTATTCAGAAAGGTGAAATTAAGGTGTTATGTACCAAATGCCAGCCCGTGGAACTGTCCTGAATGAAGAGCAGCACCGCTGATGGATGTTCTGGGTGGTTGTGATTGGAGTTCTTTCTTATTTTGTGTAGGCTTTCAAAATGTGTGTTAACTTTAATTTCACATTATTAAGTAGCCATATTTACTTGTGCATTAAAATGGAAGTTTGAGGGACTGATTTACACAGAATTCATAGGTTATAATCACTGCTCAGAGTTGTTATATTTGATAAAATCAAAACATGAGCTGCTCCCACCAGACACAAATGGCATTTATGAAAGGAGTGGAGTTCCTGCTTGTTTTAAGACTAATATTATGTTTTATAATGGTTGTATGACACTTGTAAAGTATAAATACAGCATTTCTGATACTGTAAATTCAGTCCTCCTAGACTTATGTGTAGGATGCACAAAGAGGACACCACATGCAAGTTTTAATCTGGTTTGAAAAAACCCAAAATGTCTTGCACACTTGTAACTCAAGTATTATAAAAGAAATCCCCTCTAGATCACTTAACACAGGTGTTTTAGGGTAATTTTGGAGCAGAAAGCCCAGGTGTGCTCTGATGGTCTTCACAGAACAGTTAATGATTGGCTAAAACTGCTGATCCTTGGAGTAGATTCCTTCTCCACTGGAAAATGTTCCCTTCTGCTATATGTAATTCATTAAGCAGACTTGGACTCTGTATATTCCAGGACATATTCCAGTCTGCAAATATATTGTTTTAATTTAGTACACTATTTTTTTATTCTTTATTACTTTGGGTAATGCAATTTTAAATGGAAAACTGTTTCACGTGTGTATTAATACATGTGAAGAGACTAAAATTGGAGCTGGACATGTATATCCACATGCATCCCACTTTATTTTCAAGGTAAAGTTCCTTGTTCTGCCAAGATTTCAGTTTATCTTTGTGCTTTAATTAATTGCATTTCTGGAAACTGGGATGAAGCTGACTTTTGTGTATCACTCTGGAGCCCCTCACAAGCACAATGGGAAGAGCCTGGAGTTGAAATTGAATTTAAGCTCTAATCATTTAATTAGCCTTTAAAGGCTAAAAAGAAAATACTGATGAACATAAGCAGCATTTTGTGGGTACAGGGTCACATATGAGGTGGTTTTGACATGGGTACATGGGTGAAGTCAAAAGTGTTGTATAAAATTGTGTTATTCCACAACTGTGCTGATGAACAACCTCCAGATTGTGGAAAGGGTCCAAGAAGGCAAAATGGCTTGGAGTGTTGATATTTTCTGTGGCTCAGAGCTCTAAAAAATCAGAGCCCTTCTGGTGTTTTGGGCCACAGCCCCAGAATGCCACATGCAGGTAAAACATAGGCAGGAGGAGTGTGTGGTGTGTGAGATTCCCAGTGCTCTCCTGGTGTGGAGAGCCAGGCTGGGCTGGCCTGCAGGAAACCAGGAGCTCCTGTCAGATAATTCTGTTTAATATTTGAGAATGATTTTGTCCTGGCAACGTCCCAGCCAAATGCCCCCCTTTGTTTGGATCATCCCTGGGCGCTGCTTGGCTGGGAGCAGCCTCGGGCACCTGAGGAGCACCCCAGCATCTGTCCTGTGACCCACCCTGAGGCAGAGGCTTAGGGGAGAGGCTGATGGGCTGAGAGCACTTGTAAACAACTCATTCTCTTTCTTTTTTTTAACAGCTGCTAGTTGGCTGTAACTTCCAAAAATGTTTTGTGGTCACAGGGTAAGTGGAATGACGTGTTCTGATCTGGTTAATTGTCACTGGCTATGCTAGTTGATGGCAGCCAAGGTGCTTTGGGGTTTGCTGCACTTGGGACGAATCCTCTGTGGAAAACAACCACAGCACAGCAGAGCTCCATGGTTTTTAAACTTGTACTTAAAACAGAAGTGACTCACACCTGTTAAGCTGGAAGAAAAATCACCAAAATATTGAAATTAATAACAAGCCATAATTGAATCTGGAGCTTTTTGTGTTATTTAGTTTATAGCTGTGTCCTGAAGTCCTGGGAAGAAAAAAATGGCAGTCAGTGAGCTACTGAGGCAGGGAGCCCATCCTTGGGATCAAACCCTGCTCCCTCAGGAGGACACCTGAATCACCAGCATATTCTTTTCAGGAAATTCAGATGTCTGGCTTGGATGAGGAAGTTTTCCTTGCCCTTCTGCAGGTTGGTGAGCTCCTCCATGTACATCTCAGTGTGTCCAGTGTTAGAACTCTCTTCTGAATACATTAAATAACTCTGCTACTCCATGCAAGGGGCATCTTGCCTGTGGATACACATTGTCACATCCATCTCCCTACAGGAGTTTTCAGCTGCACAGGTTGAGAGCTGAAGAGTAAGTGACAGCTCTGATACAAACCCAATTGTACCTGAGAGCCCCAAAAAATGGCAAAATGGGGCAGGGAGTAAAACTCCAAGTATACTGTGCTTCAAAGACACATAACCCAGATTTTATAATCAGATAAATATCAGTTAATTCATCTTAAAAATGAGGATAAAGATTTTTGGCTCCCAGAGTAAGAGAATAAAGTGAGTATAGGCATCAGCTGGTGCATCAGAGATGTTTTGTCGCCTGTTTTGTTCAGCAGTGTGGGCACAGGTGGCTTCCCAGAAATATTATTTCATTGTCCTCAATGAATTTATTGTTATTTTATTTCTGCCAAACTATAATAATAAGATGTTGTAATCTTTTAATCTAAACAAAAAAGCCAGTACAATATTGGTTTTTTTCAACTGCAGTGCTCAGCTGCTGCTGTTTCTTGCTTCAATCTTAAAATCATCAGTGCTTTCTGAAACTTGGCCAGTAAAATGTCAGGGAAAACTTGTGATTAAGATCTGGTTTATAACAGAAAGATGGAAAAAGGATCTTTGTAGTTGATCATCACAAATTCTCACCCAATGTCTGCAATAATGAAGTACATTTACAATAACTGCTGCAACTTGAGTGACTTCCAGATCCTGTAAATTAACCTGTGCACATCTCCTGTTGCTGCTCCAATTAATTTCAGCATTTCTGGGGAATTTTGTGATGGAGAGAGCTTAAACCTCCCTGTTGATTATCAAGGCACTTAAAGCAGTGTATTAAGACAAATGGTGCCACATGGTTGTTTTCCTTGCTCTTTAAATTCCTAGAAAGCACAAAGGGGTTTGCTGCAATTCCATGGAAGTCCTTAGTGTGGCTTGGAAATTGCCTTTCCTGTTTGTGTAGGAGACTGGCAGCAGTTAATGACTCCTCCTGTGTTTCTGGAGATTTTATTTGGTGTGCATAGCAAAAAACCCCAGTGGGAAATGGAATGTTGCTCCTGAGGAGAAGGTGGAGGTGTCCCAGCTTTGGCCTGGGCAGAATTTGGATGGTAAAGGCCTTTTTTCAGTGAGGAGAAGGATGAAAAGCCAGTGTGTGGTAGAACTGGGATGGGACTGGGAGCAAAATCCACTCTCTGTTGGATTTTGAGCTCATGGTTTGACACAAACTCATTGTGAGGGCTCAGAAAGTTCACCTGGAGCAGCCGTTCAGATCCAGCTGGGACCACCACTGGAAGCACCACCAGCTCCTCTCACATAATTCAGTTTAATATCTGACAATGGTTTTGTCCAGGCAATGTCCCAGCCAAATCTTCCCTTTGTTTGGATCAACCTAAAGACTGTTTATGTGGATGATACAGTCAGAAGAACAAATTATTCCTTGAGTAGGAAGTTGAAAATTCTGTATTGTTGGCCCTGAACAAAAGGATTTTAATGAGTTGTGAGCTGAGCATCCTGAAGTTGCATCCTTAAGGTAAATATTGCAAAAAAACCCACAGAAAACAGGTGGGAAATGAAATGTATATAGAAGATACATTACTAAAAATAAATACAAATACATTCCTTAAAAACAAACCAGGGTTTGAAATGTAGATATGGGGTGAGAGGTACTCTGACCCAAACTTGGTGAGTTTCTGGGATGCCTTCAGTCAGATTTTATATATTGGGTGCCATGAGCTGAGGTACAATTTTGTGTCTTTGTTTCCCACACATCTGAAGCTAAAAGTTGGAAACAAAATTTCTTTATCTGTGCCAACAGTTGCAACTGCAGTGTCTCTCATCAAGTTTTTGGGAGAAGAAGAATTTAGTTTTAAAATAAAAGTATCAAAATTCCATTTTTCTAGTTTTGTAGGGAGATATTTGTCTTTGCCATCAGTCACCTCATCTGAGAAAGGCTGATGGAGATGTGGCTGCTCATAGATTTATTTCTTTTACCAGCTGAGTTTTTTGTCCCCTTGAAATTGGTCCTTTGGCTTGCTCAGTTGCAAAGGAATTTTCCCATTCCTTGCCCAGCTGAGTTTGAAGTGCAGAATGTGGATAATTCACATTCCTAAAGGGCAATTTAATTCTGCTCTGAGCTTCTCATGTGCACTGAGGTAACCAGAGATCCCATAAAACAAGGCCAGGGTGACACTCTGCCCTCTAAAAATCCACCTCTTAGATAACAAAAAGTAAATCACAGATTCATTTTCCAGTAGAAAAAGCAATTACAACTTAAACTTGTTATTGTAGGTGATGTTTTGGAGCATTCTGGAAAGTCTGAATGCCCATTTAAAAAGTTGGGGGGTTTTTTTTCAGTGATTTGCAGCTTCTCTGGATATTTGCCATGCCAGCATAACGGAGAGAAGGAGGATGGTGCAGGGATGGGGGTATTGCTTAGCAGGCTCTGTGCACTCCCAGGTGCTGCTGCAGGCTCTGTGTGTGACCAGGGGTGACATTTGTCCTGTCCCAGCTTCATTTCATGGCTGGAGCACAGCACTGGTGGCTCCTGTTGTTTCCTCAGTGGTTCAGGTGGGTGAGTTTGGGGCAGATCTTCACTGCAGGATTTGGGATCCCTCTGGTGAGGCTGAGTAAGCTGAGAGATGCTGTTGGACTGTAAATGTTTAATCAGGATCTTCTGGGGATGGCTGTTCCAGAGCCTTACATGTGCCTGTCTCAGGAATGTGGGCAAGTCCAAGTGCTCTGCCCATCACACCAGCGTGCACAAGTTGGAAATCTGAGATCAGCCCAATTTCCAGTGATTTCTCTTGTTGTCTCACTGCCTTTACTGTCAGACAGTGCCACAAATGCCCAGTATAAGGATGTCCAATGTAAAATGAAACTGCAAATTTTGTGACTCTCCATATCTATGTGGGGGACTGTCCTTTTTAGCTGTTTTGGCTCATTCTGTGTCCTTGTGTGCGTGTGGAGGAGCTGGTGCAGGCTTGGCTCTGTGCTGGCCTTGGGCACCAAGCAAAGGGAAAGGTGAGCATGGACTGGGAGTGCCCAAAAGGAAGGATAAGGAAAGGTTTTGGGGTAAAAACATTTCTAATCAATGTGGTGTTCAGCTCTTAATATCAGCATTTCTGCACCCAATTGGCTTTTGCTTGAACTCATTTCCAGAATCCTATTGAAAAGGGCTGAGTGTGTGTGGGTGAGAAGCAGCTGGAAATGGAGGCCAGCAGAGGGGAAAACCAGGTGTCTGCGGGGTGGGAAAGGAGCATGGGGATGACAGCAGTGTCCTGATGGAGACACCATTCCATGGATTCTCCCTGTGGGGCTCTCTCACCTTCCTGGTGTCTGCTGGGCCATGGCAGGGTGGCCAAGATGCTCCTGCTCATGGAGGCAGCTCTTCCCTGCCAGGGCTTTCTAGGCAGTGGCAGCATTTATTTTGCACCCCAAAGAACTGGAAACTCGATTTAATTCAGGAAGAATCTCAGTCTTCCTGAGAGGATTTAGGAGCTGGAGGTTGAGGGTGGGAGTCATGACACTGGTGGGTGCCAGTGTGGCCAGGCAGGAGCGGGGTGTGCCGGGTGTCCAGAGGCTGCTCCATGCCCAGGGTGCAGCCTGCAGGTGTGCTGACTGTTGGCACTCACCATTCCCACTGGGACAATTGTGGTGGTGTGGTTTTTTTGCTGGCATTTCTGAGGAGGGTTTCTCCTGGAGCTTTGTTCCACTCCCAAATTTGCCTGTGCCGTTTGGGAAGGGCACAGCCTCTCCTGGCAGAGCCTTGCCAGGGAGTTGAGGGGAAGCTGCACCGGGAACCATTCCTGCTAAAACCTGGGAGCTGTTGCTTTAAAAAGAAAAAAAAAAAAAAAAAATCCTTTGTGGGCTGTGGAGAGAAAGTGCTAGAACTGTGCAGGATCATGACTGGAAAGCAGGATCCCTGAGTGGTCACGGAGGCTTTCCTGGTGCTCTCCAGCCTGCCGTGGATTTAGCCAGGATGCTCGTCCCCACCAGCAGATAGCAAACGAGGGACAAAGAAACCCTATCGAGGGCACGGCGCTGGGCAAAGGGAATGAGGCAGGATGTTGCTGTGGTGTTAAAAGGGAACAGGATCTCCGTGCCTAGACATGGGAATCACGTTTTCACCGGGATCGCTGGCTCGCAGTGCTTGAACCCGACCTTCCCGAGGACTCGGATCGCTCTGCTCCGCTTCCCGCTCCCGCCTCGTTTCTTTCTGGCACATATGTAATACTGGAGGTTTAAAAAAAAAAAAAAGAAAGAAGGAGATTAAAAAAAAAAAAAAAAAAGGCAGCCCGATCCAGGGATTCAGAGGCATCCTGATCAGCTGACGCGCCGAGCCGAGCTGCAATGTGTTGCTTATTCATTTTGTACGGTGGGAGCTGCCGGGGCTAAGCAGAGAGCTGAACTATGCCTCTCCTACAGCCGCGCTTGTGCAGACAGAGGGGTGAGAGAGAGGCAGCCGCCGCGGGAAGAGCACAGCCGGACTTTCTCCTTGTTTTTATCCATTTCTGCAGGATCATGTATTTATAAGGGATGAGGTGGGCCACAGGGATCGCAGGCCTGAGGTGCGGCCTACCCAGTCAGTGCAGAATCAGGCCCTCCACTACCGGAACCGAGAGCGCTTTGCCACAATCAAATCAGCATCTTTGGTAAGAGCCCCCATCCCACCCCACCCCACCCCACCCCGCTCCCCAGCCCCTCGCTGCCATCCCTCCATGCTGTTGGTGCTGTTGGCATAGCAACTGGATATTGCACTGAAAGAGATTTTACCTCTATGTGTGTGTGTGAGATTTAAATGTGAAATATGTTTAATTTCTCGGTGCATTTCCAGGGTGAGATAGCCCACCTTCCTGGGTGAAGTTAATATCATTTTCATTTCCCACCCCACCCCTCCATTTCCCACCTGTCCCTTTTGTTAATATATTTATCTGCATGTGCATAAAGAGTGTGTGAGGGGTGTGAGAGCTGCTGGAACGCCGTGGAGGTGCAGATGCAGATGGGTTTGGGAACAATAAGATCGCTGCTGCCCGCCCTGAGCTGCTGCCTGGTGTTTTTTGTTGTTGTTTTTTTTTTTTTTTTAATTTCATTCATTCATTTATTTCAAGCAATGTACCTTGTCTGCATTTTGCAGCCTGATCCTTTGGAAGGATTGCTGGGCTGCGATAAGGGAGAGAGGGTTTACAGCGGGCTGTGGGCTTACAAAGGGGAGGGGGATGGGATGAATCCATCAAGATTTGTACTATTGCAAATGTGATTGCTGTGGATGCCTTTGTAGTAGGGAAAGGGGTGTGTGCCGGAAGAGTTAGTTGTGTGCCGCCTCCCCCACCCCGCGTCCACCGGGCTGGGAGCAGCATTTCCAGGGACAGCAGTGAAAAATGGCCCTTCACAGGGAAAACCAATGTGCTGTTGGATATTTCAGCCCGCTGGTATTAGAGGTCAGATGGACGGGGAGCGTTGGAGAGTCCCCACGGTTTGGCCATGGCACTCGCTCAGTGCTATGACATCATCCTGGACCAACCCCGAAATGACACCAGCGAGCCCTCCCCTTCCCGCTCCTCCTGCCTCCACCATGGGGGTTCTCCTTCCAGACCACCATTTCTGCATCCCCAGAACCGCTTCCCACTCCTTCCTGCATGCTCAGGGCACGGGCTGTGCCTCTGTGTGTGTGACCACAGCTGAAGGTGCTGACTGGAGGCAAGCAGCAGTGCCAGCAGCACAAATTTTTCTGTGTGGTTGTTGCTGCTGCTGTTAAAATCTAAAACGATGCTGTGGCATTCAGGCTTCTGCCCAGATGCTTCCTGGGAGCATCTGAATCCCATTTTTTGCAGGTGTGTTTCTGGGTGCCCACACCCTGAGTGCCCCCCAGGCTGGTGTCCCCTGCTCCCCCCAGTTTAAAGTGACCTAGAAATGTGTGTGTTAGAGGACTCCATGCAGCACACCTGACAGGGGCAGGATCCCTGCTCTCCTGGAGACCCTCTGCCCTGGGAATTTTTCCTTTTTGTGTGTCTGTGTGTGTTTTCACCCAGTGTAGTGCCAGCTCTTCTACTGCCTGCGCTGAGCAGATAAAAGTGGGACCCAGTTAGGTTGGCTGGAGGGCAGAAATAATGAATGACTCATGTATCATACTCCAGACATAACAATTTCATTGATAAATTGATATGTGTGATGAATATATTCATGTTCTTTTACTCCCTGTGCAAAGCTGCTGCACCTTATGGCCTGCCTTGAGCAGCAGAGCCCAGAGCTCCTGTCCTCCCTGGAAATGTCACCCCTGGGCTGCTGGGGTGGCTTGAAGGGATTGCATGGCCGGGCCCCTTTGGGAGCCAGTGGAAATACGGGCTGTGAGGGATTCCCTGAGCTCTGGGGAACACAGCTGATATCCCAAGGTCACTCCTAAATCCCATGGCAGCCTCCTGTGGGGCTGGGATTGTATCTGCCTTCATTCCTTACTCACTTGGGTTTGCTGATTCTCTCTACTTCAGTGACCAAGTGATGATAAAGATAAAATTAATTTTGGGTGGGGAAGATGGAAAGCTTTTCGGAGAGCTTCTCTTTTTTTGGGTTTTCTGTGGAACACGCTCTGTTATCCCAATTATTCACACACATCTCCCCTTCCCAGTGGAGAGGGAAGATCCCAACACACCAGCCTGGGCACTCCAGGTTGTGTGGTGGGGCAGAACTGACCCTGAGTTTGCCACAGAAATATTTCATGGTGATGAGCTTTCCCTTTGATAATCTTCCATTCCCACCTCTTCATGTTCTGAAATTGAAATCTAGGGGGAAAAAATGAAAGTTTAAACCCATTGCACAGGATCTGGGTGCCAGTGCTTGTATTGGAGCACTTTTTATCACAGTGCCTAGATGATGTCTGTGGGGAGAGGTGCTGGATGCTCCTCTGGCCAAGGGAGAACTTCTTCTTGCTTCCCTGTCCAATATTTATGGGAAGGGCAAAGTCAGCCATGGAGCTAACACAGGGAGAAAGACCTGAACATGCCTGGAATTTGTAGTGCAAACCCAGAAATTCAGGCTTTATTCATCTCTCTGTGTTAATTTACTCTTTCAGTGGCAGCTGGAACAGATTTTTCTGTGTGAATGGGTGCCCAAGGTCCCACAGGGGTTGAAAACAAGCAAACCAGCAAGCTCTGATGGTTCCCTACATGCTGGCTGCTTCCCATTGCTCAGCAGCTGGGAACATCTTCCTGCACAGAAAGGTTGTGCAGTTGGGAGCATTGGGTGGCCTGTATTGCAGAGAATCAAAAATGGGAGTTCTGGCCCCAAATTCAATTATATGGGGTGATATTGGGGTGTTAAAGCTTCCTTTCATGGGATTTGCTGAAATCCACCCCCAACACTGAGACCAGGGCAGTGTTTTTAGAAGAAAAGCACCAAGTCTGGGGCTGTTCACTCCACAGCTGTTCCTCCTGGTGCAGTCCAGGTTCTAGGGCACTCAAGTCCTTGCTCTTCTCCCCATAGATCAGGATATTGCAGATGGAGGTAAGACTGGCATTCCTAAAGGTAATCCCAAGTTCAGGTTGGATCTCTTTCCAAAACCAAGCTGAAGCAGTTCAGGGAGTGCAGAGGCCACAGAGGAGCTTGTGTTAGACAGCTGAGCACTCCAGGTGACCCAGTGGTTTGGAGAGTGATTGCCTTGCCCTGGCACTCTGCAAAGGCATCATGTGAATATGAGGAAAACTGGACAGATCTCCAGAGAAAACAGCCAAATGAACTCCACAAAGATACAGGCTGTGGATATCCCATTTTGAGTCTTGCAGTAGTGCTTTAATATTGCTCAGATTAAAGAAAATCATGAAAATCGGCAAATGTGAGTAAGAAAGATGAAGGAACTTAACTTAGGTCATAATTCAATCAGCAATTTTAGTAGTCATTTTTTCCTGGACCACTTTTCTCTTTAATCAGTTTTGTGTGGTTACAGTAATCATCACTCACCTGGAGCAGTGGTGGAAAATACCCTGCATATTTTTGCTGTTGGAGTAAAAGTTGCCATCTGAAATGGAGACCAGGCACTTACATCTCCATGTTATTTCTCAGTTTATCAGTGATCCATAAATTAAAAGTTACAACCAGGAATCTCTTGAAGCTCAGCAAGCTGTTTGAAAAGGAGGGCAGAGGTTCTGCATGTTGATGAGGCTACACCTCTCAGTGTTTTCAAGGGAAAGCTTTTTTTGAATCTCTTCAGAGATGCATTGATCTGCACTTGTGGGTGTCTTTCAAGCTTGACCCCTTAGCTCCCCCCTTCCTCCTGCATCTCCTCAACAGCTGCTTTTGCAGTTTTCAAAGGCAATGATCAAGTAGTTAAAACTTCATAGAATCCCAGAGTGGGGTGGGTTTGCAAGGATCTTAAAGCCCATCTCATTCCACCCCTGCTTGAGCAGGGACACCTTCCACCATCCCAGGCTGCTCCAAGCCCTGTCCAGCCTGGCCTTGGACATTTCCAGGAATCCAGGGGCAGCCACAGCTGCTCTGGCCACCCTGTGCCACCCTCACAGGGAAGGATTCCTCCCTCACATCTGTGACATCTCATTCCACAGAAGGATCAGGCAGTGAGGACTCTATCAAAGGCCTTGGTGTTCTCTTTGAAATCCACATGCCAGCAGAAGAATGATGTGATCTCTTGTGGGCCTGCAGAGCCAAGTGTCTGTGTCCATGGGAGCAGCATTCCCTGGATGTGGCCAGGAAAATGGCACCTTCACATGGAGCTGTTCCCTATTCTGCTGGAGCTTTGGTGTTCTATTCCAGAGGGTTGAGTTTCTCCCAATGGACTCATTGGCTGCTTCCTTTGTAGACCTTTCCTCTAAAATTTTGGACTTGTTCTTTCTCATCTCCTCTGCTGTGAGAAGCAGCTGGCAGTGTTGTGCTCAGAGCTCTGCTTCCTCCAGCACAGAGGAGCTTGGAATTTCAGTTATCTAGAGGTGAAAACTCCTGTCTTTTAGGAGAGGTTCAGTATCTTGGATAAACAGTGTAGAAAAGGGAACTCTAAACAGCTGCTGGTTTGGAGGAGAAGTTGTGAGCTCAACTTCCTTACGTAAAGCTAAAATCTTGGAGGGGTGAAAGAAAGTTTGGATTTTATGGCAAATGAACTGCCTGTGGGAGTAAGTTGGAAAAGACATCTCTGTTCTCAGTTCTGTGTATGCTAAAGATGCAGAGAGATAAAAAACTGAGAAAATGTCATACCTTAATGAAAGCTGTTCTGGTTTATTCAGGTTTTTGGTTCTCCTGATTGATTGTTGTGTGCTGCTGGATGGGCTCCAGGAAACTGCAGCTCTCTGGTGTGAAGGATCCTGACATTTCCTGGTTATATGGAGAACAAATTTTGTAGTTACCACCTTTTGCCTCATGATAATCTGAGGGGTTTTTTGTGGGCTTCTCCCTGAGGGGCAGCTCCAATCTCTGCTTGCTGTGACCTGGGACAGGACCCAGGGAATGGCTGGAGCTGTGTCTGAAGAGGCTGAGGTTGGATATCAGGAAAGGTTCTTCTCCCAGAGGGTGCTGGGAATGGGCACAGCCCCAAGGCTGCCAGAGCTCCAGGGGCACCTGGATAATGCTCCCAGGAGTGCCCAGGGTGGGATTGTTGGGGTGTCTGTGCAGGGCCAGGGCTTGGACTCCATGATCCTTGCGGGGCCCTTCCCACTCAGGATATTCCAAATAGTGCATGGAGTTCCAAGAGTCTTTGCTAAAGGACACCAGAAAGCTGATTAATGGAACATCCCCAAATTTTCTTGTTAAAATGGTTGCTGGAGGTGTTCAGTCATTTGGAGTTTAATCTTTAAAACCATAATCCTGGATTCATTCATAGTCTGAAGGACTTCTCTGGCACTGACCTGGGTATATTCAGTCACTAATGTTCATTTCCTCCACATTCTGCCACCCCTGAGATCACCATGTGCAGACTTTGTCTTTGAAGACTGTCCTGAGGAGTGTTAGGCTTGAGTGGAGATTGTGGTGATAAATGAAGTCTTTATCATGAGTTTGCTGAACAGAGACACTAAATCCATGAGATGTCCACCAAGTCTGCTGCTCTCCTCTCCCATCTTTAGGATGAGACACTGCTTTTGTTTTCTTCTGACTTTTTAATGTCTCATCTTCTGTTGTGACTGGAAGGCTTTATCAGCTAGGCTTGTAATTAGCAATTGCATCCTATTGTTAGGGATAAATATCCTAGATTTCATGGGAAATCTTTCCAAGATGGAATTCTTGTCATGATAAAGCTGAGCAAAATTGGAAATGGGGTGCAGAGGAGCAGGGAAAAAAACAAGGATAAAAGTTAATGAGTTTTGCTGTAAATAAAACAAGTGCACATTCTACATCTCATTAGAGATCAGACCAAAGGAGACTGGCAGAGTTGCTGGAGGATCCTTAGATCCATTTTTTCTTAGGCTCTTGCTGTTTGCTTTGTTCTGCCAAGGTCTGGGAACGGAGTGTGCCGTGCAGAACATCCCATTGCTCACAGAAGGGCTGGGCCCCAAAAATAGCACATCCAGGAAGATCTGGTACAGCTGGTGGCTCCCAGATCTCCGTTTCTGTTCAAGTGCCTGACCAAGGCTGTTCTCTCAGCTGGATGTCACTGAACGTGGCAGTGGCGTGTGTGAAGTGTTGGTGGGCTGCCTGTCTCACCTGGCATCTGTCCTTATCAACTTGGATTCTCAGAGACATTTTCCTTACCTGGAAGCTTCTGGCAGAGATCTTATTCTTGCTGAACTTGACTGAAATGTGCAAGTTCCTGTGAGCTCTTCCCAACTTCTTCCAAGTGTAGCTGTCCTTGGTACTCTTGGAAAAACCAAGAGCTTTTTGAGCTGTAGCAGAGCACAGGGCTCACAGAGTGTCTGTGTTTCTGTGGTCATTCCTTCAATCCACATGCTCCTGGTGGCTGCCTTGGATCTGGTTGTGTCTCAGGCATGTACAGGTTGCTCTGTTGCACCAGGGGCTGAGGTATATTTAATGTAGCCTGCTCCAAAATGATATTCTGAATTTCTTGTAGGAAGGAAGTGGTTTGTCCATCACCTCCTGGTCGGTGCTCAGCCTCCCTGATCACCCTGAGTGTGACAGGGCTGTGCTCAGGCTGGTTCTTTGGTTCCTCTGCAATCCTTGGGAGGCTCTTCCCGAGTTCCTCTTCACCCTCCTCCCAAGTCTTGGGGGTCATTTGAACTGAGACAGGTGGCACTTGCTGCCTGCCTTGGGTGAGCACATTCAGGGTGTTCATCTCTTGATTTGGAGCTCTGACTTGGCTTCCTGTCACCTCCCAGCCCTGGAGCCAGCAAGTGCGCTGGGATGGCAGCTCCCTAAAGCAGATGCTCTTCTCTTGAACCTGAGCTTTCCCAGCTCTGTAGGTGTGTCCCATCCTGCATCTAAACTCCAAAAATCTCCACAGAACTGCCTTCAAATGACAGCAGCACCATGCAGGGGCCAGTTTTTGGGTTGCTGTGGAGGAATCCATCAGGAAGGCTGCACGAGGGACTCCTGGTTCACAAAGCTTCACCGGTCACCTTCAAAGGCCTGAGCTCTTCACACTTAAGTGGCAAAGCAAAGGTCCCCTTGCACAGAATCAGGGCCTTCAGTCCACACATGTACCAGGCTTTTGGTTCTCAGATTGTATAAATGATCAGATCTTTGTAAGTTCCTGAGACTGTCTTTAAAAAAATAAAAATTAGTCTTGGACACTTTTCTTCTTTTGAAATGGAAGCATCACCATTTGCATTTTCTTCTCAACATTTTTGGCACAGCCTGTTGGTGTTTTTTTTTTCTTCCTTTCACATGGATACACTTGGGCATGGAAATGAATGTGGAACTTGTGAGTTTGTTTCAGCTGAGCAGGGTTTAAAATCTGCTTAGACCATCTGATCAATCTTTAAGAGCACACAGTTCCAGAACAGCATTCCCTTGTTAGAAAACTTTCAATTCTGGGAAGGAATGAGCTCAGTCTGCCATCATCTTGAATTTTAAGGGGAAGTTTTGAAGGAGGCTCCTCGTAGCAGAAAATAGATGTTGAGGGATTGAATTGGCATGGGGGTGACTTGAGGAGGAAGGAAAGAATGGGGGTTTGAGGGGGTTCTGGCTGCTTCTTGGGAATCCATGGATCTGAATAAGGTGAATAAGTTGAATCTGAATAAGGGTCTTAGTCATGCATCTGTATAAAGTATCTGAGGAATGTTGTCCATTAGCCACCTTTGTTTCCAGATCTCCTTCAGCATGTCCTGGAGTGATAATGATGCCTCAGGCTTTAGTTTTTATATTTTTCAGATTCTGTTCTGCTTTAGTGTCAAAGTCTGGCTTCATATTAGGGTGTAGTGAGTTCTCTTCACAGAACAGGGAAACAAAACAATTCCTTCTCTAGCTGGGGACCAAGGACAGCGGACCCAGATCTCAGACCCAAGAGCATATACAATGGGGACTGAAGAGAGAAAACCAGAAGGATTGGACTTCATGGGCTAAAGCTATAATTGGACAATTAACTCAAATATACAAATGGACCAGAATATATAAAAGTGAGGGATCTCCTGAGCAATCATCCATTGTGTGGCCATTTTGGGTTGTGCTGCCCAAGGTGGATCTGTTGAGGCCTCTTAATAAATCCCTACTTTATTCTTTAGCTCCATCTACTCTCTGTTCTTTAGCTCCATCTAGTCTCTAGCTCCATCTAGTCTCTATTCTTTAGCTCCATCTAGTCTCTATAACTCCATCTAGTCTCTATTCTTTAGCTCCATCTAGTCTCTGTTCTTTAGCTCCATCTAGTCTCTATAACTCCATCTAGTCTCTGTTCTTTAGCTCCATCTAGTCTCTATAACTCCATCTAGTCTCTGTTCTTTAGCTCCATCTAGTCTCTGTTCTTTAGCTCCATCTAGTCTCTGTTCTTTAGCTCCATCTAGTCTCTGTTCTTTAGCTCCATCTAGTCTCTATAACTCCATCTAGTCTCTATTCTTTAGCTCCATCTAGTCTCTGTTCTTTAGCTCCATCTAGTCTCTATAACTCCATCTAATCTCTATTCTTTAGCTCCATCTAGTCTCTGCTCTGAAGGCAGCCTTCAGAGGGCATCAATAAGTAACCACTCCCTTCCTTTATTTGTAATATGGCATTTCCAGCTTAATTTTCAGACATAAAAGTCTCAGGAAAAGATGGGGGCTAAAAGTTAGGACAGAGAAACCCCGTGGCTTTGTGAAACCAAACAGCAGCACCTCCAAAACCCATGGATTGCTGAGAGCAGAGCAGGGCCTGGCTCCAGTGAGCTCGTGTGGGAAGCAAGGCCATGGAGCAGTGGGTGCCCTGTTCCCCCCCAGGTTACAAGACAGATCCATGAGCATGAGCAGGAGAACGAGCTGCGGGAACAGATGTCAGGATATAAGCGGATGCGGCGCCAGCACCAGAAGCAGCTGATCGCCCTGGAGAACAAGTTGAAGGCCGAGATGGACGAGCACCGCCTCAAGCTGCAGAAGGAGGTGGAGACACACGCCAACAACTCGTCCATTGAGCTGGAGAAGCTGGCCAAGAAGCAAGTGGCTGTGATGGAGAAGGAGGTGAGTGCTGGGAGGATGTGAGGGACAGGAGAACCCAGGTTTGCTGCTCAAACCTGTGGTCTGAGGTGCAGAATGAGAGGACAAAGTGTTAAACTGCCCCAAGGGAAATTTAAGTTGGATGTTAGGAAAAAGTTTTTTACACAAAGTACTGGAATGGTCTGCCTGGGGAGGTGGGGGAGTCGCTATCCCTGGATGTGCTTAGAAGAAGATTGGATGTGGCACTGGGTGCCATGGTTTAATTGAGATGTTAGGGCTGGGTGGAACTCAATCATCTCAAAGGTCTCTTCCAGCCTGTTGATTCTGTGACCTTGTGCTCTCTCGAGCAGCCTCACGTCACCTTCCTGGCTGATGGGCGCTCTGTTGGCATCCACCAGTGCCACAGCTGCAGAAAAGGGGCTGTGGGGACCTTGGTGGGAGCTTTGCCCCAGCTGAGGGGGTGACAAAGCTGTCAGTCTAAAAACTAGCATGTTCATCCACCTAATAAACTGGTGTCATTGTGCCTTCTGGGGTGGCATTGGTGGAGAGGTGAGAAGCACAAGGAAGCCCTCAGACTTACTGTGAGCATTCTCTGTGTGAGCTGAGCGCTCATGGCTTTGTCTAGCACAGCCACCAAAATGACTGACCAAAAATCAAAAACCACAACAATAATTTGTGCTGGATTCTGCACCTGCTCACTCACCTTTTTTAGTTTTTTTATTTTTTTTTTTTCCTCTCTCTGTACATTGCAGGCAAAGGCAGCTGCAGCAGATGAAAAGAGATTCCAGCAACAGATTTTGGCTCAGCAAAAGAAAGACCTGGCGACCTTTTTAGAAAGTCAGAAGAAACAATACAAGCTTTGCAAGGAAAAGATTAAAGAGGTGAGAAACTCTCATTTTCAGGGCTGAAGGGGTGTGGGATGAACATGAGCCACTCTTTTGTTTTGATAAACCTGGGCCAGCCCAGGGGTTTAAGGGATACTGTCAGGCTTGGAAGCAAATTTTGGATTCTCAGCAAGTAAATCTTTAGGAGCTGGGAGCATCTGGCAGCATTTCCAGAACAATTTGTGAGGGTGGCTACAGGTGTTTCACAATTTGCTGTAGAGCAGAATCTTTGAAACCAAGGGTGATGAGGGAAAATGGGACTTCACAGAGAGTTCTTCTTCCCCTTTCTTTCTCCTCATCTGTTTTTTTTTTTTCAAGTAATCAGAGCAGCCATTCAGTGTCCCCAGACTAAAAGCCCTGTGATCAGTTACATAAATTAGGAAGAGAAATAACTTCTAATGTACCAAAATGCATTATTTAAGTAGTGTCTTCACCATATTGCAAAAATAATTAACTGTTAAGGTAAAGGTGAGAAAATGATTATCAAGGAGCTCTGTGGCCATTTTTCCTCCTACTCTTGGTGTGGGTCCTGGTACAGCTGTAGGGGCAGCAGGGCTAGCTTGGCCAGGTGATAGGTTCTGGTTCTGTTGGTTTGTGGTGGATTTTGGTGTCCTTTCATGGCCTGAGTGGCAGAGGAGGAGCCAGCAAGGTCCCCCATGTCCTGTGTCACTGTGGTGCTGAGACAAGCCTTGTTTTGACCCTGCAGGAAATGAATGAGGACCACAGCACACCCAAGAAAGAGAAGCAAGAAAGGATATCCAAACACAAAGAGAACCTGCAGCACACACAGGCTGAAGAGGAGGCCCAGCTTCTCAGCCAGCAGAGACTCTACTACGACAAAAACTGCCGATCCTTCAAGAGAAAAACGATGATCAAGAGGCACGAGATGGAGCAGCAGAACATTCGGGAAGTATGGCACTCCTCACGTCTCTCACAGCCTGCTTTAACTGCTTTAGCTTCATGTCTTGGCTGGTTAGGTCTTCATGCTTCTAGTTGCTAAGTAGAATTGAGAAAAATGTAGCAAAATATGTTTTGGGAAATGGTTTTCCCTGCAGCTGTGGCTGCTTTGATCAGTTGAGGGATGGCAGCGTTGACTGTAGCCAGAAACACCCTGTGGCCTCTTGCTCTGATGTCTCATCCCAGCTCCTGAGTGTTGGGTTTGGGGGTCCTGCCCCAGTTAGGGGTGTGGGGAGAGCTGTGGGATGGGGATATGGGCTGTCAAGGAGCGGCTTTTCACACCCTGCTTCCCCTCATTGGTTTTTGCCCCTTGCCTCAAGGCTGCCTGTGGTCACACACCACTTTGGAGAAAGAGCTTCCACATGGACATGCTCCTGTGGCCATCACTGTAGTATCTGAGTTCTTCATGGATGTTATTTTTGGATAAAGACTGTCAGATGAGAGGGTGTTTTAGTGAAAACTGAGTGAGGAGTGGTCAAAAATTTCCAATTGTGTTTGGCCTGCTATCCTCAGGCTTTCCAGTACCATTTGTACTTGTTCAGAGCTTTGCTACACTTGAGTCCAGATGTGTCTGGGGCTGCTCAGCTGCTTTGCTGAGATCCAGATATCTCAACTCAGGCACCTTCAAAACTATTGATTCCAGAAATTCAGATTTGAGCACCCTTGTCCCAGCATGTCTGCTCTGTGGTAGGGATGAGAACAGAGTTCAGTGACCTGGCATGGCATTTAACAGGAGCACACCTCTGACCTCCTGCATTTAAGCTCTTAGGAGAGAGCTAATTTTCAGAATGATCTGAGTTTTTATTCCCTGAAAATTACATCCCTACTAGTTCAAATGTGCCAGTACTAACTACTTGGATCACCTGAAGTAAATAACACTTTCCAAATGTGTTTTCCATATTTTAAGTAACCACAGATGTTGTTTTTGTGCAAATGGGAAAGTGTTTGAAGGAAGTGGAATGACTGTGTGTGTTTATGCTGTGTGAACTGAAATCAGGTTGGAACAGGCTTGGGAGAGACTGGCTGAGCTATCCTGGGATGAAGGCACATGTGCCACAGCTCCCTGCCTGGTCAGTGCCCCACCTGCCTTTGGGAAGTCATTTTGGCACGCCACTACCTGTAAATTTTAATTTTGCCTATCAGGGGTCGAGTTTTGCTTAAATGTGAACACATGCTACACCCTTAGAGGGCAGAAGGAAACAAACCCTGGTCCTGTTTCCTTGCCCACCCTCTCAGCTCAAACCTGTCCCAGGTGTAGCAGCCACAGGGACTGAAGTTTGCAGGTGCTGCTGTTGAGAGTTACAGCAGGATTACCAAACGTGCAACAGAATAATTGCATTTTTTTGCTTCTCCTGCAGAAACCCATTAGGCTGAGGCAGCCCTGGGCTGGGCACGGGTGGGGTGGGGCAGCCCTGGTGTGCCTGGCTGAGGCTGAAACCTGAGCCGGGATCAGGGGAGCACAGCAGCATCTGTCAGGGTGCAGCTGGAGTCAGCTCCGTGCTGCTCAGGGCGGGGCTGGCACCTTGAGACACAAATGACACAAATGTGCGCAGTAATCGGGGAGGGAACTGGTGCCTTCCCCTTCCTGGGCTTGTGGCTTGGGGTGGTTATCCCAGACTGTGCAGGAGCTCTTGGTGAGCACTGCAAAACCGGTCTTGTTTTAAAAATGAGCTGCGCCTTGTGCCAAATCCCACCTGGGCAATTCACCTTCTCACCTGAGGTGGTGTCAGAGCCACTGACCTCTGCCTTGGCCACTCCCGTGCAGGTGATGGAGGGAGGAGCTCGTTCCCAGTACCCACCAGACAAGAGCCCCAATTCCATCACCCTGAGCAGCCTGGGATGAGTTCAGTGAAAGCTGCTGCGAGTTCCTGCAGGCACCCAGGGCTTGTGTGGGGTCCTGGTGCCACCTGCTGGGGACTCCCGGGGCCATCCCAGAGCAGGGGAGGGAGGGAGGGATGGATGGATGGATGGATGGATGGATGGATGGATGGATGGATGGATGGATGGATGGATGGATGGATGGGTGGTTGTATGGATGGGTAGGGGTGTGGATGGGATGGATGGAGGGACGGACGGGTGGGTGGACGGGTGGGTGGGTGGGTGGATGGATGGATGGATGGATGGATGGATGGATGGATGGATGGTCGGTCACTCAGTGGTCACTCCTAGCATGGATAGACGGATGGATGATCACTCAGTGGTCATTCCTAGCATGGATGGATGGATGGTCACTCAGTGGTCTCTCCTAGCATGGATGGATGGATGGTCACTCAGTGGTCTCTCCTAGCATGGATGGATGGATGGTCACTCAGTGGTCTCTCCTAGCATGGATGGATGGATGGTCACTCAGTGGTCACTCCTAGCATGGATGGATGGATGGTCACTCAGTGGTCTCTCCTAGCATCCCCATGGCGCTGCTGGGTGTGTGTTTCCCTGTGACACACCAGTCCCTGCAGCTGGCAGCGCAGTGGGCAGGAGCTGCAGCAGGGCTGTGTGTGTGTGTGTGTGCAGGAGCTGAACAAGAAGCGGACGCAGAAGGAGATGGAGCACGCCATGCTGATCCGGCACGACGAGTCCACGCGGGAGCTGGAGTACCGGCAGCTGCACACGCTGCAGAAGCTGCGCATGGACCTGATCCGCCTGCAGCACCAGACTGAGCTCGAGAACCAGCTGGAGTACAACAAGCGGCGCGAGCGGGAGCTGCACAGGAAGCACTTCATGGAGCTCCGGCAGCAACCAAAGAACCTGAAGGTGCTGCCGGCTGTCCTTGCTCCTCCTCCAGCCTCTGTCCTGTGCTGTGGGATCACTGCTCTCCACTCCCTGTGCTCTGCCTTGCATCCCCTCCCTTGGCACAGAGCAGCTCTGCATAAGGGAGGTTGTGGGCTGGGATAGCCCAGGGCTCACAGAGGGTTTTTATAGTGCTGTGCTAATTGAGGCTGTTGTAAAATAGTCCAGTCCTAAGCAAAGTGTTAGAGAATTTGTTTCTGACAAGCTGTGTTGTTCAGACCCTCGCTGGTGTCAGCTTAGAATGATGAGGAGAAGGGGTTTGTGGTTATTTCAGAGTCCAGAGAGAACACAGAGCACTCTGGTGTGTGCTGAGCTCTGTGCACACCCCAATGTGCTTACAGACCTCTGAGCTGCTCTCTGGTAGAGGCATGTTCCTCCTCCCAGTGTCACATAATATCCTGAGTAGGAAGGGCCCCACAGGGATCATGGAGTCCAAATTCCAATCCTGGACAGACACCCCAGCAATCTCACCCTGTGCATCCCTGAGAGCATTTTCCAAATGCCCCTGGAGCTCTGGCAGCCTCAGGGCTGTGCCCATTCCCTGGGGAGCCTGGGCAGTGCCCAGCACCCTCTGGGGAAAGAGCCTTTCCCTGATACCCAGCCTCAGCCTCCCTTACACAGCTCCAGCTGTTCCCTGGGGTCGCTGGTCATCAGAGAGAAGCACACTGCTGTCACTCTGTCACACCCTTGCTAGTTCCCCGGTCTGCAGCCTCCACATAGTGCAAGGTTGAGGTGAGAAGGACATGGAAGGGGAATGATGCTGTGAAAAAGCAGATTTGGGAGGCAGGTGATGGGCTGGGTGATCTGCGGAAGTGGAAGTGCCCTGGGCTGAGGAGGGCTGAGGGGATGCAGTTCCTGGCCAGGCTGCAGCAGGGTCTGAGCTGCTGCTGCTGCTGCTGGTTAATCCCTGTGGGAAGCATGCACAGGGGAGCTGTGGTTCCCACCACCCCACCCATGTAGACATACCACAGCTTCTCCATTCCCAAAGCCCTTCGTGCTCTTCACAACGTTCCTTCCTTGGCAGGCTATGGAAATGCAGATCAAAAAGCAGTTCCAGGACACATGCAAAGTGCAAACTAAGCAGTACAAAGCACTGAAGAATCACCAGCTGGAAGTAACTCCAAAGAGTGAGCACAAGACAATTCTGAAGAGCCTGAAGGACGAGCAGACACGGAAGCTCGCCATCCTGGCCGAGCAGTACGAGCAGAGCATCAATGAGATGATGGCCTCGCAGGCGGTACGTGCAGGGGGCTCTGGGGCCTGGCAGCACCCTGGGGGGACTGCTCCAGCCCCTGAATTGGCAAAACTCTTTAAACAACACATCAGCTGGCACTTTCCCTCTTGGAATGAGTGTCCTGTGGAACACATGTCCTTCCCCTGCTCCCCTGGCGTGCTGGGGATTAGGATTGGATCTTCAGAGGCTCTGCCTCAGTGTGAGCAGAGCAGCTGCTGCTCATGAAGCCTTTTCTGCTTTCTCCCTCTGCCACCAACACCAGTGGCTTTGGGAAGAAAGAGTGGTGTGTGACTTGTGTGGGAGCAGAGGAATTCCCAGCAGGGTTTGTTTGAGCCTTGTTTTGCCCGTGCTCTCACAGCTCCGGCTGGACGAGGCCCAGGAAGCAGAATGCCAAGCCCTGAGACTGCAACTCCAGCAGGAGATGGAGCTGCTCAACGCCTACCAGAGCAAAATAAAGATGCAGACAGAAGCACAGCATGAAAGGGAACTCCAGAAGCTGGAGCAACGGGTGTCGCTGCGCAGGGCACACCTGGAACAGAAGGTACCTCCACAGGGGATTTTGGGAGAAGGGAAGGGTGGATCTGTGCTGGGGGCTGCTGGCTGTGCTTGTTGATTTTGGGGACATGGGCAGGGTGGAGTTGCTGGCTGTGCTCCTTGCAGAGGGGATTTTGGGGGATACCAGGGACACAGGGGACATAGAGCTGTGCTGAGGGTTGCTGACTGTGCTCCTTGCAGAGAGGATTTGGGGGGACCTGGGGCAGGGTAGATCGTGCTGGGGGCTGCTGGCTGTGCCCGTTGATTTTGGGGGACACAGGGCACTGTGAAGCTGTGCTGGGGGGTGCTGGCTGTGCTCCTTGCAGAGGGGATTTTGGGGATACACACAGCCTGGATCTGTGCTGGGGGCTGCTGACTGTGCTCGTGTCAGAGGGGATTTTGGGGACCTGGGGCAGGGTGGATCTGTGGTGGGGGCTCCTGACTGTGCTCCTTGCAGAGGAGATTTTGGGGGACATGGGCAGTGTGGATCTGTGCTGGGGGCTGCTGCTGGCTGTGCTCCTTGCAGAGGGGATATTGGGGATACAGGAGGCTGGAGCTGTGCTTGTGTCAGAGGGGATTTTGGGGGGACATGAGGAGGATGGATCTGTGCTGGGGGCTGCTGGCTGTGCTCCTTGCAGAGGGGATTTTGGGGATACAGGGGACAGGGAGCTGTGCTGTGGGCTGGCTGTGCTCATTGATTTTGGGGGACAAGGGCAGTGTGGAGCTGTGCTGGGGGCTGCTGACTGTGCTCCTTGAGAGGGGATTTTGGGGACATGGATCTGTGCTGGGGGCTGCTGACTGTGCTCCTTGCAGAGGGGATTTTGGGGATACACACAGTGTGGATCTGTGCTGGGGGCTGCTGGCTGTGCCCCTTGCAGAGGGGATTTTGGGGATATGGATCTGTGCTAGGGGCTGCTGGCTGTGCTCCTTGCAGAGGGGATTTTGGGGATACACACAGTGTGGATCTGTGCTAGGGGCTGCTGGCTGTGCTCCTTGCAGAGGGGATTTTGGGGATACAGGTGACATGGAGCTGTGCTGCGGGCTGGCTGTGCTCCTTGAGAGGGGATTTTGGGGACATAGAGCTGTGCTGGGGGCTGGCTGTGCCCCTTGCAGAGGGGATTTTGGGGATACAGGGGACATGGATCTGTGCTGGGGGCTGCTGACTGTGCCCCTTGCAGATCGAGGAGGAGCTCGCCGCCCTGCAGAAGGAACGCAGCGAGAGGATCAAGTTCCTGTTGGAAAGGCAGGAGCGAGAGATTGAGACGTTTGACATGGAGAGCCTGCGGATGGGCTTTGGGAATTTGGTCACATTAGAGTATCCCAAGGAGGACTATAGATGAGGTTAAATTTCTTTGCCATTTAAAAACAAAACAAAAAAACAAAACAAAACAAAAACCACAGAAAGCAAACCAAGTAAGGATAAAACTTGCAAACCCAACATTCCCCATGTTGACGGGCGTGCTCTCTCTCTTTCTGTCTCTCTTACTGACATCGTGTCGGACCAGTGCCTGTATATTCTTATCCATCAGGGGCCCCTTTCCCCCGTCACGTCCCGGTGCAGGACAGCTCCTGGCAGTCTTTTCCATAGTATGTCACAGTATTGATGTCTCTGTGCAATGATTAAAAATGTTTCAGTGAAAACTTTGGAGACAATTTTAATGGAGAAAAAAAAATATATATAAAAAAAAAAAGCCACCAAGTGGATGTATGTTGCTTCTGAGCAATCACTCATTTTACCACCAATCAATGAAAGTACAAGCAAAAAAATATTAATAATTAAAAGATATCTACGATCCCAGGGGGAGAGAGACTGAATCCGCAGCCTTACCTGAACTAGCTGCTGCATAATTTTATTTTATTTTTATTTTTTTGGTATTTATTCATCAGGAATAATTAAATAATAAAAAAAAAAGTTTTATTAAAGATTGAAAAAAAAATTTGATACATTTTACAGAAAAAAAAACTTAATCGTGCTGTACATATCAGTGGTGACATATTATTACTTTTTTGGGGGTGGGGAGGGGAGGGTGACGACGTGGTGATTTTTAGGAGAACCATGCCAGGGGCAGCAGGGACAAGCCCTGGCCCCTGGGCATATTCTTGATTGTATCATAAATCATTTTCTGCTGTCGCAGAGAATGTGAATACACTTAAATGAGCCCACAGGATCCCAGTAGCACAAATTGGGCTTTGTCAAATCGTGTATTTTGTGTATAGAAGGAATTTAAGGAGAGCTTTTACTTATTTTCATATTGTATTTTAACTGTTTCTCTGATCAAAAATTTTTTTACTTCTTTCCCCCCCTCCCTTCCTGCTCCAGCCACCCCCCACTCTCCAGTTCTGTTCTGGAGCTCAACACTGTCTGTTAGATCATCCCAGCCCTTTTCAGTTTTTCTTTTATTTGTTTTTTTTTTGGGGGGTTTTTTTTTGTTCCTCCCCCAAGTCCACCCCCAACCCCATGATCTTGGTCATAAATATTGCATTATTCACACTTTCAAACTGTGTATTTTCTTACAATAAAAAGAGAAAAAAAAAAGGCTTTACTTCTTTTGCATGCACTTTAAAAAAAAAACCAACAAAAAAAAAGGACAAAAAAACCAACAAAACAACAAAAACATTTTTCAGGTTCCAGGGAAGAGCATGAATAACTGTCAGAGCTTTTAATTATATTTGTAAATAAAAGTGTTCATCACAATGCCTGGCTGTGTCATTGTGGGAGGGGTGGCTCGTGTGCCAGCACAGGTGCAAGGTGGGGATGGGGAGGGGACACATTCCACAGCTGTCCCATTCCACAGCTGTCCCTCAGCCTGGGCAGGGCTGGTTCCTGGCACTGGAGGCTTTCAGGGTAATGGATTTTTTATTTTTTCATGTCCTCTGAGCAGTCCAAGGATGGATGAGCCTTGTGAGCCCTGCTCCAACCTAACTCTGGTGGGCCTTGGGCTGGAGTAGCTGGGGCTGTTTTCCTGGAAAATCACTGATCCTCTGGAAATGTTTTAATTGCTGGGCTGATAAAACTGCCCCGGGGTTTTATTTTCACAGGGTGCTGCTCATTCCTGTTTGTCAGACCATGTCACTGCAGAGCTTTGATAGAGCAACTTGGAAAAAAGGGGGAAGGCTCCTGATTCTGTGAAGCTGAATTGCACTGGCTTCACCTTTTTTACCTTTTTATAGCCACCAGGCTCTACCAAAGGCTCATTTCTGCTCTGGACACTCAGGAGACACCCCCAGGCCTCACTGGAGCAGCAGGAAGCACCTGGGACCTGCAGCTGGGCTGGGAAGTGGCTTCAGGTCAGGGAAGCTGGTGGTGCCCAGATTGTTCTGACTGTTGGGGTGTCAGATCTGCTGTGGTAATGTGGGGGCCCCTGTGGAGGGCTCCCCACGGGTCTGGGAGTCAGTGGAGATCCCCTGGGAAGGAACTGAAGGCTGGGAATGTTTTTGATAGAAAGACACGATGGCTTTGAGCTGTGTCCCTCCAGGAATGGGAGCCCTGGCACAGGGTCCAGCCTCATCCCAGGAACACAACAGCACCCACTGCTCCCTGAGCACTGCCCTCATCCCCCCAAGAAGACAACCAAGCACACCAAGTACCTTGGGAAGTTTTTAATTGCACTGTGAGCACAGGGCAGGGCACCACAGGACTGAACAGAACAAAGTGGTCTCAGCTTTGGGTGGCAGCAGAGAACAGAGGGAAGTGCTCTAGGCCAGCTCCTGCCTCCCCTCGAGCTCGAGCTGCACCTTCACTACTGTAGTGGTGATGTGGAGGCACTGGCCAAATGTAGGAGGGGAGAAAAGAAAAAAAAAGGGGGGGGAGAAGTTTCCCTTGGACTGCCCTCTTCTCTCCTGGGAAAGGGAGCCTCCACAGCCAACACCTGCCCCAAAGTGGCTGTGCACCCACACCCCTGCCACCTCAAGCCATGCCAAGACAGCAGAGACCCCCTGAATTGACACTAATTCACAAAGGCTACTGTTTCCCTTAAGCAGGTCAGTTTGGAGCCAGGGGCAGCTCTCTAGCTAGGATACCACGAGCATCAGCACAGGGACAGAGCAGGGACAGTGACAGTGACATTGTCAGAGCAGGACACTTGGCTCAAACTCATTAACAGAACACAACTGGAGCGCCGTGCCCAGCCCCACCGCGGGCCCTGGCCCTACTTCCCCGAGAGCTGCTCGTAGAGCTTGGGCACGTAATCGTCCCACTCGGCCTGGTAGCAGGTGCCCGCCACGGGCGCCCCCAGCCCGTACTTGCTGCGGAACGCGGCCACCTTGAACTTGCCGCGCTTGTCCCCGGAGCGGTTGGAGAGCACGGGCTCGCTGCAGGCCAGCGGCTGCGCCTGCTCGTACACCAGCCACACGTAGCGGTGCAGCCCTGCGGAGGGACCGACAGGCTCCATCAAAACCCTGCAGCGCAGCTGGCTCGGATGCTCTGCTCAGTCACAAGGTTTTATTATCGCTCCCTTCTTTCCTTGCTAGCTTTGTGAGGAAATCCTTTCTTCTGTTCTTTTAGTATAGCTTTAAAATATAATTTTCTTTTATTATAATATATATCATAATATCTTTTCTCCTGAGAGGCCTCATAAATCTGTTGTAAACATCAATTATCTGCTGCTGTGGAATGCAACAGGTGCATCTGTGATTGGTCTCATGTAGTTGTTTTTAATTAATGGCCAATCACAGTCCAGCTGTCTCAGACTCTGGTCAGTCACAAGATTTTATTATCATTCCTTTCTATTCCTTGCTAGCTTTCTGATGAAATCCTTGCTTCTGTTCTTTTAGTATAGTTTTAATATATCATTTTAATGTATCATTAATATATAATTTTCTTTTCATATAATATATATTATAAAATAACAACTCAGCCTTCTGAAACATGGAGTCAGATCCTCATCTCTTCCCTCATCCTGGGACCCCCGTGAACACCACCACACCCCAGGTGAGCCCACAGCTGCTCAGGGAATTAGGTGCATTAGACAGGCTGGATCCCTGCTGTGTGCAGCCCCCAGCAATCCTGCATGGATTGTTCCTGCAGGGCTCTCCCCACCCTGCTGCACTGGGTGTGATCCACAGCAGCACCTGGGAGCGGCTGCAGGTACCGACCTGTTCCCTTGGGAGGCCCGGAGCCAACGTAATCCGACATGACGGTCCCGCTGCCCACATTGTTGCCCTTCATGTTGGTCACCAGGAAGTGATGCCACTCCCTGAAAGGAGAAGGCACAGAACAATCTGGCAGAGCCACAGGTAAGAACAACCTCTGTCACTCCAGCTGCTGCTTTTCCATGAGGCTGTCAGCATGGAGTAAAAAAAGAGCTGCCATTCCTTGTTTGCCAAACACAAAGAGCACCAGTCCCAGAGCAGGCCCTGCTTTGTTGGGATGCGCAGCCTGCCAAAACCAGCCCCATGTGGCTGCAGGAAACGCACAGCCTGACCTCTGAGAGTGGGGATTCCAAACACTGCTGAGGCTCACTTGAGGAAGGTGAGCTGGTCCCAGATTTAATAGTCTGCTGGCAGCAAAGACCTAATTCCAACTCACATATGTGCTAAATTAGAGCAAGCAGCAAATGCTGTGCTGCTCCAGCTACAACAGACTTTGAGCATCCTTGACAAGAGCAGCTGCTCCTCCCCATGCTGTCCCTGGCTCAAGGAGAGACGCAAGGACATGATTTCTATGACAAGGCACAGCCCCACAGCTGCACCTTAGGCAGAGCACAGCCCCACCTCCTCCTTAAGCCTCTGCTCAGCCCAAGAGAGATGCTCCTTTTTCCCCACGCAGGACACGGAGCTGTCCATCCCCACTACCTGAACTTCGGGTCCTTCCGACTGGGCGCATCAGGGTCCGTGAGAACCAGGGTGTAAAGCTTCTGGGGATCGCAGCCGTCCCACTCGATGCTGGTGGGGCGATGCTGGACCTGCAGGGATGACCGCGTTAGCACCGGCCGCGCTGCCAGCGCCAGCCACCTGCCCTGCACACGGGGCCAGCGCGGCCTGCGCTGGCAGCGGCACCCCAGGGCTCAAAGGCCATCCGTGCCAGCTCGCCCTGGCTGTGAGAGCCACGGGTTTTCTCTCCTGCAGCACGGCCGCCCCCACAGCAAGGCCGCCTCCACAGCTCAGCCCCTCTCTGTGCCCCGCACCCGGGGAAGCTCCGGCGGCAGCTGCCGGAGGGACAGCGCAGGAGGCCCGGCCGCATCCCGCCATTTTGCCGCGCCAACCCCCGCGCGCAGGGCCGGTTTGCTCACCTGAGTGGGCGTGAGCACCTTGCCCAGCTCGTCGATCTCCACGGAGCCATACTTGACCCTCAGCGGGTGCGCTGGCTTCTGCTCCACCTCGGAGAGGCTCAGCGGCCCGTCCCACTTGGCCAGGTCCACCGG
This sequence comes from Ammospiza caudacuta, assembly GCF_027887145.1. NCBI lineage: Eukaryota > Metazoa > Chordata > Aves > Passeriformes > Passerellidae > Ammospiza > Ammospiza caudacuta. Next base: position 6,037,457 of record NC_080610.1, read on the forward strand.
CATGGCGACGTTTGTGGCTGCGACGGCGGCGGCTCCGAGCGGCCCGAGCCCCTTGGCGGAGGCACCGCCCTGCTGCGCTCCCATTGGTGGAGACGCCGCTATGCTCCCCTCCCATTGGTGGAGACGCACCGCAGGCCTCCCCGTGCCAGCTCTATGGCGCCCCCAGGCGGAGCCGAGGGGGGCCGGCCGAGCTCCGATTACCTAGGCCAGCCCTGTCGTCCCTACCGCTAATTAGGTTAATTAATAAGTAATGTACTAGAGCCCAGTGGGACAACCCTGTGGGTCTCAGCGCTCTGTTTCACGCACGCCTTGGTGCTTCCACGCTGCCATGTGTAAAGTGTCCTGGAGAAACCCGAGCATGCGTGGTTACGGTCCTCGCTGCGGGGTTACACAGAGGAACAACCATTTATCTCTGCTCTTCCCGCTCCGCGGTTTGTGCGGTGTCTCTGAGTGGGTGGATTAGAGCAGGTGTCTGAACGTGCGGGTCGCTTACCGCTCAGAGAACACTGCTTAGGGAACCCCGCTCAGCACACACCGCGCTCTCCGGTTCAAACACTCCCGGTCCGTGGGCGGCACCGGGGGCAGCGCCAGCCCCGCTCTGCTGGTGCCGCCCCACATGGCCGAGGTGGGGTGAGGTGACCCCAACATGGCGGGCGGCACCGCGTTGGGGGGGGTTTCAAGATGGCGGCCGCCCGAAGCGGCGGCTGTGAGGCGGTGGGACCCGCTGCATGGACGAACCCCATCACGGGCCCCTCACGGGGCTGGCGGGCGGGTCCCCCCGACCGGGCACGCCCGCCCTCCCTTCCCAGGCCTGTCCCCGGGGCGGCGGCAGGGCAGCACCGCCTCCGCGGGGCTCCGGCAGCGGCGCGCAGCCATGCAGCGGCTCGGCGGGATGCCGCCGGCGCGGCTCGTTCTCGCCCTTTGCTTCTGGAGGCTGGTGCCGCGCCGGGAGGCCGCAGGTAGCGCGGGCTGAGGGGAGGGGAGTAGGGAGCTGTGTCCCTTTTCCTGATCCTGCTGTGCGCTGGTGCTTTTTAGTCACCTCAGATGTCCCTCAGCAGTCCCGTAAGAAGCACCCCAGAGGGCTGACACAGAGCAGGTATCCAGGTCTTTGCTGCAGAAGGTGGCTTTGCCCATTCCCTCCATCCCTTACGCCGTCCCCTCTCTCTTGCAGGAACAGATGAAGTGGTTTTTGGGCAGGTGGGAGGAAACATCCTCCTCTTGTGCCGCAACGTGTCCAAGGAAGCCACCGAGGTGGTCTGGTTCCAAGGGGATCCGCAGTCCTTCCCGCCTCTCTTCTCCTCGAGGGTCTCCTTCCCCCCCGATGTCCGCTTCTCCCTGGTGGACAACAGCTCCCTGAGCATCTCCGAGCTGCGTGTGCAGGACGAGGGCAACTACACCTGCAGGGAAGTGCTGAACAAGACGGACCACGAGCACAGGGTGCAGCTCCTGGTGGCCAGTAAGTCATGCCCGAGTTGGGCTTCCTCCCCTCGGCCTCCCACGTCCCCAAATTCATCTGGCACTGGTGGAAAGATAATATTTAGAAAGTGCAGACGGCTTTACGGTGCAGAATCTCTCTCACATCTGCTCACAAGCACGAAAATGTGAGTCCAAATGTTCTGTCACAGATCTAGCATGTGGAGGGGAAATGGCAGCTCTCAAGTCCTCGCTGTGTCTCTTCTTCATTGCTGGTGATAAATGAGTTTTTGGGCACATCTTCCATTCTCTGTATCTATTCCATGGGGACCTTTTGCCTCTGAGTCTGGCTGACTCGAGTCTCCATAAACCTTGGGGTAGGGGCTGCTGCCTGCTGTCTGCTTTCCCTTGTTTGGGATAGATGTGCTGTGCCGTCCTTTTAGTGGGAGAACTCTTCCCAACTTAGAAGTCTTACATTGATGGAAGCACGAAATTCCTCAGGTTTATGTAGGAGCAGTGTCCTGGGAGCGTACCTGTTATCAACACACGCCAGTTCTATCAGCCCCTCCTCCCTTTTCCATGTCTATTTCATCCATTCATTCCCTTAGAAACGTTCAGAGCATAGGTGGAAGTCAGGCTGGAAAGCACTCCAATTAATCATTCCTGCTTTTGCCAGGGAGCCATTTTTTGCCCTGATGCCTCATGTATTCCATGGGAACAGTCCCCTCCAGATCTGGTGCTGCTCTTAGTGCCCTCAGGATTGAGAAGAGGGAAAATCTGCTGCTTTTTGGTGTTCTGTACTCCCTTGGCCCTTTCCTTTCTTGCTGCTCTTTCCACGTGTGTGACCTGTTTGCCTTGAGGGTGTTCCTTCTTTCTACCTGTGTGTAAACACTGCACCTGTTCTGTACAGGTTAACCTCTTGAAAGTTTACAGGAACAAAAATTCTCTTCCTGCAGCAAGGAATGTGCAGATGGGGGTGTGGAAAGGTTGAACCCCAGGCTGCTTCAGGGAGTAGATATGTAGGCACTGGGATGAGAAGCCCCAAATCTGGAGCACTGGGGCAGAACATCTGGGAGCATCACATATTTATGTGGTGCCAAGTGTTGGTGCTGCACTCTGAACTTCATTAATTAGTCTGGAATTAATTGTATCGCTAATGTCTGAGTACAACAAAGGTGGGTGATGTGGGCGTAGCCTTTGATAGGTGAGGAGACGATTTCTGGAGATGCTTTAGCTCAGCAGCAGAATCAGTAAAAGTTAGAAGTTTAACCTCTGACCTGTATCAGAGCCCCGTTTTTTTACAACCCCTGTTGGTAGAACATCTTATCCTGGCCTGGAGCAAATTTTGGACTTGGCACTGCTGTGGAAAAGCCTCCCAGGACATGTAGAGGTTTTGTGTGGGAATAACCAGCTGACAGCCCATCCCATGGGTGGTACCAAAATGTTCTCTTTTTGTTGGAAACTGCACTTTGACAACCCCACAAGCAGTAAACATTCTAGTGACAGGACAAAGGTGCAGCCCTGCCTTGGGCTGTGGTTCTGTGTTTGTTTTGGATGGGAAGCACCTGTGAAGGAGACGTGCAGTTCCGCACCTCCAGGGATTCCTTGGCACATCTGTGTGTGGGTTGATGCAAGAGCTGTTGGCTCTCCTGGGGGTCAAACCACAACAGCTCCTTTTTGCTGGTGTTGTGTGAGGTTGGGAGGGTGGAGATTTTTATTTGGTTTGTTAATGTTGTGGGAGCAGATTTCTTTAGACAGAGTTGTGCTGGGAGAGGCTGGGAGTTCAGGATGTAAAGCTGATGGCTTCAGGGGGCTGTTCTGAGCTCAGCACAGTCCAGTCCAGCTCTGGCTGGACATCCTGGAGGGGCTGTGTCCACCTGGACATCCTGGAGGGGCTGTGCTCCATTGATGTGGGGCAGTTTCTGCTGGTTCAGGCTGACAGGTGCCCTGTTAACCACAGCCAGGGTTTGGGGTCAGTTTGATCCTCCCCAGAAGTGGGACACAGGGAGTGTTGCAGAGAACTTTCTTGCCAGAGTTGGGTGGTTTCAAAGATCACCTGAGGTGTGTGTACAGTTCCTGCAGAGACCAGCCCCAGGAAGGTGTGTTCTTGCAGCCCACATGAGGGTTTGCCATGATGTTTTTTTAATTAATTCAAGTAATTTCAAAGTCTTCTGAATAAATGCTCCCCAAAATAAGCCTCAGACATCCCTCTGACACCTCTGGTGTGTGGGGCTTGTTTTGGTTGGATCTCTTGGTGGGGTCTTGTTCAGCTCTGCATTGGGCACAGTGTGTTAATGCTGCCTGGATCAGAGTCCAGAATCCCTGTGGCTGTTAAATCAGCACGTGTGTGTGTGGATCTGTGTGTGCACGGAGCAGCTGGGAGAGAGCCAGAAGTGTGCCTTGCTCTCAAGTGGTGACTCAGTGGTAGCTGTGCCATGAGCACCAGGGCAGTGGGATTCCGTTTTCCTGCTGTGTTTATCTCACTTCCATTGGACAAAGCTGTGGCAATAATTTTTTCCCTCCCTCAAGGCCTGGCTGTGGGGACTGTCACAGCCCCTCTTGGTCCCTGCTGGTTGTCACTTACAGCTGTGCACACCTGGGGCTGTGGGATGCAGGTCAGGGAGCAGGAAAGATTTTCCAAGGGGAATGATGACAAATGAATTGCAGCCCTGCAAGTGTTTCTGACCACGTGCTGTCCTTGCTGATAGATCCACCACAGGCATCCCCAAAGTGCTGGGCTGAGAGCTCCTCGTCAGGGCAGATGCTGCAGCTGTTCTGCAGCTGGCCTGGAGGGTACCCCCACCCCACCCTGCACTGGAGAGAAGAGGGGCAGGACTTGGAGAACTCCAGCTGGGTCATCAGCTCCACCAGCTCCTCAGACACCCACGTGGAGACCCTCAACAGCTCCCACCTCGCCCACAGGAAAGTCTTCACGTGTGTGGGCAGCCACGTGGTGAAGCAGGAGCAGCCTGCCTGCACTGTGGAGATAAGTGAGTGCTTTTGCTGCCTCATTAACTGTAATGAAGCTGGTGAACGGGGGCTGGTGGGTACCCTGGGCATTCCCTGCTCTCCAGAGCACTGAGGAAATGAAGGCGGGAGGTGGCATGGCAGGGCACAAGTGCAGCAGGAGGCACAGGTGTCCATCATGGCAGAGGTGTAGCTGAGCTGTGTTTTGGACCCATCTTCAGGGGCCAACAAATTTCACCCCAGCAGTGTTTTCACCTGTGGAAAGCTCCCACACACCTGTGTGACAGTGAGAGGTGATTTGGGGGCTGTGGGCAGCTTGAGATGAGATTTGGCAAGGGTGGGTTTAAGAGTTGTGTGTGCCTTCCAGGCATCTGAGTGGCTGATGAAAATCTGGGCTGTGATTATCTTCCAAGGGTTGTCAAGGCTTCACAAGAGCTCTGCTGTTCCCAAGGGAAATAATCCCTGGGCTGCTCTTCTCCTCTCTGCCACCTACCTGCTGGCTGCCCGCAGACCATTTTTCCCTGGGGATGTGCAGACAGGTGTCAGAAGGGACTGAGCTCATGAAAGCTGCTCAGGTCACCCCTGGGGAGGCTCCTGAGTGAGCCAAATGCCAAACCCATAGTGCTCAACTCCCAGACTCCTGCCTGCCTCCCTTCTGTTAATGATTATTAATCAGCCAGAAGCTTGATTGCTCGTTATGTTAATTGCCTCCATTCCCTCCTTGACTCTTGTTTTTGTTTCCTTTTGCCCCGGGGCTGTTCAGAACTCCCTTCCCTGGAGTCTGAGCCCCCTCAGACCTGCTTTGTGGGTGACAATGTGACCCTGACGTGCCGGGTGACCGAGAGCACGCCGGCATCTCGGCTCAGCTGGCTCAGGGATATCTCCCAGCCCCAGCAGGAGATCCAGCCTGGGGGGAGGTTCCTCATTGCCCAGGAGGGCAACGTGTCCAGGCTCACCATCCAGAACTGCTCCCAGGCCACCGATGGGGGCTGCTACGTCTGCAAGGCCCAGAACCCCGTGGGGCTCAGGGAGCTCTTCGTGTGCCTCACGGTGAAACGTGAGTGGGGCTGTGCCAGGAGGGCCTGGGGGTGCTGCACACCTGGGAATTCCTCATCCATCTGTGTCCCCTCTCTGCAGAGCCGGTGAACATTGTTGGGGTCGTGGGTGCTGTGGTGGTGCTGTCCCTCCTGACTGTTCTCACCGTCACTGGGGTTGTGTTGTACTACAATCCCCTCCTGTGCCTCAGAGGTAGGGGTTGGTTCCTCCTTCCTGGGGCTCTATCCCTGACCTGCTTGTCCCTCCCTGCATGCTGGAGTCAGTCAGGGTTGCCTGTGCCACATCTGGGCAGGTCACCTCCACATCAGTGCCTCTGCTTGGGGCTGCCAGTGGCCATCTGGGGGAGGCACAGGGTTGGCAGGGGTTGTCCAGTCAATAAAACCAGTGGCACTCCCAGTGCTGTGGTAATCACATATCTTCTGAACAGAGAGAGACATAATTCTCTCCCAGGATTTTCCTGGGAATCTGTGAGAGAGCTCAGAGAAAACAATTCTTATCTTAATCTCTGCAGTGGTTGTGCACGTGTGGAATGTGTTATGGGGATTGTTTACCAAAGTGTGATTCCTTAATTGGACTTTGGTGATGGTGTTTTAATTCATTGATCAATTAGTTCCATGCGTTTGTATCAGACTGTCTGGCAAGGCTGATGGGTTTTTCATTAGTATGGCATAGTGTGGTAACAATAAAGCATTGATCAGCCTTCTGCAATCACAGAGTCAATGCTCATGATTCCCCATGCAGGGGCACACTGCTGCCATACAGAGGGGCAGTTTCTAATGTTGTCTCTCTTTTCTCTCCCATTCAGGTGCTGCATTCAGGTGAGTTGACTTTCCTCAGCCCAGTTCCTTGTGGCATCACTGCTCAGCCTTCCTGTAGGTCAGGGAACAGGCTCTCCTCAGCCTTTCATCCAGCTTGCTCTGCTGTTCCCAGGAATGCAGACTCAGGGGATGTCCTAGTGCTGGTGGACTCTGAAGATGATGAGGAGGGGAAGGGGTCTGAGGAGACCCTGAGCAGCTGCACCGAGCACGAGGCCATGGCGCTGGTCAGTGGGAGCAGGGCCCAGGCTGCTCACCTGAACCACCTCACAGAAGGTGAGGAGCCCCTGCTCCCTGCTGAGCAGCTGCCAGGGAGGGAGGAATTCTTGCTGGCTGTTGTAGCTGAGATGCTGCTGCTCTGTGCCCTGTGTAGGTGATGATGATGAGCTCCACAGTGGGGTCTCTGCACAGGATGTGAGAGAAGAGACACAAGGCTCATAGCTCCTATCCCTCCTTGAGGAAGCACACGGAGCTCCAGCTGGAATCCAGCATCAAGCAGGCCCTCACTGTGTGTGGCTGAGCACAGCCTGTCAGTGTCCTGTCCCAGGACACTTCAGGCACCTCTCTCTCCACCTGCCACTTCCACAGTTTCACTCCATCCTTCTCCAGCCTTGTTTCTGCATTTCTTCTGTCTTCCATTTTCCTCTTTGTCTTGGGTGTTCCTAAAACAAGGTGGCACCCAGCACAGGCAGAGCATGGGAACACCCCCTCACTTCAATGCCTGTGACAGACTCGAATTCCCATATGGGATTCTGGCTCAGTCCCCCTGAGCAGCTCTGGGATGGACAAAGTCACCACGGGGCCACAGCGGTCCTGGGGCAAGGGAAGAAACAAGGGCTGTGTGGGCAGGACATGGCTGACACTGACCCTGGGAAGGCTGAATTGTTTTTATTATAAATATTTTTCCCCTATTCCTTCTGCAGTGTTGCTCTGTGTCCAAGTCAGGAGTTAATCTCTTCCTCGTGTGTGTGCAGGGTAACGGGGACATGAGCACACATATGGGGGGACAAAGGGGACCTGACAGCTTACAGGGGATCTGATGGCCCATGCAGAAGGGAAGCTCTCCTGGGACATGCAGAGAGAGGCAGGGTCTGTGCTGTGGGTGAAACTGGGGGGTCTGAGCCATCCCTGGGTTGTCAGAACAGTGTGAGCTGGAGCAGGCTGAGGGTGGGCCGGGGACTGTGCTTAGGGTCTGGCTGTGCACAGTGGTCTCTGGAGGGCCATGGAGCCTCAACAGAGGGTTCTGAGGGGCTGGAGTGGGGTCTGAGGGCTGGAGGGAACAGAGTGTGGGTGGAAGGATGGGATGGTTTGAGAGTGGGAGCCCCGCAGCAAGCAGCCCTGGTGCATTCCCTGTGCCCCGCACCGCGCCCTCGCAGCGGCGCTCGGAGCCGAGCCAGGAAAATCCCCGGGAGCCGCGGGAGCCTCTGGCTGCCCCTGGCAACTCTGTTGTGCTGCCAGCGCCTCCTCGGCTGTCCCGATCCCAGCTCCTCCACAGGCCCCGGGCGAGGAGGAGGCACCGCCGAGATGGAGCCGGAGCTGGAGGAGCGGGTGCGAGAGGCGTTGCGGGACAAGCTGCGGCTGCTGTGAGTGACACCCCTGTGCCCTCCCGTGACAGGTGACCCAAGGGCTGGCACCAGGCCAGCGTGTCCTGTGTGCCCCATGATCTCAGTTTGTGTTCCTATCTCCGGGTGCCACTGCCAGGATGGCTGTCAGGGAGGAGAGGACACTGCAGCCATGGGCTGGGGGCAGGCAGGGGGATTCACGGGTTCTAACAAGAAAGCTGAGGTTGTGATGTGACCTGTCCTTCCCTGGGGAGCAAATTGAACAAAGATGGAACCAGCTCCATCTCGCTGGTGCTGGGGAACTCCAAGCAGGGGAGGCTGAAGTGGGAGGGGTGGGCAAGAGCGTGAATGCAGGCAGGGCTCAGCCTGAGTGGTCCTGACCCCCGGGTGAGCGGGCCAGGCACAGCGGCGGCCCCTGGCAGCCCTGCCCGTGGCACGGTGGCAGATGCCCTGCCCAGCTCTCCTTCCGCAGCCCGGCCGAGCTGCACGCAGCCCGTGGCAGGACGGGGACAGCGCGGGGCCCCGCCACGCTCCCTCCATCCACCCGTGTGCTGCTGAAGAGGCGGGAGGTGGCGGAGGCGGAGCGGGAGCTGCAGAACGAGCGGCAGGTGAGGGCGCTGCGGGTGTGCCTGGGGACAAGGGGCTGGCAGGGGTGTCCCCAGCTCCCCTCGGGTGCCCACAAGCCTGGGCGATGCTCCAGGCCCCCTGTCATCCCGCAGGAGTTCCAGCAGCGGATGCAGCGCCTGGCGCAGCGCCGGCAGCAGCTGGCCCGGAGGCGAGAGCAGCACCGCGACGCCGTGCTCAGATTCGAGTCCTTCCTCAAGGTGCCGGGCCGGGGCCGGGGCAGGGCCGGCCGGAGGGTCCCCGCTGACCCCGTGCCCCGGTGCAGGCGGCGGCGGCCCGGCGGGAGCGGGAGCTGCGGAGGGCGGACGAGCAGCGGGCGCGGGCGGCGGCGGAACGGGCGGAGAGCGCCCGGCTGCGGCGGGAGCTGGAGCGGCTGCGGCGGCACCGGGAGCGCCTGGCCCGGCGCCTGCGGAGCCTCCGGCCCTTCGGGGACTACCTGCGGGACGTGCTGGCCGCGATGGGCCAGGTGAGCTCCTGCCGTGCCATCCTGCGTGTCCCCAAGCCCTTGGAGGGGTCATCCCTGCGGCCTCAGCCGCCTCCCACTGCCCAGTTCCAGGACGTGCCGGCCATGCTGGTGCATTTGGGGGTGCTGGCGGAGGTGCGGGCAGCCCTGGCACGGGAGGCAGAAGCCGGGCAGGAGCAGCTGGCCCAGGGCAGGGCACAGCTCCAGCGGTACCGTCAGGAGAGCAGCACCCAGCTCCTGGGCACCTGGAACGAGCTGGCACGGCTCCACACACGCCTGGAGGCTGCCCAGCAGGATGTGCACCAGTGGGTAAGGGGGATGTGGGGTGCCCAGAGACCCCCAGGGATAGGGGCAGCAGTACAGACCCCAGGTGTGCTGCACAAGGAGATGCCCAGTGTGGTGGAGGTGCCAAGTTGGGCTGCACCCTTCTGAACTGAGCTGAGGATCCCCACTTGCCCAAAAAGCAGCAGTTCTGCATGGGGGGGGATACACAGCCAGGACTCCTGGGTTACCCAGGCCTGGCCTGGGGGGCACAGAAGGACACAGGGCAGTGACCAGGGGCTCACTCTGTCCCCCAGGAGTCCTGCTGGACCCACATCCAGAGCACAGCCACCCAGAAGACCCTGCTGCTGGGGCAGATCAAGCTGGCTGTGCTGAACCTCTTCCAGCAAACCACAGCACAGCTCAGGATCCTCACAGACAGAGCCCAGGAGGACACAAAGGCCCAGTTGGACACGGTCAGCACAACCCTCTCCCCGGGGCAGTGGGGCTGGGGACTCACAGGGGCACTTACACCCCAGGACTGCTGTGGCATCAGTCTCTCATCTCCACAGGTGCTGCTCTGCATGAAGGCTCTGTCTGACATCTGTGCCACCGGCACACACCCACAGCAGCACAGGAGTGTCAGGCTGCTTCAGGGCCACAAATAGCCCCTGGGGACTATCTGCCTGCTCCTGGGGCCGGAGAGAGGCTGCCAGGGCCAGCATGGAGCCACAGGACCCCTCTGTATGCAGGCAATTCCTGCAAGTCTGGAAACCCATGTCAAGAGGCAACATGGACAGCAGTGGCACAGTCACACTAGGGTGGCACCACACCCAGTCAGGGCCAGGGCACTCCTGAGGTTCCCTCCTGCACAGAGCACCCCAGGCAGGAGGACGAGGAGGAGAGAGCTGCTGAAGGTGCTTCACATTAAAATACACCCAGCTGTGCAGCACAGCACCTGCTTCTTCTTGCGTCTCTAGGGAAAGAATCACCCCAAGCACGCCGCTTGGAGCAAGGACAGACAGAAGCTGGGATGCAAAACCAACCAATATTTACTGTCCCTTGCCCAGCTCCCACCCCAGGCACCGTGTGTCCTACATCCTCTTCCTGAGCTTGCCCTTCCTGGTGGGGCCGGCGCGGCGGCCGAAGGCCATGAGCCGCAGCTCCTGCACGCGCTGCCGCCCGCGCGCCCGCAGCCGCTTCAGGCCCCCGCTCTGCAGGAAGCGCTGCTTGGCCGCCTTCTTGCGCCGCTTCAGGATCTGCTGCTTGTTCCTCAGCTCCGAGCGCACCCTGCCCTGCGCCGGGGACTGCGTGGGGCCTGCAGGGGGACAGGGCTGTGCTCAGAGCCAGGCGGAGGGGAACAGGGCAGGGCTCTGCTGCTTGCTTTGGGTACTCACCCTGCCCACGCCTGTGCTTCCCTCTGAACTGCTCCCTGCTGCGTGGCCCTTCCTCATCCTCGTCCCGCTCGTCAACCTTGTACTTCTGCTTCCACTTCTCATAGCTGGGACGGGCGTGTTAAGGGAACATGTGGGGACTCCTCGCTTGACCCCACTGTGCTCCCTCCCCTGGCAGGGGATGGAGCCCTGACACACAGGTCCAGCCCTGCTCCCGCAGTGCCCAGCCCAGGCAGGCAGCAGTGCCCATGGCAGGATACAGGTTGTTCTTGTAGGAGCTGCTGATGTAGCGCCCGCTCTCCGTCCGCACCTTCTTCTTGTCCTCCTGGCCCGTCTGCCCCACAAACCGCTTCTTCTTGCGGTCCCTGCAAGGGACAGAGGGGTGGTGGGACCGAGCAGTGCCACCCCCAGCACTGATTCCCCCTCCAGCCCATGGGCAAAGCCCACTCACCACTTGAGCAGCTGCTTGTTCTTGTTGAGGTTGTGGTTCTCGTCGCCCATGAGATCCAGCACGGCCCCGGCCGCCTGCTGCTCGAAGGCGCTGCCCTCGCCGCCCACGCTCAGCCTGCCAAGGGGGGTGATGAGAGCAGCCCCCACACAGGCTGGGGGCACAGCAGCAGGAGCCCCCCAGACTTACCCCCGCTCACTCTCAAAGTCCTTGGGCCGGTAGGGGATGTAGAAGTCCTCAGCCTGCTGTGCCGGCTGCTGTGGCTTTTTCTTGGGACCATCTTCTCCTCCTCGGCCCCGTTTTCGTTTCTGGCCCCCCACATTGGAGAACACGTCCTGTATGGGGACAGTGGAGGGTTCAGGAGCCATGTCCCCCCAACATCCCCACAAGTCTCTGCACCAGCCCCCAAACCCCAGCACGATCTGGGCCCTGGTGCTGCCAGCACCGGGCCAAGGCAGCTCTGCAGCAGTTCCTGCATACGTGACCCAATTACCTGGAGGTCTTCCTGCTCTCCTTCCCCATCCTGGGGCTCAGGAGGGGCTGGGCACATCCCCTGCCCTTTAAGTGCTGCTGCCCGCTTCTCCTGCTGCCCACGCTGGAACTTCTCAATCAGGGCATGGTCGTGGCGCCGCTTCGATCGCATCACGGTGCTGGCCGGTGTCCGGGACGTGGCGTTGATCTCAAAGATGGTCTGTGCCCAGGGCAGGAGCATCATTCCCAGTGAGCCACAAGGGCATCCCATCCCATCCCATCCCACTGTCTCAACTCACCGCCTTGGACTTGTAGCTCTTAATGCTATCCACCAACTTCAGCCTTTGCAGCTCGGTGTCCTCGAAGCGAGCTCCTGGGGCAGTCAGGCAGGGACAGGGGCACAGATCAGTTTCATGGGGAGGGCAATGGGGTCCCCTCCCTCAGCATCCCCCCGGCACTCACTGAAGAGGGGGTGCATGCCCAGCTGGGACACATCCAGGTCCTTGGCCCTCTTGATGGACTCGGGCGAGGGGCCGGGCCGGGAGCGCAGGTACTGCTTGTGGGCGTTGTCGGCGACGCGGCGGAGGCTGCGCAGCTCCAGAGAGCTCTCGTGGTCCGTCAGCAGCAGGCATTCCTCATCATCCACCAGGCTCTGGGGCACACGGCCCAGGACATCGCCAGCATCTGCAGCCCAGGGCACAGCGTGTCACCTCCCAGCACCCAGCCTGTATTTATCAGAGCAGAGCTGCCAGCTCCAGGGAGCTCGGCACTGTTCAATCAGCAACCCCCACACACAGGGTGTATCACAGCCCCCAACACCCCATTTTCACTACCACAAGACCACAACCTCCAGCAGTGGCCAAGGGGAACACCCCAGTGGCCACACAGCCACCCCTCACCTGCAGGCATCTCCTGGGCCCCAGCGAGGACGAGCGGGCGCCCCAGGAAGAGGTGGAGGTCAAACACGTAGGGCATCTCGTCAGGAGCCACCAGCGAGTAGGCAGTGCCACTGCGGCCAGCCCGGGCCACACGACCTGGCACGGGCAAGAGGAGGATGGGAAATCATGCTCAGCCTGGCCCCACCCAGGTAAGGGATCCCTGGTGTCCCTGGCAGTCTACACATGTGACATTTACCACGGGGGCATGGCTGGCAAGGGACAAGGGGAAACTCTACAAGGAAGGTACCAAGAACCCTCACAGTCCAGCTGGGACATCACTGCTTTGTCCCCAGTCTGTCCCTCAATGCCACAACACAGTGAGGGCACTGGCACCCACCGACACGGTGCAGGAACAGCTTGCCCTTGGCAGGGAAGCTGAAGTTGATGACATTGTCCAGCATGGGGATGTCCAGCCCCCGGGCAGCCACGTCGGTGACCAGCAGCACTGGGCACTTGCCCTGGGAGAACTTGGCAATGTTGATCTTGCGGGCGGTCTGGTCCAGAGAGCTGTAGATGTGGGTGCAGCGGATGCCCTGTGCTGTCAGCAGCTGGGAAGGGGAGAAAAGAATGGATGGATGTGCCCTCAGCAGACAGGGCCAGAGACTCCAGAGTGGCCACCTGGACCTCCAAATCCCACTGATGTGCTCCCTCCTCTCTCTGAGGGGTGAACGGATGCAGCACCTCCATGATCACATATTCTGGGATTTTTCCTTTAACCCAGTGAAAGCTCACTGCAGACCCCATATGGGCACCCCCAAATGCCACTCACCTCCCTCAGATACTCCGTGTGGTGCTTGGTGGCCACGAAGACGACGGTCTGGTCCTGGGGTTTCACCACGCTGCGGAGCAGGTGGAGCAGCACGGCCGGTTTGTCGTCCCCACGCACGTGGAAGAACACCAGCTGCAGCACGAGGGCAGCGCTCAGCCCGTGCCACCAGTGCCACCCTCGTCCCCTCCTCAGGAACAGGGGGATTGCAGGGGGTAGAGGGCACAAAGCCCCTCTTGAACTCCCCCATCTCACCTTGAGCTGCTCGCTCAGCTTGGACTCCACGTCCAGGCGGATCAGCATGGGCTCAGTGAGGCCTGTGGTGACACACAGGACATGGGTCACCCAGGGCTGTCCTGCTGGGGACACCCACTTGGCCAGCATTAACCCAGCTGGGTTTTCCCAGTGCTGGGCTCAGCCTGGCTGTGGGGCTGTGCCAGGTCCCTGTCCCCAGTGCCACCTGGCCCAGGTCCTCACCAGCCCGGGCAAACTCGACGAGCAGCTTGGGCAGCGTGGCGGAGAACAGCACGGTCTGGTGGCAGTCAGGGAGCCGGGCAATGATCTCCTGCAGCTGCTCAGCAAAGCCCATCTCAAAGAGCCTGCAGGGAGGGGATATGGGACATGGCAGGTGCCTCCCTGGGCTTCTCATCCCTGTGGGGACACTGCCAGCCCTGGGGACAGCCCTGCTGACCTGTCTGCCTCGTCGAACACCACGTACTCCACGGTGTGCAGCTTCAGCTTCATCTCCACTGCCACGTGCACCAGGCGCCCAGGGGTGGCTATGATTCTGTGGGGACAGAGGGGGTGACAGGACCAGGCCGAGGGGGAGACAGTGTCCCCACACCATTCTGGGAGCAAGTCCCAAATTCACCCAAAGATGACACAACAGAGACCCTGTTGTCCCACAGGAGTTGCTCCAAGGGAACACGAGGAATGCCCATCAGGCACACCAGTGATGTCCCCAGGTGGCTGGTGGCCATTTCCCCACTGGGTCCCCTCCCTGTGCCCCAATCACTCACATGTCAGGGTTCTCATGCAGGGCAGCAAACTGGTCCTCCATCCTGTGAAAGAGGGGAGAGGCTGGGGTGGCACTGGACAGCTCAGCCCCTCACCAGGTTTTGGGGAGGCTCAGGGAAGCAGGGATTGGAGGGGACATGGGGACATCTTACTTGTCTCCTCCCAGGATCAGGGCTGTCTTCAAGCCAGTGAACTTGCCCAGCTGCAGGGTGAGCAATAAACATATTGGTGGGATGCAGAACCAAACCCATTGTCCCCATTTTTCCCACTCACCCCCGTGTCCCCTGTACCTCCTTGGTGAACTTGAGGGTCTGCAGGGCCAGCTCCCGGGTGGGTGAGAGGATGAGGGCGCGCGGCCCGGCCTGGCTGGGCGCCTTCAGCCGCTCAAACATGGGGATGAGGAAACAGGCCGTCTTCCCACTGCCCGTGCGGGCCATGGCCACCACATCCCGGCCACGCAGGATGGCAGGGATGGTCTGTGGGACACCACCGTCACTGTCACTGTCCTACTGCCACCCCCTGGGGCAGGGACCCACCGCTGCCCAGGCTCACCTTCCTCTGGATGGGCGTGGGCACCTTGTAGCCCTTCTTCATGATGCCCTTGAAGACAGGGTAGCTGAGGCCTGGGGGAACAGGGACAAGTGAGGGGGCATGAGCAGGAGGGGACAGTCCCTGTCCCAGGGACAGCTGTCCCCTGCCTCACACGCACCCATGGACTGGAAGCCCCCAGATTTCTTCTTCTTCTGGTTCTGGGCCCGCACCATGGCCTGAGTGTCCAGCTCAGCATCAGCGTCGGCGCCATCGTCCTCCTCGGCGGCCGTAGGGAAGGCGGGCAGTGGGGCCGCAGGGGCCTGGGGACAGTGGGGGACATGGCTGTGGTGAAGGGTCAGGTCACTGCAGCTCTGCATTGCTGGTGTCACAGGCAGGGCCACCAGTGCTGGTGACTGGGGGTACTGGGAACAGTGGCACTGGGGACCCGGGTACTGGGGACACTGGTACTGGGACAGTGGCACTGGAGACCCGGGTACTGGGGACACTGGTACTGGGACAGTGGCACTGGACATGGATATTGGGACACGGGTACTGGGGACACTGGCTCTGGGACATGGGTATTGGGACACTGGCACTAGGACATGGGTACTGGGACACGGGTGCTAGGACACTGGCACTGGGGACATGGGTACTGGGACACGGGTGCTGGGGACTCAGGTACTGGGACACGGCTACTCAGGACACCGGCATTGGGACACTGATCGTGGGGACATTGGTCGTGGGAACACGCATACCAGGAATACGGGCACAGGGGACATTGGCACTAAGGACACCAGTACTGTGGACACGGGCACATGGACACCGGGGCCGCAATACCGGGCGCAGGGACACGCCTCGCTCGGGCCCGGCCCGCCCCGTTCCCACCCCGCTCCCGTTCCGTCCCCGTCCCCGTCCCGTCCATTCCCGTCCCATTCCCGCCCGGTACCGGCGTCTGGCGTGGCTGGCGGCGGTTGCGCGGCGCCATGTCGGTCCCGGCGGCGGATCCACGTGTCGGGGCGGGGGCGGAAGGGGCCGGGCCCGGTCCGAGCCCGCCCCGGGGCCGCGGCCATGCGGGCGGCAGGTCCGGCCCCAGCCCCGGTCCCGGCCGGTGGTGGCTCGGCTGCCGCTGCCGCCCGCCCTCCGCGGGGTCCCCGGGGCCGCCGCCGGGTGCGGCCGTCCTTCGTGGACGAGTCGCTGTTCGGCCGGCCCGCGGGGGCCCGCCCGCCGCCGCCCGCCTTCCCGCCGCCCTGGGCGGCTCCGGCGGCTCCCTCAGCGCGCGGCGCCCGGCCCGGCAGCCAGTGCAGGTGAGCCGCGCCGCGGGGCGCTCCCTGCGCTGCCCCGTGTCGGTGCCCTGCGGAGCCCCTCGAGTCCCCCTCTGCTTTCCCCGCTGTAACCAGCCCGTGTTTCTCCGCTTGTCGCCCTGCAAGGTCCCGAAGCCACGCTCCGTCCTTCTGTGACGAGTCCCTGTTCGGTGCCAAGCCGCAGGGCGCTGCCTGGGCCGCTCCGCGGATGAGGAAGGAGGATGTAGCCAAGCTCCACTCGCTGCTCTGGAGCCCCCCGCCCGCCCCGCAGAGCCAGCCCGGCCTGTCCCCACACAGCCGGGGCGCTCCCCTGCGGGCCGTCCATCCCCCGGCCACGTCCGAGCCCGGCCCCCGGGAGAAGCTGTGTGCCTGGAGACATCCCGGGAGCGATGCTTGCCCCAAGGGCTGGGCTGCTCCTGGCAGAGCACGCTCTCAGTCTGTCAGCCGGCTGAGCACCCCCCCGGACAGGATTCACCTTCCTTCCAGCCTCAGCACAGAAAGGTGGAGGAACCAGAGCGCTCCAACAACCCCTGCAGCCCCCCGGGGCCCGCGGGTGAGGGGTCGGTCCAACAGCGTGTCCGGATCTCCGGTGCCCAGGAATGCCAAGGGAGCAGGCGGTTGCTCAGCCAGACCCCCCTGGAAGTGATGCCAAGTGTCCCTCTGGATGTACACACAGTCTTAATCCACCTGAGGCCTCCCTGAGGCCAAGCCCTTGAGGACCCTGGGCTTTCCCATGGCTGGAAACGAAGGATGGGGCTGCTCCATGCTGGAAGCCAAGCCAGGAGCCAGAGGTGACCACAGTGCTGGGAGCAGTGACCTCCTGGTTCAGGGCACACCCCATGGCACCAGAGCAGGAGAGCCTTGGTGGGAGCAGCACCCTGTGATGTGCAGGGGTGTCAGAGGAGGTTCCTGCTGTCTGGGAAATCCAGTGGGAGGTTGGAGCAGCAGGGAACAGGAGTGTCCCCAAGTGCAGTGCAAGGCCTGTCCAGGCACAGGGACATTGTGGGGACAGGCAGGGGCTGTGCAGCTCCCAGGACAGGGGGTGCTGCTGGGGTGGGGTCCCAGGTGAGTCTGGCTGGGGCAGTTGGGGTCTGAGGGCCCTGACAGGGACCTTTGCTGAGAGGAGTCCTGCTCCATCCCACCTGTGCTCGTCCCTGCAGGAATGCAGGGCATCCCCCTAGTCTGACCTGTCCAAGGTGGTGGAAACCCCTAGGAACAGAGGCTACACAGCCTCTCTTCCCACTGCTCCACTGTCCTCAGGGTGGAAATTCTCCCTTTATCCAGTCACAGCATTTCTAGTTTGATTTTGTGTCTGTTCCTGAGCACAAACCTTGGCCCAGCCCTCACGGCCGCCTCCTCTTTGCAGGTATTGAGAGGCTGCTGAGGCCCTCCCAAAGGTTCCCTTCTCCAGGAAATGAGCTCCATTCCCTCTGCCTCCATGCACAGGACGTGCCTTGGTGTCTCCCTGCTGTCCTTGCTTTGTGCCACCAGCACCTTATGGACTCCTCTGACAAAGCAGCATGAGCACAGAGGTGAGGAAAGCACTGCCCTGGTCCCAGGCTGGATGGGATTTGTGACACACAAGGACCTGCCCAGGGATTTTGGCAGCTCATGGTGATGAGGAGGTGCTGAGTAGATCCATAACTGTGTGCCTGGGGGTTGTGAGGTGCTCACAGCAGTGCCACGGTGTCACCGAGTGCTCCGAGACAAATCTGGGATCTGTGGGATGCTGCTGAGGGACCTGGGCACCTCCAAAGCTCCTCCACTTCCTTTGCTGAGGTGGGAAAAGCAGCTCTGTGTGGATAGAAGTGGATAAAGGACATGGGGTGGGTGAGTGGGGTTTGCAGCCACTGCTCCCTGGGCAGGGAGGCTGCGCTGAGGAGCTGCTGGGGTTAATGGGAGTTTGGTAGCTTCCATGCCGAGGGAAACACATTCACCCAAGGACACACCAAGCCAGGTTAAGAGCATCATTCTGTCCCAGAAATGATTTTATTGCACCTTGAGCAGCAGCAGGATCAGGTCTTGACCCACTCCAGCAGGTGGAGCTGGAGCCAGCCAGGAGCCTGCACTGCGGGGAATTCCTGCTCATTTCTGGGCCTGACAGGAAGCAAGAATAACCTGACATTATTAAAACCTGAGAAGGTGAGTGAGGATCCTTGTGATTCACTCCAAGCTCTCAGACCTCTCCCTGTGCTTCCCACTGAGGCAATCCAGCAGCTCTTCTCCAGCTTGGGTAAAATTGGAGGGACAAGAAACAACTGTGGCCTTCTCAGAGGAGGGGTTGGCAGTGCTGGTGTCCATCCCAGCCTGGTCAGCTGTGTTTGGGATGTGGGCACACTGATGTGAAGGCTGCAGGTTTCACTGGGCTGGGAGAGAGCCCAGATGTGGTTTGGACACTAGATGGAGACAAGAGGGTTGAGGATTGACACAGGAGCAGGAATGCTGTTCCAGCAGCAGGTGGGAGATCCAGAGAGGCGAGTCCTCAGCAAACTGGGGGAACTGCCCTGGAGTCCAAGCAGCAGTGTGGTCCAGTGTGATCTTGGAGAGCTGGTGTTCTTGAAAGAGGAAGCCTCTTAAAATAAGGAGAGATTTAATCTGAAAATCAAGTAAGCAGTGGCCTGTGTGGCCAAGATTGGCCACTTTACCCCCACTGCTGTGCTCAGGGTCTAAGGAATCAGTGGGGGAAACTAGAGCCCATCTCATCAGCCACATTTCCCTGTCCCACACTGGGCCAGGTTGTCACCAAGGCCTTCCAGGAGATCAGAACTGGCACTTCTTGCTATTTACACATGAGGATGTTGTTTAAGTATAAATGTGTTTGCATTTTGTTCCATGATTTTCACTTACATTGGTGCTTTACTGTTGCCTTGTCCTCTTGTTCTGCCAGGTCTGTGCAGCTCAGCACGAGACCAAAAGCTGCTCTGTTACTGCTGGAGCTGATGCTCACGTGGAATAAAAACCACATTAAATCTGAATGAAATGAGGTGGGGGAAGTGTTCAGTTGTTTCCTCCCTGCAGATCCAGCCTGGTGCTCAGCTCAGGCCAGAGTTGTTGATACAGAGGCCAAACCAGGCTGGGGATCCTCCCTGCTGCTGCTCTCGTTTTTCTGCCAGCTCAGCACTGACACAAATCTCACTCTCCACCTTTGACACCACCCTGCCTTGTTGCTTATTGGGATTTGAAGCTGTGTTGCTGCAGGCCTGCTTTACACTGACACCAGCAGAGCACTGGGCTGGAGCAGGACCCTCCAAAAGCAGCAGAGCTGACCCTGGCAGGGTTCGTGTCCTGCAGGACCTGTGGAGAGCCAGCGCTGCTGGATGCCCCTCACGGCCCCCACTGTGCCAGGGCACGGCTGGGCTGCACTCGGGCCCGACCCATTCCTACCGCCCGCGGGGCCTGCGCACAGCGAGGGCCTGTCTCCGTTCTTCCCGTCTCCGTGCGGCCCGGGGGGAAGCGGCTGTCCCGGCCTGGGAGGAGCGGCTGTCCCGGCCCGGGGGGAAGCGGCTGTCCCGGCCCGGGGGGAAGCGGCTGTCCCGGCCCGGGAGGAGCGGCTGTCCCGGCCCGGGGGGGAAGCGGCTGTCCCGGCCCGGGGGGAAGCGGCTGTCCCGGGCCCGGGGGGAAGCGGCTGTCCCGGCCCGGGGGGAAGCGGCTGTCCCGGGCCCGGGGGGAAGCGGCTGTCCCGGCCCGGGGGGGAGCGGCTGTCCCGGCCCGGGGGGGAGCGGCTGTCCCGGCCCGGGAGGAGCGGCTGTCCCGGGCCCGGGGGGAAGCGGCTGTCCCGGCCCGGGGGGGAGCGGCTGTCCCGGCCCGGGGGGGAGCGGCTGTCCCGGCCCGGGAGGAGCGGCTGTCCCGGGCCCGGGGGGAAGCGGCTGTCCCGGCCCGGGAGGAGCGGCTGTCCCGGGCCCGGGGGGAAGCGGCTGTCCAGGGCCCGCTCCCCGAGCCGCTCCCGCCCGCGTTCCGCCGTTGCCCAGTGACCGCTCCTCTCCTCCCGGACTTGGGGCGGGGCCTCAGCGCAGCCAATGGCAGTCCCCGCTTCACTCCCCAGAGCCCACCCCCACCACCTCACACCAATCAGCACCCGCGTCTGTTTTGAGGGACAGCGCTTCTATCCAATGGCGAGGCGAAGTGCGTGAGGCGGGGAGTGGAGGCGGTGTTAGCGCGGATCCTCGGGCAGGGGGTGGGGGCAGGCTGTGTGCGCGGATTGGCGGGAGCCATGAGGTCCCGCCCCCATGGGCGGGGCCCGTGCTGTAGCAGCCAATGGAAGGCGAGGGGCGGGGCGCGGAAGAGCCGCGTCGCTGCGGGCGCCGGTTCGGAGGGGCCGGGCCGGACCGGGCCGGGGGGTGCGGGGGTCCCGGGCCGGGCGGTCCCGGGGGGTTTGGAGGGTCCGGAGGGTCCCGAGGCCTCAGGCAAGGAAGGCTGGTGAGGAGCGGGTTCACCCAGGGCTGGGAGGAGGGCGCGGGGAGGGCGCCGGGCCGGGCCTCCCCATCGCGGTGACAGCGGCGTGCCGCTGTCCCTCTGTCCGGACAGGGACGGCGGCTCTGAGCTGTCCCCGTGGCGCCGTCCTGGGCCTGCCTCATCTTCCTTTTCCATCACCTTTTAGAGCGATCCGTGACCTTGTGGCATCGCGCAGTTCGCAAAAGCGCTCCGGGAACTTGATGTGCGCGGACTGCGGGCGGCCCGGGGCGCTGCGGGGCACGGACGGAGCCATGTGTGCCCGGGACCCCTAGCGCCATGCCGGCCCTGCTCCCGGAGCCGCGGCACCTGCAGCTCGCCCAGGAGCGCTTCGTGCTGAGAGTCCGCTGAGAGAGCCGTGCCCCGGCCGGGAGGGACAGCCCCGGCCCCGCCGTGTGAGCTGAGCCCGCACGGACCCACTGAGGCCGCAGTGCCCGCCGAGCCCGCTGTCCGGCGCTGTCCGGAGATGGGTGCGCACAGCGCCGTGTCCCGGTGCCCCGCAGGCCGCCCCAGGCTCGGGCCGGCCCGGCAGAGCTGCTGACAGCCGCGCCGCCCCAGAGAGCTGCGGAGAGCCCCGGAGGGACGGCATGGCGGTGAGCATGGACGATGATGTGCCGCTCATCCTCACGCTGGACGACAGCGGGAGCAGCGCCTCAGCCCCTCTGGATGAGCCGGACCGCGAGGAGCTGCCCAACGAAAGTAAGAGCGCTTTGGCGCTGCCCGCACGGGGCTTGTCGCGGAGGGGTGGCCGCTGTTCCCCTGGGACCGGCAGAGCTGGGCTCGGTGTCGGGGCTGCCCGGTAACAGCGGGTCCGGCTGCCGCTTGTCCTGCTTGTTTTATTGCTCACAGCTCCCTGTGACACCACGGGAGCCGCTCGGGTCCTACCAGTGCTTTTTCTATCACACAGTTTTGTGGTTTCCCCCATGACCTTAAGCCCTTTCCTGCGCGCTGTCCTTCCCTTGGCACCGTCCCACTGCACTTATCGCATGTCTTTTCCTAGCACCATAAACATCTGCGCTTTGTAAGGCTTGTTTTGTCTGTTTCTAGTTTACGTCCTGATTTTTACGAGAAGGGAAGTGTTGATAAATCCCTTCTATGTCTTTGTTGTGTTCTTATCAAAGAATCTGGAGTACTTTTAGACAATATGTGCTGTTCAGTGGGGCATAGCCAGCCTGTGAGCACTGGCAGGGGGAAACAGCAGCCACCATCCCTCAGAAGCTTTGCTTTTCTCCTTTGTGCCTTCATTAAAGCCCTCACCCTGCAGCAGGCTGGACGTGGCCAGCAGATGTGTCTGAGTGTGTTCACACAGTTTCTGGTTGGTGTTACCCCTCGTGGATGGATCTGTGCAGTTTTGTCCAGCACATCCCCGTGACTTCCCATTGCAGGTGCACACACACAGGTCTTGTGATCCAGCCCTTGCTGCCACAGGCTGAACTTTTGGAACAAATGCTTTATTTCCTGGCCAGGGATCCCTTTTTTTTACATTAAACCTCTGTGCCATATTGCCTCTGAGATTTAATACCTCAAGCATTCCTTATGGCTTCTCAACCCAGGAATTAATTTTGGATAATCAAGATTCTTCCTCCTCTCCTCCTCCTCTGCCACCCCACAATACAGATCCCTGAATAAATTGCCCATTTGACTTTCTTTGAGCTCTGTTTTATCCTTGCTTCATCCCATCTGTTTGTCTTTTAAAGTTTAGCCCTCTATTTTAAGTTAAATGGAAGAGAGATTTCTTCCTCCATCCACGGGTGTATTTATAGGATTCCTTGTGACTAATTTTAATCACTCTTCCCTCTTTTCTTTGCCTCGCCTCCCATCCCTTCAAAGAAGAAGTTGTGTGAGGCTTAACAATTGCTTGAAGCCAGCATGACTGTGTTAAAGCAGAGGCATGAGAATGAATGTATTAATAAATAAAGTTCTCCACATTGAAATACAGGGAAGTTCTTTAGGGACCAATTTTGTGCTTCTTATAGGATCGCTGTGTGGTTTTTGAGAACTCATTTCCTGGCATCCTTCAAATGAAATGGCTCTTATTTGTGTGTTTTAATCACTGTTAAAGTTGGATTTGCTGCAGAAATATAAAGCTTATGCTCTGGAAGCAATGGGGGATGATACAGAACCTTCTGAAGTCAGGGTGGGATGAGGGATTAGGAGGGGAAAGTCGGCATCAACAACTTGAAAGGCACCTTTATCTCTGGGAAGCGGGAAGCTTAAATCAGGGAGGGAGCCCACTGACAGCAGCACTGGCAAAAGGAAGCTTGTTTAAAAACCAGCAGTGCAGCCCAGCTTTTGCTCTTTGCCTGCACAGAAAATCTGCTGTGAAATGCAGCAAAGTTGTGTCTCGTGGAGGCTCTGAGGAGTCAAATGTGTCC
Source organism: Ammospiza caudacuta (assembly GCF_027887145.1). Taxonomy (NCBI): domain Eukaryota; kingdom Metazoa; phylum Chordata; class Aves; order Passeriformes; family Passerellidae; genus Ammospiza; species Ammospiza caudacuta. The sequence continues at coordinate 6,060,308 of NC_080610.1, forward strand.
CCTCTGCTCTGCCTCCCCTTGGCTGCTGAGGGCTGAAATGGCATTAACAGAACTGTGGGATGTCACCTTTTCAGCCAGAAGCTTTTATTTTCCAGGGGAAAAGTGTGAGAAGTGCTTCAAAGGGGAGAGAGGCTGCCAGGGTGAAGGCGAGGACACGGGGACAGGGAAGGTCAGGAGGCTCTTCCCTTCTGTCTTTGCCTAAACTCTCATAATTGAATATTCAGAATTTGGAGGAGCATCTCCCTCATTACTGTGCCTGGCCATCATCAACTCCAGGGGTTTCAATGGCAGGTTAAACACAAAACTGTCACTGAGCTGTGTCCCCACAACAGGCAGTGAAGGACCCCCCATCCTCTTCCAGGTGACACCTGGGGAAAGACACGGTGGCTGTAGCTGCCCCTTGTTCAATCACATGTTTGAGGCTGAGGATAATTAAATCTCACCCTTGCTTTGTGTTCCTGTGTGCACAAACCCCTCTGAATTGCAGTCCGTTCTCCAGCCTGTCACAACCATGTCACTGAGTGCTGTGTGCCTCTGGGCTTCAGTGGATCAGCTCTTGTGGTTTTAAGGAACTTCTTGTGCTTTTAAATTAAAAAAAAAAAAAAAAATCTATCCATGGACTGGTTTTGTTCCAGTAAGGTCTTTGGATAAATGAATTTGTAGTTGTGGATACTTGGTGTTGATTGCCTGGAACTGGAGACAAGTTTCTGGGTTGAAATAAGTAAAAACAGGGTTTTCTGAAAGCAAGCCTGTAGCAGATGTGAAAAGAAAGGACTGAAGTGAATTCCTTTCCAGACTTTACAGGAGAGTCCTCTCCTGGGTAAGTGGGTGTCTTGGGGTTAGAATAAAAGAGAGCTAAAGGAGGAAAATTGTGTGGAAAATTGCATTCTTAAAGAAAATGTCCAGCTGCAAAAATTAATCTCCCAAATCCTCCAGCTCTTAAGCATTTAATGAGAGAAAATACTTGCATGGGGAGGAATATTAAACTCTGCCTTGCTTGGCTTGTGCTGGGATACTGGATTTCCAGGGAGCTCCCATCTGCAGCCACCACAAAGGGTCAGAATCCTGCAAAGTCGACAGGAATTCAGACCACATCCAGAAAAATGTGCTCCCCGTGGTGCTGATGGTTTTCTGACTGGGCTGGGTAATTTTTCTTTGCAGCTCCAGCAGCTGAAGGAGACAGGGAGAAGCTCTTGCATCACCTGGATGCACAGTAATGAATGTGAGCTGCCCTTCCCCAGCTCATCTTATCTGAGCATCTCACACAAACCCCAATTGAGCTCCCCAGCCCCTGCCTGAGGGCAGTGACTAACAGGAGACTAAATTTCTATAGAAGGCAAGAAGGGACATGTGAACCTGGCTTGGCCTTTCCCAAAATCCTGTCCTGAGAGTGATGAGAAGCTGCCAGGGTTTAGTGATTTCCCATCCCTCCTGAACTCCTGGGAAATGTTTGAACAGAGCTCTCAAAACACCTCCTAAGTGCAGTGTCTGTTTCCATCCACAAAGGCAGCCTGGATAGCCTTGAAACTCCAGGACAGTGTCTCTCCTTGAGCTGATGGGAGCTATAAACACTAAATGAGTGCACATTGATTTATCCTGTATTAGATCAAGTACAAGATCCTCCTTTGCCTCCTGCATGGAAATTGCTGGAGCCTCAAGTAGAGTTGCAGTGTGTTCAGAGCAGAAAGTACAGCTCAGAGTGTTGTACATGGAACAATGGGGTATTGTCTGTTTTCTCACACAATGGGTGATGGCAGGGGGAAAGAAGTCATCTTTCAACTCTGGGTTTTTTACAAGAAAGCAACTGCATCTGCTCTTGAGGTAAAAATCTAATTATTAGGGAGGTGGGGGAGCAACTGCAACAGCCAAGAGTGATGTTTTCTAGAAGGATTGTTGGAAAATGGGAACTTGTGACTACTTTGAGTGAGGTGCAATCTCACTTTCTGCTGCCTGAAAAGTGAATTGTCAGGAAAGCCAGAGCCAGCCTGGCCTATTGGGCAGGTGAGTTATTTGGGAAGGTGAATACATGCCTGGCACTGCTGGGGACGAGCAGGTGGCCCAAGGTGTGTGAAGAAAATGAGATTTCTCAGTTGGTGAGGTTGGAGGGGCTGCCCTGGAGTGCTGGATGAGGAAAGCCCAGGGTGTTGGCAGAACAGTGTGTGCTGGAAGGGGCCCTCTGCCCTTGCCTTGGGACAGTTCCCTGGTGGGATGTGGGAAGGGGCTCTCAGCAAAGCTGTTCCTTTTGTAACTGGCTGCTGGACACTCAGGGGTGGTTCTGAACACAGAGTCTAATTACAGCATTACAGGATGTTGTAGACACCAAACTTGTCTTTAAAAAAATCCTTTACTAAGCCCCAGCTAGACACCTAGGATTTGGAGCAGTTAATATTCTTTTTGAGGCACGTGAATTACCTGGATTTTGATGTGTTTGGTAGCCAATGCAACCTGAAGTGACAGAAATCTCCTCTGTGTTGGATCTGGCTCCTGAACACGTTTGTGTTGGCAGTGAGAGGGTTAAACCTGTCCATGTATTCCACAGCTTCATCCCATCTGGTCATGGCATCATCTCAGAGAATCCTGGAATGGTTTGGGTTGGAGTGGCCTCAAAACTCATCCTGTTCCACCATCATGCCATGGGTGAGGTTTCCAGGTGTAAAACAATTCCTGAAGGGCTGAGGAAGCAGAGAACAAACACCTGAAACACATTTCCCACCTCTGGGAAATGCTGCAACCACACAAACCCCTGGGACCTGTGCTGCTTGTGGAGGCATTGTGGCTTTGCTGCCTTTGGAGGAAAAGAGGCACTTCAGGAAGATTTAATAAATCCTGCAGGATCTGTAGGTTTTGATCCTTGTGTGGAAGCAAGGGTTGTTCCAGAGGGGCTGAGGCACTGGGTCAGAAATGCTGCAGCTAATTAAGGTGAAGGAATGAAGGGGATGAGGGAACAAGCTTGCTTTGGACCTGGCAGATCCCAAGATTTCTGACAGCCAGGCTCTTAAACAGCCTTTTGGATTATCTGGTGCCTTTCTTGGATGCTGTGCAGGATATTTCCTCACATCATGGCCCCTGGTTCTACCAATTTGCCTTTAATTAGTTCCAGCAGCAGCAGCAGTGCTTCTGCTGCTGCCTTTAGAGGTGAAACATGGCCAGAGCACAGGACTGGGGGCTCATTTTGGGGAGCAGCTCCTCCTTGCACCTAGGGTGAGTCAGGCAATGCCACTGTGGGTCACAATCTCACCTGGGAAGTGCTGATTGCACCTGGTGCAGGAGTGGACAGGCAGGCTTCATTCCTTTGTTAGGAGGAGGTGCTGTTTTGCATTGCTGTGCATGATTCATTTTTCTTAATATGCACCTGCTTAAAATTTATAGAGAGTGGAATTTTTTCCAAAGCATGAGTGGTGGTTTTGTGGTGGATTGTTGGTTCTGCCTCTGAAAGTCTCATTTCTCTGACCTAACAGCCTTGCATTCTGCAACTTCTGCCAGGGCTCCTCTAATCCTTTCCTGGCCTAGATGACTTAAAATGAATGTTTTAAGCAAGCAAAGCGAAGCAAAAACTGCCTCTGAGATGAGTGAGGGGTGAAAATCTTGGAAAGGGAAACGAACACCCAAAACATAAGGAGATTATTGTTTTCTCCTTCAGTACAATTCGTTTCCCTGGGTGATGAGCTCTGTAAGCTCAGAGGAAGGAGGGAAATGCTGCTTTTTTAGAAGATATTTGGGATCTTTTGCTATGATATTAGAAATAATGAAAAATATTTCTGCTCTGAACCTTCCTCTGGGATCTCACTTGTCCTGAGAACTCAGGTTTTAAGGCAGGGCTGTGCTTAAACACTTGTGTAGAGCTGGTGCCTTTCTTTGATGAGAAAGAGCCCTGTGTTGTGCAAAGCTCAGCAGCATTTGTGTGGAGACATTCTCACCGTGGCTCTGTGGTGCCTGCAGGGGAAGAGCCCCAAGCACAGTGAAGCACCAGGAGGTATTGAGGGCTGCAGTCATTGTGGGTATTTTTTCCAAGCCTTCCTTGTTTTCTGAGCTCTGCAGGAGAGTGGTTGGCACAATGCACACGTTGTGTGTCTCACAGTGGGATGCTCTGTCAAACAGAATCTCTGCACTGTTGACTCTTTCACGCAGAGAGAGAAAAAAAAAAGAAAGAAAAAAACCCAGTGATTTTTGTCTTGAATGCCCCATGCTGTTCAAATCTGAGCTGGTAACTGCATCTACAAGGTAGAGAAGACTTGGGGTAGTGTTCCATTATCCTGGAGTCAAATGGTTCTTTCTCCTTTGTCATCTCCTGCAGCACTGGGGATGGAGATCCCCTCACACTGTAAATCCAGGGGGGATCCTGCAGAGTGGGGCAAGGACTCTGGAAGCTCCACACTGCCTGAAGATGGGAGTGATGACCTTGATGCTTTGAGGGATGGAGCCCCTGCCCTTTGTGTGTCTCTTCCCTAGAGCAGGAAAGCAGGGTGTTTCCTCCCTGAGCTGACTGCTTTCATTGGAAAATGTGGGATAAAGCCATGTGTCGTGTCATCAGGGGGCTCTGCTTTTTTTTTGAACAGGTGGTCCTGGCATTATAAAAGATGTTAAGGAGTTTGAAAGTGTTGGAGCTGCAATTTTCAATTGACAGCTTTCCAGCTCGAACCGGTCACTCCTCAGCCACCACAGCTGACTTGGAAACATTTGGCTCAGGAAGCGGAACAACAGTTGGAAACAAACAGTGATTAGTTTTTTCATGGCTTCCCAGGGAATGCAGCACTTTGTTCGTTTTCCCCCCTCATTTTGTGGTTCCTGTGGATTTTTAAGGCACTGTAGATGCAGGATGTTCACTTTAGCCAAGCCTGCGTACTGGCAGATTAAAATGAGCAAAGGCTGAGCACGCTGAGTTCACTCATCATAACCAATATGATGCTTCTCAGAACTTCCTTTGCCCTTGGTATCTTCACTGAGGAATCCTGCCTGCTGCCGTCAGCCCCCCTGCGTTGAAATCCCATTTTACCCATTTCAATGCTGTAAGAAGTGCTGTATAAACTAAACAGGAGCATCTGGGAAGTGGTTAGAGTTGTTGTTGATTGCCTTTTCCTTATTGCCTTCAGGGGATTTAGGCTTGAATTTGCTGGAAGTAGAATTTATGAGGCAGAACGCTCCATTTCTGATCCTTAAGCTGGGGAGAGTGTGGTGAATTTGATCGGGCTCTCCTGCTGCCTCCCGTGTCTCTGGCTTTTGATCTGCACCTCGCAGGGCTCTCCCTGTGTCTTTACCATAATTGCTTTTTGCATGTGGAGAAGAAGGCTGCTTTTCACATGGCTGCTTGCTTTCTGGGAGCTGCAGGAGCAGGGTTGGGGTTTGGGCCATCTGTGAGTGGTTCTGCAGGATGCTCGGGCACCTGTGCCTCACCTGGGGACACCAGAGGTGACCTGGTGTTGGTCACAGCAGCACCTTGGCCTTGGGGACAGATCCTGGGCATGGCAAGGGGACACTGCTGTGGTTTGAATCACACTGAGGGGGTTTGGAGCATCCAGTGCTGCTTTTTCTGGTGATGTCTGTTTGGAACAAAAGGCTTTTCTTCACCTGCTTGTGTGTGAGGGAAGAAAATTTAGTATGCATGTGTCTGCACAGCTGTGTTAAACCCCCCTGGTTCTGTGGGGCTGGACAGCTCAGCTGCACTTGTATTTCCCACCTAATGTGTGTGTGTTTCTGTATTGCCACTTGGGAACGCCTGTGGTTTGTTCCAGCTATCACTGTTTTTGAAGAGAGAGAGTATTTTCATTATCCCCCACAGATCTGGGGAAGTTTATGGCACAAAAGCAAAGTGGATTTCACTAGAATGCACCAATATGTTCCTGGTCTTCATTAACCAAATGAAGAATTAAGACTTAAGGAATCAATCCTGGAAGTGGGAGCACTGAGGAAAATTTTGACATTTGGGTCAGGGGGGTGAAGTGACCCTCTCAAAGCCCTTTCTTTTCAAATACATGGCTGGTGGCAGGACCTTATCTCTAGTGGTTGTGAAGGAGAAGACTAAACATTCAAAATTTTCTATACTTTGAGGCAGCACAAATGCCTAGAAAACAGAAATGCTCATGGAAGCTTTAAAACTGTTGGAGAGGCAGCAAAAAGTTATAGTACCAACATGCCTGGGCTGGCTAGCACAAAAGATAATCAGATATGTAGATAAATATATATCAAATGAAGGAATAGCACCTGGAGTGGAGAAAAATCCTGAAGAGAATTGTGGTCAGCAGAGTTAAAGGTGCTCTAAAGGACTTGAGAAATAAAAAATCATATTAAATTATTCCAGCCTGTCAGGAGTTCAGGGTTTAACACTCCAGCAACAGTGTTACAGGGAAGCTCAAGAAATACAGAATATATTCTGTATTTGCTGAAAAGCCAGATGACACAGTCATTGTATGACCTATTCTTCCATCCCCACACTAAATAGAGATTAAACAGCTGATTCTAAAGGCTGGCATTTAAAAATCAGCAGATGACTTTTGATTTCTGCAGCTGAGGCAGTCTGTACATTGATGAGAGTGACTTTCTTCCAGAAGGTGTTTTGCACCAGGCAGGAGATTGCAGGCCAGCCAGCCAAGATTTCCAGGCAAACAATGGGAAATCAGCAGCAGCTCTTCTAAAATCTGGATTCAAAGGACATTTTTTTGTGTGTGTGGAAGACTTTTGAGTCAAAGTTGTCCATTTTCTGAAGCTGTGGTTCTCTATGAGGGCTGTAGGACTTGAAGCAAGGACCAGTTGAGGGAAAATCAGCTGTTCAGCAGATGCCACATCAATGGTTTAACTCCTTCCTTCCTCTCCAGCCATTAAATGCAACCTCCAGTTGCTGCCAGCAGTGGTGTCCACAAATGTGCAGAAGCCTTTTTTCCTAATGGAGAACAGCTCCCCAGCTCTGGGGGCTGGGGTTTTCCCTGCTTTTCCCTGCTCCTTTACACGTGTCTTCCTCTGAAGTTGGCAGCTTCTCTTCCCTGTGTGAGGGACAAGGCAGAGGAGATGTGGCAGTGTTGTATTTCAAAGGAATCAGCGTGGTGGAGTCGTGTTCTGACACTACAAAACACAATTACCTCCTCAGCATTGCTGCACCACAGCAAATAACTCTAATTGGTCTCAGCCTGTCATGGGAAGATGTTGAGAGTTTGTTATTTAACTTTTAAATTTATGTCATTTTCCTGCTATCCCTCTTTCTTCAGGGAAAGAAGGTCAGTAAGGCACATACCTTATTACTGCTTTCTTCATTCTAGTGCTGCTTTGGCCCTGCTGGAAGTTTGTTACCCAAATTAATCCTGGTTTCTCCCAAAGCTTCCTCTCTGCTTCCCAGTGCTGAATTTGTGACTTCCCTGGGGAGCTGCTGGTGGCTGGAGCTAGCAGTCAGTCCTGGCACACACTGCTCTCCTTTAAAAGGCCAGATTGCAGCTTAATCAAACATCTTTCCAAGCTGCATCAGGGAAATCCAGAGGCTCTGCTTTGGAGAATTGAAATGAGGAACGTGCTCTTAAACTGCTGACATTGTGTTGTTACTGGAGCCAAAGCAGATCTTTAATGTGTTAAAAGCAGGAGACACTGGTTTCCCTTTTTGGAACAAAAAGAGGAAATTCCTTCATGTAACAGGATATGTTAAAGAAATGCTAGAGCTGAGGGACTCTGATATTGTCTCTTTCCATTGCTTCCTCCAAAATTATGAATTAGAAATGTGTGTGTGTGTATTTCATGTCTGGCCTCTCTCTCTCTGCCTTAGGCAGAGCTGTCTCTCCTGTTTTTCCTTTTTGGTTCGGTTCAGCAAAACCTTAACTGCTTCCAATTGTTTTTTCCATTCATTAGTTGTTCCACAGAGCCCCTCAATGACTCAGATATTTAATTCCAGTTATGGTATGATTTTATCTCAGTGTGTGTGAAGCCTTTGTTGCTGTGATACGATCGGAGTGATGAGATTATGGAGCAGATTGGCTGCTGAAAGGATGGATAATGGGAGTTGTAGGTGATCCTTCTGTTGTGGCTTTGGCTTCTCCTTCCTGGTGCTGTTGTGGTTCATTTGTTGAGATAAGAAATAAAGGATATGAAACCAGCAGCAATTTGGCTTGACACAAGTGAGGTTCTTAATTATAGCTTCCTAATGCAGCCTTTCATTCTGTGGGACTTTTACTGAGTAAAAATGCTTTGGATTGGACTTGGCAGCTCTGTTAAGGCAGGAACTCCTGTGCTCCAGTTTTATTTTGAAGGAGTGCCTGCTTCCAGCTCTCCCTGTGATATTTCATGGACTCTCAGATGCAGGAGGGTTTAATCCCACATCTGTCAGGAGGCAGCTTTGTGGAGCAGGGCTTAGACAGGGGGTGGTCTGCATCTGTCAGTTCATCTTCAGCTGCTGAAGTCTTGCTAACCTAATTATGGATTCCAGATATCCCAGAAAGGAGAGATCTGCCCCTTTGCCTCTTGCTGCTATGTATTCAGGAGTGAAAGTTGTCCCAGGATCAAACAGTTCCTGGCCAAAACTTCCCACATCATATTTCAAGAGGAAAAAAAAGCTGGAGTGACTCAGGGATGAGATCAGAGGAGAGCAGGTGTCCTGGGGAGATGAGGCAGTGAACTGCACAGATGAGCATCTCCAACCAACAGAGCTTGGCTGCTGTACATGGGGAAAATTATCCTCATTTTCCTGGAAGTCTTTAATTTAATTTTTTTTTATTCTTCCTTACAAATGTCTCTGTCCCCAGGAGGGTGGTGCAGGAAGTGGTGAATCACCACGACCCTTCTCCTGAGCCTCACAGCAAAGGGTTAACTGGCTGTGCCTCACTCAGAGCTCCCTGGATGGAGCCAGGCTTTCTGCTGGGGCTAAACCATTTCCTACCACGCTCTAGCTCTTCTGGCATGGTGCTCCTTTGTGCCCAGGGGGTTTTCCATGTGTGCAGTGCAGATGTGAGCGAGGATGCAGCGCTCCCCTAATTAAACAGCGCTGCCCATCAGCTGTCTGCCGTGCAAGGAGCGCGACTGAGAAGAGGCAATGATATAGAAAATGTGACTTACCATGCTGAGGGACATCTGCTCCTCCTTCACGAGGATTCAGCTCCCTGTGGTGATGGAGGCAGGATGTGAGCTCGTGTTGCTTGCATCCTCGAGTCGAGGCGAGGACGGAGTCGCCTTTCACCCCTCACAGGAAGTGGCAACGTCCGTGTTTTTTAAAAAAACTTTCCTGTCTTAAATAGGAAGCTGAAGTGACTTTATTTGTTGAACTTCACAGCAAGGGAGTGCTGTGAGAATACAGTAAGACAAAGAGCCCTGAGGCCTTTGCATGTGTTTCTGCTGTGCTGTTGTCTCCGAGGAAGAGCATGACTCAGTTACGCTGGCTCGGAATATTCCGAAGTAGATTACTTCTCCTGTAGCAGAAGGGCTTGGCACTGCTCTCTGTTGGAGATGCCCTTTTTTCCTAGGCAACAAACTGACAGCAAATTGTTTAGACTTCCCCATGGCTGTTCTCTTCCTTCCCACAATGAACCAGGACAGGCACTGAGATGTTTTGGGCAGCAGGGACCAGCCCTGCGATGCTCCCGTTGGCACGGCGCTGAGCTGGCAATCTGGCAGAGATTTCCCTGTCGGTCTGTCTGTCTCACCTCTGAGATGTGTGGCCAAGTGCCAGACCAGCTGTGCTTTCCAGGCAGCTTTTTTTCTCCGGGGTAGGTGAGCCTGGCCTTGAAGAGACAAGCCCATGTGTGTTTGTGCCTCAATGCTTGGAAGGAGCAGTCTCTTATCAGCCTTCTTGGAGGACAGAGGGAAGATTTATCCTCTGCAGGTGAAGCTGCATGGCCTGTGAGCCATTGGGAGGGAAAATGCCATCATTGGTGCTGGGACAACTCCAATACTTGACTAAAATCTTGGCTTTGGGACTGAAGATGCCTGCACAGATTGTGTTGGGGAAGGATAGGCATCTACCTTGTTTCCATGTTTTTTTATGGATTTGCGCCTTCTGTAGTAAGTGTTCAGCTGATGAGAGCTTTCCAGGAGAGAGGAATGCTTCTGGAGTGCTGTCCTTCTCCTTGTCCATCCTCACCACAGCCTCAGGGAGCAGCTGAGAGAGCCAGAAACCTCAGCCAGCACAGGGCTCCTGGGTGTGAGCTCAGGAGATCCAGGAGCACCAAGAGAACCTTTGATCCTGCTGGGATCTGCCTTCTTCCTTGGGCTCATGTTCAGTGCTGTGGGATTCCTGGTTATGTTGATACTAAACCAAAAGCTTGGGCTCTGTGACTGAGTTTGGGAATTACAGATCCAGTGAAGATGGTGAAATAGAGAAGGTTATGGCAGTGAGGAATGCAAAGCCTAAAAAAATTACTCCAACTGAATGGTAGAATGGTAAAATCATGGAATGCTTTGGATTGGAAGGAAGAAACACATTTTTGGAGAACAGATTGCTCCAAGCTCCATCCAGCCCTGAACACACTGGTGACTGGAGCTGCCCAGCCCACGTGCCTGGAGAGTTTGACCTTTCCCCCATGCAGGAAGTGATGCTTTCCTTCCTCTTCCCTCTTTTGATGGATCAGGGACCTTGCAAGGCCACGTGGATGAAGATGTGTCTGTCTCCAAAGCTGTGTGTCCTTGGCATTTCTGTTTTTGCCTGTCAAGAGAAACATTACTCACACATGGAGCTCACTGGAGCAACTTGCATATTGCATCTTACACTGACTCCACACGTGATGCATGAACAGTGTGGATGACAGAATAAGGATATTTTTTGCTGATTTAAGTCACTTCTGCCTTCATATGTTCTGTCATCACGGGTGTACTTGCTAAAATAGCAATATCTGGGCAAGATGGAGACTTATCATCCAAACCATCCTCAAGCATTTAGGAGAGTGCCCTGGGAAGTCCAGTAAAGGCTTTTGAGGCGGGCAGTGAGCCAGTGAGGGAATCTCAGTCTGTTTCAGTGCAAGGCCATAGGAAGTGTGTGCTGGCTGGCAGGCAGAACATCTGGCAAGCTGGCTAATGAGAGCCAGGCTGGGGGAGCTCCAAGGCAAATGGAAGAGCTGCCCTGCAGGGCTGGTTTATAACTCTCTGAATTTGTAGGAGGTTACTAGTTTGTTGGAATTTTGAAAAAAATTACTATTTATTTGAAGAAGTGCAGACATCAAAAACCAGGAATTCCAGAGTGACTTGAGTTTGATGTATAATAGCTGCCTGGGAAGGGTGATTTATCCCAGCCTCCTGTGGATGTTTTCTGTCCCTTATTCTCCTCTCAGCTCTGCCCTGGAGATCCCCCATGGCTGCATGAGCTCCTCTGAATGAGAGGAGTTTGTTTGCTCTCGGCCCATGGAGAGTTTTTCCTTCCCCTAAGCAGGGAATTTGTTTTGCAGAGGGAGAGGTTTGGGCTCTGGAAAGTTTATGCTCCTTCTCTTTCTTCCTTGTTTTTTTGTTTTTTATTGTAATGATGACATATGGAAACTATTTACACAGGAGCATGCTCGGCTGCACTGAATGGAAATGCTGGAGTCCCGGCAGTCTCGTTCTGGATGCCTTGTGTAAGCAGCCAGCTGGTTTTGCTTTTCCTTTTTTTATTTTTTTCCTCTTTCCCCCCGCTCTTTTCTTTTTTCCCCTCCCTCCCTGCCTCTCTCTGTTTTCAGGGAACGCCTGGGATAAGTTACACAAGTGTAAGGAAGGAAGCTTTGCCATCTGTGACCGGCTCACTTCTCTTCCTTTGGCGTGCCCCTCACGCCGCAAACTTCACCAAATATCTGTTTTCTTTTTCGTGCCGGAGATCCCTCGCTGTGCCTGCTCAGCACTTCCACTCCTCTCCCCGTTAGCTCATCGTGAGCAACTTGTGCTAAATGCCAAAACACGAGAGCGCAGCACATTCGCCAGCACCACGCTTGTGCCTGGCAGCTCCTCGTCCTGCAGCTCAACCTTCCCAAACCTCACCCCGGGAAACACCCAGGCAAAGGATCTCACTCCTCATCCTGCAGCTCGACCTTCCCAAATCTCAGCCAGGGAAAGGATCTCTCACGGAGCTCTTCCTCAGAGGGGAGGAGGGGAGAAGGCGCTCACTTCTGCAGGCAGCAGAGCAGGATCTCTTGTGCGGAGCTTTGCCCCGAGGAGCAGCTGTGGGAAGGAAGGAAGGGGAGGCAGGAGCGGCGGGCTGCGAGCACCAGGGGCTGCCATGCAGTGGAGGGAGCTGCCTGCCATCTACCTCGAGGATCCCGGGAGCCCCGTGCAGAGATCCTCCTATCTCATTGAGCTCCATACTGATGGTAAACGCCGTCGGGGATGTGGTGCAGCACGAGCGGAGCCGAGCTTGCATTAGTCTGTGTCATTGTTATCATGGGAGCAGCTGAGGAAATTAGCTCGCTGGAGGGCTGCCAAGCACACAGTCAGAAGGCTGCTCTTGGAATTTATTATTATTTTTATTATTATTTATGACCCAGATGATGCTGTTGCCTCAGGGATGCTAGATCAACCTTCTGGTACCTGATGGGGAAGGAGCTGATCCACAAAATGCAGCTCCCCACCGGAACACTGGCGTGCCTGTGCTGTTGTCTGTGCCTGGTTTAGACAGCAGGAAAGCATCTTGATTTCTAGAGCTGTTTTTTGGTTCTGATTTGCATCTCTTGAGTGCTGTTTTGTATTTGCAACCTTGGTCTCAGAGCTGGGACAGCTCTCCTGTGGGAAGCACAGAGCAGGGTCCTGTCCTGGGTTTTGCTGGAGTGTGTCTTTTCCTAGTGTCTGTCCTTTCCAGAGAGGTTAATTCTTGCAAAAGAGCTGCTTCAGGGTTAAAGGTGATTTTGGCATCTTTGTCAGGGTTAAAGGTGATTTTGGCATCTTTGTCGGGGTTAAAGGTGATTTTGGCATCTTTGGGCAGGGTCCAGTGTGTTGGTGTTTAGGTTACTGCTACAAACCTTTGCTGTTTTGGTCACAGTGTGTTTTGATCCTCGTAAATTTTGTATATTCTGCAATGTAAAGCCCAGGTTCTGATGAAGATATGCTCCTCCTGTAACTATTAAGCATCAAATATGAAAAGGTTTTGCTTTCAGGCTGCAGTTTGAGGGAGTCTGTCTTTTTGAGACACATCCCCAGCAAAAGCTTTATAAATAATAACATTTAAGAACTTTTTAGAGCTTGCAATATAACGCTTCTGATTTTTGCATATGGCTGTCATCTCTTAGTTAAAAAGCAGACAAACCAGAAGGCTGCCATTCCAGCTCCATGGATAAATAAAAACTCCATCATTCAGTTTTTTTATTTTTTTTTCCAAGAGCTGTGCTAAATCAAGGGGTGTGGGGGAGGAACCGGCCTCATTCAAACATTTGTCCAGATTTTGAGTGGTATTTTAAGGGTGTGGGGGAAGCAGGGAAGAGAAACAGGCTTCGTGCTGCAGAATGCTCAGCAACCTGAGTGTGCAATCTGGAAGGTCTTCACAAACCCCAGAGAAATGTTATCTTAATTTGATTTGGGGGTGGAAGAGGCAGCTGTGGCTGTGCACTGGTGAAGGGGCTCTGATTTCTTCCCACTCCCTGCCTCTGCCAGCAGCACATGGTGCCATTTCTCTTGGCGGGTGCAGAGTTTTTGGCATGGGCTCCCTCTCCACTCCAGAGGGTGTTCTGGAGAGACTGAATCAGTAATTCATCCAGGATTATTTTGTCACAGCAAATCTTCAGCAGGCTGTCATGAGAGGGGAAGAGAACCTCGTGGTGCTTTTTGCCCACTCTCAGATAACAACTTTAAACACAGAGGGAACGAGCTGCCACACCACAGCTCCTGTGCTCATAAAAAAAAAGGGGGAAATCAGCACTGCTGTGCTGGCAAGCTCAGTTTTACATGTACCCACTTTGGGAACATGAGGCACTGGAGGAGGGAAGTCTCTTCTGAGAGCAGGAACAACCATGTGATGTGGGAAATGTCTGAAACTCTGAAGAACTGAGAGTATGGCTGGCTCCACCACAGGCCCTAAGCAGGTGTCACTGCTGGGGGTTCTCTGCTCAGTATTCTTTGTCAAAGGTAAAATAAAACCCCCAGTCCCAGAAGAAGAAACCAAGTGACATTCCCTTTTTGTAGAGTAATTGTCTTCTCGCTTAGTTTTCATCTGTCTTAATAGCACTGAGGCTGCAGAATGCAAAAATGGCAGTTATTTTGGAGTTTACATACATGCCCTGTATAACTCTCCTGTGGGAAGGGCACTGTGGATGTGTAGCTCTTCTTGGGAGTTGCTGTTTTGCAATTTAATTGTTTTGGGGTATTTTTAAACAAAATCTTTATTTACAAAATCTGGTTCACATGTTCAATATGGTATTGTTGTGTAGTTCTTTGCTGGTGAGAAGGACAGGCCCTCAGAAATGTCAGAATTAATGCGTGCAGTGTGAACAGAAAATTCATCTTGTGGTTTGTTTGCATCAGAGGGGTGTCAGTACTCATCAGCACCTCAGAGTGTTGATGTGTTATTTAGTGAAGTGCTGGGAGAAATGGGGCTTTCTGCTCAAAATACTGACAGCTTCTCTCCTCACTTTGGTGCCCCATGGCAGGGGCAGTGCTGTGTCCATCCTTCCATGGCCTCTGCTCCAGGGATATGTGCAAAAGCTTCCTGCTCTTCCTGCTCCTTCAGCAAACACTCTTCTCCATCCTGGGAGGCTGGTGGCTCTTACCTGCCTGCTTGTAGATTGTGCTGCTGATAGCAAGCTTCAGGCATGACAGCACACCCCCCTGAGCCAGGAGAGCTGCTTGCTGCACTGAGTAGGAAGCTGTCTCTTCCGATGATCTTCCGGGAGCATCCCCGTGTGCAAGTGCTGCCTTTGAGCGTCTCTTTAAAGCTCCTACCTGCCAAGAGTCAATTTGTCAGTGTGCAGCTGCCACTTCCCAGCTGCTGTGGCTGTCTGTGATCCCAGAGCCCTCCTGATGGCTGATCCCTGTTTCTCTGCTGCAGATGGAGGCAGCTACGACGTGGTCAGCGATGCCTCCAGCCCCGCGGCCAGGGAGTGCTGCGCCCAGCAGGGCTCTGCCCGCCACAACTGGGAGATGAACTACCAAGAGGCAGCCATCTACCTCCAGGTGAGCCCTGCTGCGTGGGGGGACAGTGCTCTGCAGGAGATACACTGGTTGTTGGCCATGGGAAGCAAACAGCTTCTGTGCTGGGGCTGAAAATTCAATGCATTCTGCTTCGGGAGTGGGGCGGTGCTGGGGGCACCTCCAGGTGGGCTTTGGGAGTCATTTGGGGAAACCAACAACAAAATACCCAATCCTGTCCCAAGGGCTGTGCTGGCTGGGGGTTCAGCACATGCACAGTTCTGCCACCTTGGCATGGAAGTTTCTGCAGCTGGTCACAGATTGTCATTTCAGTTGGTCACAGATTGTCATTTCTGCAGTCACTCCAGGGGGAATGGTCAGTGCTCTCCTGTTCTGGAAGTGCAGGTCCCAATCCTGCCTAGGCCATGGGATGGCCCAATTAGTGTCAGTCAAGTCCTGCAGGTCATGTGAGGCACAAGAGAAAGCAGAGGTCTTGATTTCTACAGGATTAAAGGATGCTGGGGTTAGGATCAGCCCAGAAGTGAAATTTATAATATTTAAAACAACGAAGAATCAAACCCCACCCATGCTTCAGTTAGCAGAAACACCATCCTTACTGCAACAAAGGGTTTGCTTTTTTAAGGTTGCTGTGCATCTGGTGTGAGGAATTAGCCCCCAAAATTGAGCTTCTCCCAGAGCTGTCCAGTCTGAAGTGGTTGCTGGTTCCATTACTGGTCCATCCTTCCTTCTCTTCCTTCCCTTTCAAAACTCTGGGGTGCTTTGGACCCAGCAGGTTGTTTTTTTTGTTTAAGCCACTTCAAGGTGATAAAAACCATTTGTTCCTCCGTGCTCTGACCCCGCTGGACTGAGAAATCTCACTTCTCAGATATTTTAAACCAGTGTAGGCTGGATCTTGACAACACTTGAGCTCCGTGGTGTGACAATGGCAGGGTGGCTTCAGCCTCCATCCCAGGCTTTTGTTTGAACTCCTGATTATTGGAGCAGCTCTGCAAAGGGTCATTGAGCTGTGCAGCTCTGATGGTAATGGGCACAGCAGGTCTGGCCCTTCGGATGGGGATGATTGCTGCTGCTGCCTTCACCAATGGCCACGGTGACACTGTCCTTGAAATGAGGTAGAATCAGTTAAAGAGAGTTCTGTGAGCAGTGGCTGCAGGCAAGTGTTGGGTCTGGATAGGAGGGCTTTGCTGTCCAGGCACGTTTGGAATTGTTTGGCTCCCAGGAGGCAGGATTTAGGCTGTTTGTCATTCCACAAGTGTGTCCTGCCAGGGTGGATGGAAAGGACCCTGCTGATCTCAGCCTGGGCTCTGTGCAGGGCTGGCTCTGTCCTGCTCCAGCCCAGCTCTCTGACCCAGCAGTGTTTGTTCTGAACCCCAGTGTGAGCTGGATCCAGTGAGACACACTGGGAACCCTCTCCTGAGCAAGTCTGGGGAATGCTTCCCTTCCAAAAGGAGAGTTCCCTGACCTCGTTATCCTTTTGCAATCACAGCTATTCTGCTTTGATAGTAATAGCTTGGCTGTCCTTGCAGTAATTGCCTGCCTGGGAAGATGTTAATTTAAACAAAACCTCACCACTTCTTGTGCATCTGTGTGGCCCTGCTGGGGAAAAGTGATCTCTTATGACAGTTCCCAAGAGGCAGCAAGTTTCCTGTGAGTGACAAAAGCTCCCTTGCCAGAACTGTTGACTCGAGAAAAAGAAGAAGCTATTGAGTGGTTCTGATGAAAACCCTCTAAAATCTCCCCAAACTAAGTTTCATCCTAGGGGTAAAAATAGTCATGATGTAGCTGTTTGAAAATCAGTTGTAGGCAAAGTGTTAAGATGGAGCATCTGACCTTTTAATGTTAATTAAGCTTTCTAGTTAAGAGGGAGTGACAAATCAGCATAGAGACTTGTTAATTTTGCATAGAGTCTGTCTACATTCCTGAAGCAGAAAACACTGTGTGTGCTCCAATGTTTTCTCCCAGACATTTTGCAAGGCCAAGATAAGGAGGAACAACTGTCAGCCAGGTGCCCTGGAGCTTATCTGGGTGTTTTCGTGTTCTGTCCTGGAGAAGTTTAATCAAACAAGTCTGTAAACATGTAGAAATAGTTGCAAGTAAATGAAGTGCTGTGTTTGTGTTGGGATGTTGGCTGAAGTTTCTTTGCCTGCCTTTACAAATTCTCCCAGCTCTCTGCCTCATTGTGAAAAGCCTCAGGGGTTTCTGAAGCAGGAGTTTGTGGGTATTAAAGAGTTTCATTACTGAAATGTGGTTATGAGCAGAAGGGGATGTCCCGTGTGTGTAGAGTCCATTCCTCAATAAACACATCAACAACAGGCTGTAAATGGGAGTAGTCTGTTGGGAATTGTATCAAATCCCTATAAAAATCTGCATTCTTCACTCTTTTATAGCACCAAGAGTCACTAATGCTGTTCCCTCCTTTATTCCTGCTGCCCTAGGAAGGAGAAAATAATGACAAGTTCTTCACCCACCCCAAAAATGCCAAAGCACTCGCTGCCTACCTCTTTGCACACAACCACCTTTTCTACCTGATGGAGCTGAGCACGGCCCTGCTGCTGCTGCTGCTGTCCCTGTGCGAGGCCCCAGCCGTCCCCATGCTCCGCCTGGGCATCTTTGTGAGTACCTGGCCCTCTGCAGCCTGGGGAAGAGGGAAATGATGGCTAAACCGAGAGGAAGGAGGAGGCAGTAAGAGGAAAAAAATCCACCTGCTTTGTTCTGTAAATGGTTGACAGCAGATAGGCCAGACAGCAAAACTTCCTTTTTCCGTCTGATCTAGGCAGACCACAATGAAAGTGATACTCATTTTGTGTTATCAGTTTGTGCAGTTCTTCATTTAGTAACAGAAATTGGTGGGTTTTTCCTTTTTCATGAGATAAGTCAGCAGTCTGTGGGCTTTGATGAGGTGGTTTCAAAGCTGTTGTCAGGGCTGGTGTCATTACCCCATCACCACCACTGGTTCCTAGAACACAGATCGGGACCTTCCCTGTGATTATCCAGAATGTCTAATTCAAGGAAAAACCCTTCTCTGTATAAACTCTCCCTGCCCAGAAGCTCTCCTTGTGTGTTCCACTAAAAAAAATTACAGTCTCCATCTTTTTTCAAAGTGTTTCTGCTCAAGTTATTGATACATTTGAAACAAAAGGCCGAGATATCAATAAGTTTTTTCCTGTGTTGCTCAAGCCCAGAAGGATTTCAAGAATTTCTTGCCTGGTACTGCTTAGAGAAAAACTGCCCAGGCTTTAATAAAAGCACAAAGCAGTAGATATAGAAATTTTGAAATAGATATAGAAATTTTGAAAAACACTGCTATGTTAGCTGTAAAAGAGTGGCTTGGGGTTTTCCTGCATGCCACAAGGCAATGCTCAGACTGCTGTCAAAGCCAGCTGCTCCTTGGAAAAGGAGGGGCAGGAGTGTGGCCTGTGCTGTGCTGCTGTGCTCACCGAACCTGTGCTGCGGCAGGTCCACGCTACCCTGGAGCTGTTCGCGTTAATCGTGGTCGTCTTTGAGCTCTCCATGAAGATGAGGTGGCTGGGCTTCCAAACCTTTATCAGGCACAAAAGGACTATGGTCAAGGTGAGTTTTCTGCTTGATCAGGCACAAAAGGACTATGGTCAAGGTTTCTCCTTTAGAACCTCCAAGAACCAAAGAGCCAGATGCAATCTTGGCCTGCACTGCGGCAGGGTGATGTAGCTGCTGTGTCCCAGCTGCCGGATGATTCATGTGAGATCCCCTCAGGTCTCAGAATCTCTGCTGCTCACAGTGACCCCAAAATACATTAGAAAGTCTAAGAAGGAGTCAGAACTCTTCTGTTCTTGTTCTCAAGGTTGTTTATTGTGTCTTACCTATAAAATGCTTTCTCTGGCCTGCCGAGGTCCATTCAGCAGGTCAGACAGAGGCACTCTGCCTGCCCCTAGGGTGGTGTTATCTTTTTATACTAAAAACTACATGTACATTATTTACCATAACTTCCCACTACCTATCACCTATGTTAGACAGTGAACTTCTACTCTAAACCAATCCAAAAGTGCTAGCATCACCCAGAAGATGGAGGCTAGGAAGAAAAAGGATAAAGGACAAGGCACACCCAAATTCCTCCATCTTGGGACCCCGAGCCCCCATTCTAAAAACCTCCAAAATCTATTTTTTCACCCTGTGACAGACTATTATTCTACTTAAACTCTTTTGACTTGTAATTCTTCATATAAAGGTGGTAATTTGCTCCATGGGTCAAGATCAAAGGCACAGGGCTCTGGGGCTCTGTGCCAAGGTCTCTGAGCTCCCTGGGCAGGGCAGCCAGAGGGATGTCCTGGGTTCCAACACTCAGGGACACCTCCCGTCCTTCAGATGTGCAGATGAACAGGTGTTGAGGCCAAGCTTTGCCTGTGATCCCCCCTTTCTTGCAGACGTGTGTGCTGTTGGTGCAGTTCATCGAGGCCATCGTGGTGCTGGTGCGCCAGACCTCGCACGTGCGCATCACCCGCGCCCTGCGCTGCATCTTCCTCGTGGACTGCCGCTACTGTGGGGCTGTCAGAAGGTGATGCTGGGCTCTCCCCTCGCTCCTGGGGCTGGGCTGGAGGGAAAGCACTCAGATCTTGGAGTTGGGCATGGGTTCTGGGTCTTCAAAGAGATGGGAGATGTTGTAGTTGTTGTAAAGTTGTTTATTGCGTGAATACGTCAGTCTCGAAGAGTTCAGAGTATTGAGGTCCGTGCTAAAGCTTCCTGGCGTAGAGTCCTGATGTTCTGAGCAGCAGCTAGCAGCTACTATCCCTTTTCCTTCTCCTTTGCACCCCAATACAGATGGTTTTTATTCATAAATCATCCAATGAGCTAAAAACACAATTCTAAAACATTCTTCCTATCTGAGCTTGATTCTAATGTGTGAAAGCAGTGTCAGTTCTTACCCAAAATCTACACATGTAGTTCTGTCTGTTCATGCAAATAGTTCTGTCTGTTCTATCCAGAAATGCAAGCAATGTTCTGTTTTCATTATGCCTAGCACTAAGTTAATTTTGTGAAAGGTAACACTACTGAAATTTAAACTAGACTTTAGGGCTTTTACTAATTAACACAGTTTCTTAAGACACTTAAAATATATTTCTACTTACTTAAAACGAAAGCTTACACTTTTACTTCATTTCTGTGTGGCTTAATATATTTCATTTTCTCTAAAGGTTCCAATTTAATCCCTGCATTCCTTTCTCTCTCTGAGGGACTCAGAGAGGCTTCTGTTTCATGCATTCCAACAAAATCTTGCAAGCATCCAGGGAAAGTCAGTGTCTTTCACTGGCATTTGTGTTGGAGATGGTTCCACTGTGAGCTAAGTGTGGATGTGCTGGTGGTGCACAGGGCTTGGGTGTATAAACCAGCTCAGAGAGACCAGCACAGGGTGTGGCTGCCCTGGCCCTGCTCCTGGGCTTGCCTGGAAACTGCACAGTGAATCAGGGCTGGTCTTCAGTCTGCAGAAGCAGAGCTGACAACATGACATTAGTGTTGTTTGCAGTACCTGAGAGCTGACTGCAAAGGACAGATGGGTAGCTTGGAAATGATCCTAATTTAGCAAGCTTTCTACTTTTGATCCTTGGAGGGAGTGGGAAGAAAGCCCTCAAGTGTGGGGGGTGGTGGTGGGTTATTTTCTTTCCCCTGACAACCTGGAGGAGTAAATGTGCAAATTTTAATTTATTAATGTTTTCTCTTATTTTTCAGAAATCTGCGACAGATCTTCCAGTCCCTCCCACCATTTATTGACATCCTTCTCCTCCTGCTTTTCTTCATGGTGATTTTTGCTATTCTGGGTGAGTTGTATTATGGCTGGAGAAGAGATGCTCTTAACCAGTGATTGTCCAAAAGCAGCATGAGCAGCCTGGATGAATGTAAAGCTGGTCAGATCCAAAGTGTTGCCAGCATCTTCCATTTATTCTATTTCATCTGCAGTCTTCAGGCAGAGTTAAAACATCCAAAACATCTGAAGGCTGAGTATTTAATTTTGAGACAAAAGCCCTTTTGACCTCTTCCAGAGCACAGTCAGTGGCTGTGTGTTTTCAAGCTCTGCTTCCACCAGCTCTTCCTCAGTGTTAACACTTGATTCTGCATCCCCACAAATGCATGTGTCTGGAGTGTGCCTGCTACAGCCCAAACCATTCCCAGAAAGTTTATTTTCCAAAAGGAGCAGGGAAATGCCAATGACATCTATTGGCAGATCTCTGTGGAGAAAGTCTTCCACATACTCCCATCCTCAGGGTGTCAGAGAGGATTTGCTGTTAGTGGGACCTTCCCTTTGGGAACTGCTCCACTGCTCAACATTGAACTGACTTTATTTTTGTTTGTTTTTTTTTTTTTTTTTTTTCCTTTCTCTCCTCCTCTGTTTTCTCTGCTGCCTCTTTAGGTTTTTACTTGTTTTCTCCTAACCACTCGGATCCAGTGAGTATCTTGATTTTTTTTTCATTAAGAATTCAGCATTACAGTGCAGTCATAGTTTATTAAACCATGTGAGATCAAACACTGGCTGCTCCTGGCAGTGCCACCCTGCTTTACCCTCTGTGGGGAGGAAGACTGTGAAAGGAGCTTCCTCCAAGAGAGGATGTCCCAAAGGGAGCATTCTCAGAGTTGTTCCTTGTTCTTGGTGCCTTCATTCAGCCAGAAGAGCCACCTGCCACTGTCCCCAGGGGAGGAGGTGTCTGGGGCAAAGCTCAGCCACTTCCACTGCTGTGGTCAGAGTCCAGCAGCCACTGGTTCTTGCTGCTGCCTGGGAAAAAATACTTATAAAAATGTGCTTTTGGTTTAACCCTTACACACCATTTCTCAGGGAAATTTAAAAGTGCTGAAGCACTTTTCCCTATGGAAGGCATCAGGGAATTGTGGGTGTGCCTGTATCCAGAGGGGTGGTTGTTTCTTTGAACAAAATGTCCCTGTGAGTTCCTGCTTGCATTTTGTCATGAGAATTTTTTCTTTCAGTACTTCAATACCTTAGAGAACAGCCTGGTGAATCTCTTTGTGCTTTTGACCACTTCAAAGTAAGTTCATGCTCTTCTATCTCAGCCTTTCTCTTTGTCCCAAAGGAGTCTGGCAGAGCCAAGAGTTTATCTGCAGAAATGCTCTGTCTCTAAATATGTGACCCCTTTCCTCTGCTTGAGAGAGAGAGATGTGCAGGGTCAGCCTGCATGGGAAGAGCTGCTATTCCATTTTGCTTTAGGACACTGTGACCTCAGCTGCAGAGTTATCTCTAAGGACTCAGATGTCTTCATCACTGTGAGGGCACTAAGGGGGAAACAGCTTTGTTAGGCCTTGGTGCAAGAAGGGAAAATGTGTTTGTGCTCCTTTGTCAGCCAACAGCTCACTGTTGAGACCTAGCTTCCCATTCCTGTGCTGCACTTCACCTGTCTGCAGGGAAATTGGGATAACAGCAGTGAGTAAATATTGATCTGCTGTCAGGCAGAGCCCTGGGGATTAGGAAATTAGCAAAGGATGGAAGAAATCTGAGGTGGTAACATCTGCACTGAGGCTGTACTGCTGTTGTTAAGTACCAAAGCATAGCCCTTAACCACACCACAAATCCCATTTGGTGTTTGGGGTGTGTGAGGATTGCACTTGCCACATTTATTTTTATTCTGAATTTTGTACAAATGTGCAGATCTGTAGATGTGAGTTCATACACACACACCCCCCCCATGCCCTGTGCCTGTTGCTGTGCAGTGGGCTGTGTACCATGAGATTTTTGGGGTTCACCCTTGTGTCCTTTGGGGTGCAGTTTCCCTGATGTGATGATGCCGTCCTACGCCCGCAACCCCTGGTCCTGTGTGTTCTTCATCGTGTACCTCTCCATCGAGCTCTACTTCATCATGAACTTGGTGAGTGCCCAGGGGAGCACTTCCCTTCCCTCTGCCTGCTTGTGGAGCTCATTGCTCAGCAGAGTCTTCCCCATTCCCAGAACTGCTCTGCAATCATCTCAGACCCTTTGGCAGAACACTTCTAGAGGTGGCAGCTTGGCTACAGATAGAACTCTTTTAATGTCTAACCATGAGGAATTGAACTAAATCACAGAAAACCAAATTATATGAGCATCTTTCAACTACTCTCCCATTAATATCGTGCTTGGAGTGACATACTCAGTTACATGAAATTTATTATCCTTCTCTGTCTTAATTATTTATCATAAAATGGCATTTTATTATCTGGACTTGCCCGAAATACTTTGTAAATCAGTTTGAAGGGGATGGAATTACTCAGGATGGCAGGGCTGCAGTGCTGATCACTGCAGAGTGAGAGCATGGCTGCCCGGTGGAGGATGTGAGTGCTGGAAAAGGCCTTGCCAAAGGAGCTGAGGAATTCTGCAGCCCAGGGTGAGAGATTTGATGCTTGTGGTTGGATTTCACTGCCTCCCCAGATGGAGGGTTGGATTTGCTGTGTGTTAGCCAAAGCTCACAGGAAGGGTGGATCCAGAGAGCAGCCCCCAAACCCTGCTTTCCAGGGACAGATCAGGGCATTTTAATCTTTTGATACGGTTTTCTGCTGGCATTTTTGTAGCTCTTAAAACCCACTAGCAGGTGTTGAGAGGCCAGAAACATCTGGACCTCCTCTAAAAAGTGGATCAGATCTTGGGGATCCCTTTGTGGGATCCCTGCTGCCAGCAGGACCTCACCGACCCCATCAGCATCTGCTGTGCCTCCCTGAAACCCTGCAGAGTATAAAGGTCAAAACAGCACTTATTTCTTATTTTTTTCCTGTCTTCTCAGCTTCTGGCTGTTGTGTTTGACACCTTCAATGACATTGAGAAGAGGAAGTTCAAGTCCCTGCTGCTGCACAAGCGCACAGCCATCCAGCACGCGTACCGGCTGCTGGTCACCAAACAGGTACAGCTGGGCCAGCAGCACCCTGGCCTGGCTGCTGACTTCCAAAAAATGGCTTTTATCTCTCTTCATTGTGATCAGGCTCACCATGGGCTGGGTTTTTTTTCATTCATGTTCACCTCTGTTAGCAGAGAAAAAGCAGAGTGCTCTGAATTTCAGCCCTGCGTGAGGTTATGGCTTGGTGAAATGAGGGAGGTTTGTTCTGGAGTGCATGTGATCATTGATTTCTCTCTGAATCACTCTGGGTCACTTGAGGACTTGTTTGGCTTACCAGGCATCACTACTGAGAGGAGGGATGGGTCATACAATTGAAAATACAATCCATTTTCCAGATCCTGCACAAGTGAGCAGTGCAGAAACAGAAGGAGTTCACCTACAAACGGCTTTTAACAGAGACAAGCACTGTGGGGAGAAAGTTGAGTTCTTGCTTAACTTGTTGGAGCAGCAAGAGAAATAAGACCCAAAAATAACTAACCCACTTCTAGCAGATTAGTTCATGTTTAGTGCACATAGCTGATGGTCTTAAAAAAGTGCCATGGTGGGATCTCTTAGGCTGCCTGCTAATTTCCCAAGAAGAGGGGTTGAATTCTGCTTGGGGTGTCTGGTTGGACAATTTTCAGGTGATGGGGCAGCAGGGAACAGTTCTGCATTTGCTGAAGGGACCCATTGCCAGAAAGGCTTTCTGATCTCTGTGCCCTGGGACGAGCTTGGTGTGTTAAAGTAATAGCTCAGGGTGCTTTGGGGGCTCAGTTATAACGGATGAAATCCTGCTTAAAACAAATCCAGAGTGAGAATTAAAAGCTCTGTTCATTCCTGCGTGCTGCTGCTGCTTCTGACAGCGTTCCTTTGTTGCCAGAGGCCATCTGGAATTTCCTTCAAGCACTTTGAAGGGCTGCTGCGGTTCTACAAGCCTCGGATGTGTGCCAGGGAGAGATATCTCACCTTCAAAGCACTGAACCAGAGCAATACCCCTTTAGTCAGGTAGGATGGTCCTGCTGCTGTGTCACTCACATATTTTATAAAAATCCTTTCCCTAGGATTTTTCTCCTGAGAAGCTGAGAAGCCTCAGAAAAGAAATGTCAACAGTAACTGTCTGATGGCTGTGGAATGCGGTCTGGAGATGGTTTACCAAAAGCTGCATCTTTGGTCTCATGTGGATTCTTTTTACTTGGTGACCAGTCATGGTCCAGCTGTGTCAAGGCTCTGGTCTGTCAGAGATTTTATCATCATTCTTTGCTAGCCTTCTTATGTCTCCTTTCTCTTTCTTAAGTATAGCATTTTTAATATAATATATATAATAAAAAAATAAATCAGCCTTCTGCAAGATGAAGTCAAGATTCTCATCTCTTCCCTCATCCTGGGGACCCTCAAACACCACCAGCACACTGCTGCACCCAGAGCAGGGAGCTTGCTGCACTCCCTGCAGCTGGGCAGTGCTTTGGAGAGGATGGCTGAGTTTGTGGAATGAGTGTTGAGTTTTTCTAGGGAGCTGGGAGGGGTGGGTACCCTGAGAGCTGAGGTGCTGGAGTTCCTGCGTGCCCTCTTGTGGATACAGCACTGCTGGCACTCCCAGGCAGGAGCTGCTTCCCTCTCCCCTGGCAGAGCAGAGGGAGCAGGAGCTGGGGAGCAGCACTGGAGCCTGCCTGGAGCATTTCCTCACTCAGTGCAGCCTCCCAGCTTTTAACAAGTTTTTGCTTTTTTTCCAGCAGCTGGCTGTCCCCCCCAGGGTTTTGTTAATTAAAATTTGGTTCTGCTGGTGCTTTCAGGGCTGCCATCCTCTGTGTTATGAGGCAGAGAATTGCCATTCTGATGGGGGTGGGTGCAGCTAACTCCAGCCAGCAAGGGAGAAGAGGGAATTAGAGCAGGAGACCTTCTCTTCCTTTTCCTTTGTTCTGGCCACAGACAGGTTCCAAGTGAGTCTCCTATGAAACTGGTGCTGATGCTTCTCCTTGAAGTCAAGTGCCACAGAGAAGTATTGAAAATGGCACAGGGAGAAAGACTGAGTTGTGGAATTTAGGCACCGATGTCACCAGTAAGAGTCAGAGAAGTTCAGCATCCTCACTTCCAGACACACAAAAGCTGTTACAGGCCTGACCCTGGGCACCTAGACAGGCACTCATGTTCTATGAGTTTCTTTGCTTTCATGTCCTTTTTCAAACTTCATTTTTACCTTGAAAAGAAAATGTGCAAGGATGATAGAAAAGGACTGTAGGAGTAATTAAGCCAGTCCAAGACTTCTTCATGAAGAGCAGTGCAATCTCCATCCCTTGGAGCTGGCATCTAAGCCTCAGGTCTTTCCTCTCACTGGGGTTCAGCAGAGTCAGAGTTTCCCTTGAGGCTGAAGCATTACAGAAAGGAGATTCTGGCTATTGTCAATCAGGAACCTTTGGCCAGGCTGGGAGGAGGTCACTGCTGAGTCCTATCAGCTGTGGCTGCAGTTCTGATAAGGAGTTAATGACTTCCAGGACTCTCCACTGGTGATATCTGACAGGGACAATTAAGGATCTGCTCACCCTCAAGGCTCTGATCAGATGTTTCTTTCTGTTTTGCAGTCTAAAGGATTTTTACAATTTCTATGAAGTTGTTGGCTTAAAATGGAAGGTAAGAGTTTGTTGGGTGGAGAGGAAAGAAAACCGTGTGTGGGAGGGAGAGAAAAGGAGTGGTTAGAGAGGAGCTGGGTGAGAAACAAGGCAATCTGAGAGAAGCAGTGCTGGGGTAGGGTGGGTCTCCATCCCTGCCCTGTCTTTGTGCCTGGGTGTGGCTCTGGCTGCTGCTCACCGAGGCTGTTGTGCTTCCAGGCCAAGCGGAACCGCGAGCACTGGTTCGATGACCTGCCACGGACTGCCTTCCTCATCTTCAAAGGTAACTCACTCTGTCCATGGCACCACGGGCTCAGCTGGCAGGAGCAGCATTCTTTACAAAGACAGGACACTCTGAAGGGCCTTGCTCTTGTGTCCCTGGCAAACACCTGAGGGAAGGCATTCTAACCAACTCCATGTGCATCCAGAGCCTCTGAGGCCAGAGATTTGGATTCAAGAGTCTCCAGGGAGGATTCTGTCGTGGAAATATTCCTGCAGTGACTGTGGGATTTGGGTTGTCACAAAAGCTCTTAGGCTGCCTGGTCCCATTCAGGTCAAGGACAGCACTTTGGGAAGGGAAAAAGAGAGGCCTGAAACCCCCATCAGAGTCATGTCTTGCCAATTTACCCCGTGTCCCAAGTTCCCTGACTGGATGTCACCATTCAGAATTAAGAACCTGCAGCTCTTCTGAGGTGGTGTGTGTTCCTGATGCAAACACAGCTGCCACAGGAGCTCTCAGAGCTCTGCTGATGCTCCCAACCCTCCTTGCTGTTCCAAACACAGAGCATTTACCTCTGTCCACCCCAGAATTAGCACATAGAGACCAAACAGGGCCTCTTGGGGGCTAAGAATAAGGACTTCATTGCTGTTAAAATTCTAAAAGATATTTAAACTTGTTCCCAAAAAGTGGAAGTTAATCATCTGCTGATCTGTTTAGCTTCTATGGCAAATGTCTCTAGGGAGAAGAGGGAGGGGATCTGTCGTGTGGAGGATGGTGTAAACATTTGTTTTGTCATCCTTTCCTTCACACAGGCATCAACATCCTGGTGAAGTCCCGTGTGTTCCAGTACACCATGTGTGAGTAGGAATGATCTGCTTGGCTCCCTTGCTCGTGTGGCTCTGGTGTGCTGGCTCTGCCAGCCCTCCAAGGAATTTGAAGGAACTGTCACAGAATTCACAGAATGACCAAGCTGGAAGAGACCTTCAAGATCATGGAGTCCAACCCAGCTCCAGCACCTCAACTGAACCCTGGCACCCAGTGGCACATCCAGGCTTTGTTTAACACACCCAGGGATGGGGACTCCACCGCCTCCCTGGGCAGCCATTCCAGAACTTTACCACCCTTTCTGGAAAAAAAGTTTTCCTGATATCCAACCTAAATTTCCCCTGGTGCAGCTCAAGGCTGTGTGCTCTGGTTGTGTCAGTTCCTGCAGACAGAGCCCAGCCCCAGCTGAGCACAGGCACCTTTCAGGAGCTGCAGAGAGTGATGAGGGCACCCCTGAGTCTCCTTTTCTCCAGGCTGAGCGCCCCCAGCTCCCTAAGGGGTTCCTCACAGGGTTTGTGTTCCCAGCCCCTCACCAGCCTTGCTGCCTCCTCTGCATGCACTCAAGCATCTCAACATCCTTCCCAACCTTGGTGTGGTCTGAGCTGTGGTTCATGGACAAGTTTTGGAGTTTTGGTGGGGAGGGAGAGAAATGCTGCATTGTCCCAGCAGCCTGGGCTCTCGCCCCTTGTTCTGGAGAGCCTTCCTGGCTCACTGCACAGCACCTCTGTGGGGCTTGTTGCATTTAGGTGGGTTGGTGGTCAGCTTTCCCAGAATTTGGGGGGTTTATTTTACAGCTGAAATATTCTGGATAAGGAAGTGCCTCCCCAGTGAGGCACATTCTGTTTGCTCTCAAGGAGCTGTGAGCATCCTCACTGCTGGAGGGATTGCTTGGCAGCTGAGCTGCCTGAGGCAGGGAGTCTGTGCTTCTCTCCTCTAGAGGAGGAAGAGTGCTTCCTCCTGCTGCTACCTGCTGGCTTCTAAGTGATTGTTCCTGCTCAGTAATTTGGGGTTTTTTTTACATTTTAGTTTTGCTTCTTTTTGAACATAAAGGCACTGCCTCTCTTAAAGGCCTGGAGAAAGACATGGGGGAAGACTCACAATTTATGAGTTCCCTTTGCTCATTGATTGGAACCAATGCCACTTGTCCTATATTGCATTCTTTTTGTTGGCCTACGAAATGGATACCCAGGAGTGGTTTTGCTATGGGGTTTTTCCTTTCTTTTCCAGACACTGTGGTGGCTGTGAATGGAATTTGGATTCTTGTTGAAACCTTCATGCTGCAAGGTAGCAAACATCACAGCTTGTTGCTCCACTGTGGTGCTGAGGGGTTGGAAAAAAGGGAGGACTTGAGAAAGCTTTTCTTGTGTCTTGCAGGAGGGAATTTCTTCTCCAGGAATGTCCCTTGGAGCTACATAGTCTTCCTCACAAGTAAGCTGATGCCTCCCAGCAGAGCTGTGTCATTGCCTGAGGAGCTGGGGAGGGAATTGAAGTTATGGGTGTAGAGCCTCCATCCAGAACAATGGTGTGCCTGGCAGGGATTGTTTTGTAGACTCCTCCAGAGAGAAATCTCCATGAACACAGGGAAATGTGTTGATTTGGAGGGGAAAAGTTTCTTTGGCGCCTCACTGAGAATGAGGAGGTTGGGTGGGGTCTGTTAAACCCCTGTTTAACAGAAATCCTTTAAAACCACCACACATCCATGAGGGCAGGGCTTCCCATGGGCCTTTCCTGTGGGGCTGCTCATTGCTGTGCTCTTGTGTTGCAGTCTATGGCGTGGAGCTGCTCCTGAAGACCACTGGGCTGGGGCCTGTGGAGTACCTGTCCTCAGGCTGGAATCTGTAAGTGCACATCCACCTTTTTGGGCTGGAAACACCAACGCCTGAGCCAAGCCTGGAGACAGGAGGCCATCAGCCAAATGTTATAATCCTTCTGCCCCTGGCCTCGTGCATCTTGTTAGGCTGGAGCAGCACCAACCCCTCTTGTCTGCTGATAAATCATTGCTCTTACATTAATTTTATTTCATTTTTCTTGCCAGCTTTGACTTCTCAGTCACCCTGTTTGCATTTTTGGGGCTCATGGCACTGGCTTTCGACATGGAGCCCTTTTACTTCATCGTGGTCCTGCGGCCCCTCCAGCTGCTGAGGTGAGCTGGGAAAGGCTGGGAAGGAAGGGAGGGATTCCAGAGAGCAGGTGGGAGAAAGCAGGGCTTGTTTTGCATCAGTCCCACTGGGGACTGAGCTCCTTAGCAGGAGAGGGCAAGGATTGCTCTGTGGGAATGTGACCGTGGCCAACAGGAATTGCGTGGGGTAATGGGATTAGCCCAAGTTATCAAAATGAGAGATAACAAAAACTTGGGATGGGATATGAACACCCCGTGCTTTGGAGCTTAAGCTGATCTCTAATAGAGATCAAGGGATTTACTGGGGGCAGATTATCCTGTGTCTGCCTTCGTGGGGTTCTTACACCTCCTCTAAATTGTCTGATGCTGTTCAGAGAAAAGCTTTTCTGTCAGGGTGAGATGGTCTGAGCCAGTTTAATAATTTCCATTGAATTGCCAGAAATTACAGTTTTCAAAGGATGCTGCTTTCTAGGGTGAAGCACTGCCCTGCTCCAACTGCATCTCACACTTGGAGCAAGACCATGGCCTGTCACCTCTCTGCAGTTCAGGGCTGATTAACCCTCTCATGTCGAGGTACCCTCACCCTCACAAACACCTCCAGAGCCACAGGGGGAAGGGATTTGAGGTGAAATGTTTCATTAAAAACAAGCTGATGTAATTTAGCTCTTCAGTGAGGATTTTAAGAACACTTCATGACACTCAAGAGGGGAAAAAAAAAATAATGTTTTCTCTGTTCCTCCCCTGCCAAAGCCTGTTTGGCAGCTGTGTTTGTAAAGGCTGATGGGGTTGCCAAATCCTAAATTAGCAGGCACAGTGTAGTTTTCTTTCATCAATTTTTATTGGGTCATGGGGGAAACACAGAAAAGCTTGTGTCTGGGGGAAGCAGGAATGCATCCTGACCCTGTACATGAGTAAGTTCTTACAATTTTTAGGAGTTTTAAATAGCTGTTTATGCATCATGCCATGTAAAAAGACAGACTTTTTTCCCTGAGACCCTCAGTCCTGTGTCATAAACATTTAGATGGGACAGCAAGGAGGTGAGCAGAGACCACTTGAACAAGAAGTTAGGAAAGTCAGGAAACCTCACTGTCATTGCCCTGCAAGGTAGAGAGGGCTGGGATTCTCCTTTTTGCTCTTTCCCCTGACACCAGGAGAGCTGTGGGTGTGGGTAACTCCTGGCCTCTCCTTTCAGGCTGTTCAAGCTGAAGAAACGCTACAGGAACGTGCTGGACACCATGTTTGAGCTGTTCCCTCGCATGGCCAGGTACCACCTCTGCTCTGGGGTGAGGGCAGGGACAGGGCAGTGAAGGTTTGGGGACAGGCTGGGGATCTGTCCAACCTGCTGAAGGGATTTAGGGGTGATGGCAGAGAGGGGATTGAAGGTTTAGGGTCAGGCTAGGGACCTGTCCAACCTGCCCTGATGTGTCAGTGGGTAGTTACTGAGTCTTCTGAACCAGTGGAGTGTTCATCTTCCAATTCCAATTCCAACAACACCAGCACCCTGAGCTCCCCCTGCTTTGGTGGTAGGAGGATAACTAAGAGTTATTTTTAGTTTTTCTCCCCCATCCTAGCTCTTGCTGGAAGACAAAGCCCCTGTGGGAAGAACACTAGCACAAATGCCCTTGGCCCCTGCTGTTCCCTGTCCTCAGCAGGGCCCCTGGAGAGCATTTTTGTGGAATGGTGGGGCAGAGGGAGCTTGAGAGCTGCTCCTCAGCCCTGCCTCCCTGCCAGGAGTCCTGAGCTGGCTGCAGAGCCCTGCTCTTGGCACGGTCCCTGCTGCAAGGATGTGGAGAGGGCACACACAGTGTGTGGTGTTCTTTAGTGAAGGAGCTGTGGAGAGATGTTTATTGAACAGAAAAGGACAGGCTGGGAGGGGATCCAGGCTGCTCTTTGGTTTCTCTCTTCAGTGAGAGAGTGGCAAACTCCTTGTCCAAGGGCTCCCTGAATGAGAGCAGCCAAGAGCTGCAGAGCCCCAGCAGCAGGGAGGGTGGGCTGGGCTTTCCAGTGCTGCTTCCCATCCCTTGGAAATCCCTCCCAGAGCAACCAGCCTAGCATTTTGTGTTTCCCTGCCTTAGCAACTCTCCAGCAGCACAGTGCTCTTTCTGTTTATGCCTCCAGCCTGGGGTTAACCCTGCTGATCTTCTACTATTGCTTTGCCATCGTTGGCATGGAGTTCTTTGCTGGCGTGGTCTACCCAAACTGCTGCAAGTGAGTACCTCAATCCAGCCCCCTCAAGAGTGCTTCTGGTGCTCAGCCAGCAGCAGGGAGCTCTGGCAGCTCCATTTCCCTGTGGAGAAGTGGCCTGGGGCTGAGTGGGGTTTTGTAGCTAAGGCAACACATGGCAAAAATCCAGGAGATAATTCATTTCTCTTGCCCCATGCCTGGCAGTGTCCAAGGCCAGGTTGGACAGGGCTTGGAGCAACCTGGGATGGTGGAAGCTGTCCCTGCCCATGGCAGGGGGTGGAACTGGATGGGCTTTAAGGTCCTTCCCTACCCAAACCATTCTGTTTCTATGATGCCAGAGTTGCTTGTCCAGCAGCAAATTCACCCAACAGAAATTCACCTGCTCCTGGACTCTAAGCTGTGCTGTGCCCTTTTCACCTTTAATGATGGCATACCACTTGGAAATGCCAAGTTTGAAGGGTGTGAGTGAAGGAACTCAAACTCTCAGTTTCTCTGGTATAATATTTGCTGAATGATTAGAAAGACTCCATGTGCTGTGAAGGGGAGAGGATTCCTTTCAGAGGGAAAGACAAATATTGGCTTAGAGGTAGAAATGGCCACTCTTCTTACCACCTTCTAGAGGGGCTGGTGTTTATAACTTTTTTAGATTTTCCTTGCTCTCTGCTGATTCTTCCTGTTTTCTCCACCCAGCACGAGCACAGTCGCAGATTCCTACCGCTGGGTGAACCACACAGTTGGCAACAAAACAGTTGTGGAGGAAGGTTATTACTATCTCAACAACTTTGACAACATTCTGAACAGCTTTGGTAAGGGCACTTTTGTCCCTAGGAAAGATTATCCTGTGTTCCTGCAGAGCTGGATGGCTCTGTAATGCTCATGTGAGCCTGGGACTCTTCCAGGCAGTCCTGCTAATGCACCTCACTCACATCCTGCTCTTTCTGTCTGGAGAGCTCCAGCTGACTGACTGTGCCAGGATGCTCTGCAGGGTAAGCAGAGGTCTCTCAGAGCCAGCTGGAAGGCAGCACATCTGTTCTGGCTGGTGATCAGAGCAGAGGTGTTCAAGGAGGGCATTAAGGCACTGCCCTTCTAAAGAACCAGCAGCGTTGCCTCTCTTTAAACCCTCTGATGAAGAATAATTTGAATGTGTTGATTGCTCTCCATGATTTTCCATAATGTGTGAGCAGAGTGCTTATCTCCTGGAGATTTCAGAGCTCTCCATGCTCTCTGGTGAGGAGTCAGGTCTGGTTTCTTTAGGAAACAGAGATGAAGCCAGGCTGCAGGTTCTGTGTGTCTGAAGGAATTGCAGTGGGGAGGGTCTGCATTCTTTCTGGATTTGCTGTCTTTATTCAAACTTGGCTTGTGTCAGTCTTGCCTGTCAGACACTTTACCTAAAAATCACTGTAAAGCAGGTCAGGGTGGATAAAACAATTCCCTGTGTGTGTTTTCTCCTTTTTGTGTGCAGTGACACTGTTTGAGCTGACGGTGGTCAACGACTGGTACATCATCATGGTGAGTGATGCAGGCTGCACAGACTGCCACCTTCCACAGCACCACTCCTTTCCTCCCATGGTGCCTTTGTTGCCTGGTATCTTTTGGCCTTGATTGTTGGGAGGCATTTGGCCCCTGCCATGCTGCTGGGCACGTTTCAGGCTTCACAGGCTCGACAAATGAAGTCACCCTGTGCTCCAGTTTGTCACCCTGCTGTCCAAAGCCACCAGCTTTGGATGTTCTGTGTGTTTGCCTGTAGGAACATCTCTTTTTAGCTGCAAGGATCTCTTGGGGCACTGAGCATTGCACAAGCAGTCCCTGGGGGCAGAGTGTTTATGCTGCTTTGTGCCTTTGATAAGCAGTTAACCGCTGCTTCTCCCTCCTTTGTGCACTGCTCACTTCTTCCCTCTCCTCTTTAGGAAGGGGTGACGTCCCAAACCACTCACTGGAGCCGTCTGTACTTCATGATCTTCTACATTGTGACCATGGTGGTGATGACAATCATCGTGGCTTTCATCCTGGACGCCTTTGTGTTCCGCATGAACTACACTCGCAAGAACCAGGATTCAGAAGGTCAGAGCTGAGGCCTGGCTCACCTGCAGCCTTGTGTCTTCTCTCCCCTTCCTACTTCATGTCTCTAGGAGTAAATGGAATTGGCCAGGAAAAAACAGATCTTTTATTATTTTTTTTTAACCTGACATCCTGAGCTAATTCTGTTGCTCGTTGTTCTTTTGCTCGAGCTTGTTCTTTGTGTGATATTTCTGTCTGGTCTTTCTGCTCTGCCCCTCATCTCTCCCCCAGAATTCCCCAAAAAGCATGGGTGGGTGTATTTATGTGGCTTTTATATATATCTGTGCACACACACATACAAACTTCAACCACTCTAGCCATTTCAGCCAAATTCTTTGAAATAGAAAGTCTGTGTACGTTTCATGCAAGGTTTCTAGGAAACATTGCAGCAGTGGTGTAGCAAAGCTCAATGAGGGACCTTGCAGGAAGGGAAGATTGATAATTTTTTTAAACCAATTTCCCTTCCTCACTAATGCCCTCACTGGTGGCAGGATGTGTCTCCAAGGTGATTTGCCAGCACTTTTTGCCACGACCTGGAGGACAACAGACACTGCTTGTCCAGTTCTTCCCAAATTTTCTGGTTGTGCTCAGGCTGCTGACTCTGTGCTGGTTTTGGACATGCCTTTCCCTGTAGGAACTGGGCTCTGCATCCCCCTCATCACTTACTCATTGTCCTTTTCCTCCTGAGTGGGGGGTCTGGAACTGCAGGCCCCTTCCTGACCTGCTAATTCAGGTGCCAAAGCCACACTCATGGCTCACAGCCCTTTTCCTGCTGTTGCTTCAGGTGAAAGCTCCACCCCCCTGGGTTTTTAGGCGCCAGAAGATCAAATTTGTGTGTCCCAGAAGCTGTTAATTAGGGAAACATGTGTGATCCTTCCTGCACCCAGTTTGAAGGGAGCAGTGAAGGACATTGGTTAGCCCTGGGCTCCCAAGCTCTCTTAGGCAGGTGAAGGTCAAAAGGCAGAAACTCTTAAGTGATATTTGATTTCTTAACTTACAGGCCAGCAAAAAAGCTACAAGATTTATTTTCTTTTAAGATACCAAGGAGCCTGATGAGAATAGTTTGAGTCAGAAGGTTTGCTGGCCCTTCTCACTAGTTAACTTTCTCCCTGCCTTGTTTGGGTTGAACGTATCCATGTTCCAGTCACAGAAGCAGGAACAGGCTGCACCTGAGCTCTGGCTTGGCCCTGTGTGCTTTAGCTTTGCCTTCCAGGTTATCATAGCAGCTGCTGAAGCAATGCTCATCTTGGTGACTTTTTTTTCCCCCTCTTTCTGTTTCTTGCCTCTCCAGAAGACAATGGCATTGTTCTGGAGAAGGAGATCTCCAAGGAGGAGGTGATTGGCATAATTGAGCTGTACAAGAGGACTTCAGCTGCTACTGAAACAGCTCAGCTGCAGAAGATTGTGTTGCAGATGGACAAATATGGGGTAAGAGGAAACACTGAGAATTCTCACCTTCAGGGAGGGAGATGTGCCAGGGCCACTGTGTCTGTGTGGAGAGAGAAGATCCACCTGCCTGTGTAGTGTGAGGGCTGAGCTGCTGGAGGAACTGCAGCATCTCAGAATTTTGCTGCTCTGGAAAAGCAGCAGCTGCTCCTTGAATAGCCCTGACAAAGTCTGGTCCCTGCTGCCTCAAAACTTCCCTAAGAGCTGTCCTGGCCCCTGCTGACTGGAGAGAAAGCATATTTATATTTCCTCTAAGGAAGCCACTCTCTCATAATTCTCCTGCTTGTCTCTCTGTGCCATCAAAGAGCACTGGGGCTGGGACAGTCCATGCGGCAGCATGATGGCATTAATTCCTGACCCTTCCTTTCTCCATTGCACTGCTTATGTTTCCATTCTAAAACATTCTATACTGGGAAGATGAGCTCTTGTGTCAGAACTGTTGTCTCATGCAGCTGGGCAGAGCTGAGTGTTTGTTTTAGCAATGACCATGGTACCCCTGTGTCATCATGGCACAGGGGCTGCAGCCTCTCAGGTGACAGCAGAAAGAGCCTGGGATGGCCTGAGCTCATCAGTGGGTGATGCTTGAAGTTCCAGCTGCTCAGTGACTGATGAATGTCTGTCTTGGTGTTTCCTCCTCCTTCCCCAACTCTCCAGCAAATGTCCACAGTGTTCCTGGGACGCAGGTCCAGGACCAAGAGTGACCTGAGTATGAAGATGTATGAGGAGGAGATCCAGGTATGTGGGGCTGAGCTGGAGCTGCCAGCAGGTCCGTGGTGAGAGCATTCTCTGGGATAACAGCCCATCCTGTCCTTTCAAGCACTGGGCACTGCTTTCTCTGAGCCCAGGGTTTGTTGCCCCACAGGGCACATCAGAGCTCCTCAGTGGCTGCAGGTGTGACAGTGACCACCCTGGGGGTGTGCACAGGCACTCCTGCTGTGCTGAGCTGCCCTGGGCTCCCCAGGTCTCTGCTGGGGCTGTGAGCACACTTTGGTGCTGCCCAGGGCTTGGCTGCTGAGCACAGAGCTCTTAAACCTCTGGAATGTGGTTGTGTGTGAGCTTAGGTGTGTCTGTCTGACACAGAAAGCAAGGCTGGCTTGTCCCAGGCTGGCCTGCCTGGTTTGCAGGCTGAGCAGCATGGGAGACAGGTAAATCAGCAGATTCCCTGGAGTTTTAGCAGCACCTTCCTGCCAGTGCCACCCATGGTCAGGAGCTTTCTGCCATGGGTTTGGTCACTGCCAAAGGCAGTTGAAGGTCATAGGCTAATGATTAGTGCTGAAAAAATTAATCTTATAACCATTTGAATCTGTCCTTTGTCCCCAGAGCAGACAGACTGGGGCTGAGTCTTGAGTCCCCCTAAGGAAAATGCACTTTATTTACCATGGGGCTGGGTCACCTGCAGAGAAGCTCCCTGTGTGTTCTGCTTGGTCTGTGCCTGAGGGATTGGCACAGCCTGGATGCTGCTCTGCCAGTCCCAGACATCATGGGGACAGCCATCCTCAAGGCCTGGATGCTCAGGAGGGACATCCTGAGGGTGGGAAGTTCCCTTGGCCTCAGTGCCTGCACCACAGGCATGCTGCAGTTAGCTGGGTTGTTAGGCTGCACCCAGGGCTTTGGGAAGAGCCCTCTGTGCCTGGAAAAATCGCAGTGACAGCAGGCTCTGCCCTTTTGGGGTGATCCTAATCCCTGCCTGTTTCCTCCCCTGCTGCAGGAATGGTATGAGGAGCACTCCAGGAAGGAGGAATGCCAGCCCCCAGTGCAAGAGGCTGCACCTGCTGCCAGCAGCTCCCTGAAGCCCCTGAGCCTCCGGCAGCGCTCCCAGACTGTCATTTAGGCCCAGCTAACACAGCCACCTTCTATGCAATAACCTAGAGTGTTCCTGCCCAGCCTGCCTGGACTTTGGGAGGGTGTATATAGATCTGTCAGTGTACCAGTGTAGGGATCAAACCTTGCCCCCAGCAGTGGTTGCTGAGAAGCCAGAGGCCCAGGGGGCTCAGGGGAAGGCTGCTGCGCACAGATGTGATGCACATCTGGGCAGAACAGAGCCCTTGTCCCTCTGAGCCCCTTCCCAGGCTCCAGATGCTGCTGCTGCTTGTCTTAGCGCTAACAGACCTTGGGGAAAGGGATGTGTAATCCATTAACAGCAGGGAATTCGCTGAAGTCACCTGCTTAACAGTAAAACTTGGGCCCTTTTGGAAGATCCCTGTTGCTCAAAGGGTACCATTAACCTAGGGACAAAAGATCAGGGAGTGAGTTTTTGTTTCTGCTCCACCTTCCTTATGCAAAGAAAAGGGAGGTGGTGTGAAATCTCAGCACTTTTGGAAGGGCAGCCTGCCCTCCCCCTCCCTTTTGGCACTCCTAGATGCACTCCAGCAGTAGCTCCAGCTCTGTAGTAGCTCCAGCTCTGATTGCTGAATTTTGCTGTCCCCAAGTAGTTCTGAGGCAGAACTGAGGGCCAGCACCTCATCATGCTATGGCCATAGGTGGGACAGGGCTTTGGGAACTCTGTCTCTGCATCACTGCTGGTCAGCCCTGCCCCTGGCACTGCCTGGCCTTGGGGTCACCTCTGCAAAGCCCAGAGCTCCTTCTCTGCTCAGGGAGGGGGATTCTGAGGGTGACATGGCTGTGGGGCTCTGCCACTTGGCCACCTGCCCTGTGAAACCTCTCTGTCAGGTCCTTAGCTGGGATAAATGGCTGGGAAGGAGAGTGGAGGGGTTTGCAGCTCCAAGTCTGGCTTTTTTCTGCCCAGCTGTGGGTTAAGCAGAGCTCCTGGGCATCACACACTCCTGCTGGTCAGTCCTCATTCCAGCTGAGCAACTCCCAGCCCAGAGTGGGGCTCCTCCCTTGCAGGAATGTTTCTCAGGCTGGAGAAGTTCAGCTCAGTCAGGTGTTGGGAAGATCCACTGAAGAACTCAACTGTTCCCCTGGGTTTTGGATGCAGGAGGAACATGAAAGTCAAGAATTCTTCTCACCTGTCTGCTTTTCTGCACCTGAGAGCTGAGGGATGAGGAGGAGGGGGGAGAAGGGATCCCTTCTCAGCTCTGCCACGTTTGTGGGATGGTGGCAGTTGTGTCACCTTTGAACCTGTCTCTCCAAGTCCCTCTTCTCCCTGTCGGCACTGGAAGTTCTGAGGGCTGACACTCCCTGGCAGCTGGGATGTTCCCTCACCTCTTGCTGTTTGATCTTTCCTCAGGTTCAGATTAAGAGTGGAGCTTCCTGAGGAGGCATCCCCCTTCTCCCAGTGCCCCAGGCCGTGGGAGATGTGTGTGCCCATCCCCTTGTCCCACATGCCGGTCCTTGGTGGCCTCACCTCGTGGCACGAGGACAGCAGGAGAGGGCTGATCCCACCTGGGCAGCTCAGGAGCATTTCTGGGTGGGTGAGACTTTCAGAGGGAGGCAAGACAGAGCTGCTTCTGGAAATCTCTCCCTCCATGGCACAGTGGGAGCACTTGGAAGGAGTGGCAGAGCAGCACACACGCACCAGTGGCTGCTCCCAACCCTTGCCAAACTCCCCGGGTGCCTCACGGCAACTCTTTGTTTTCTTTCTGGATACTTGCAGGTATGAAACTGCTTCTGAGCTGACCCATGAAGGACCTTAAAGGGCTGTTTTCCAAACCATAAATTCAACCACAAATGAAGGAGAAGAGCAGTTGTTGCTCTTGCAGTTGCTCTGCGTGGAGTGGCAGCCCGGGAGGTTTATCCAGATTAGTCCTGGGGCTGCAGGAGATGGTGTTTATTGTGCTTTAACTTGTGGCCAGGGTGAATGAGCATTATGAAGGTTAGTGGGGAAAAAAATGTGGCTGTGGTTAATCTCCACATTCCCCTACAGCTGATTTCTCCTGGCAGGGCTATCGGTGACTTTTTTTTTTTTTTTAGTTTGGGGGTTGTTTTCTGTGTGTGAAAGGAGCTGTGGCTTTAAGCTGTGCTGAGGAAGGCACTGAGGGCTGATCATGCAATAAAGGGCTCCCTGGAGGGCTGGGGGTCAGGGTGCTGCCTCCAAGGTGTTGATCCTCCCCCACATACCCCCTGTGTTCATTATTTTTGTATAACCAAGGAGGGCAGCAGCAGTTTGCTTCTTCCATTTGACTTTGGAAGGAAACAAAGTTCGAGTACGGGGCATCCCCTTCTATTTATCCTCCTCTCCCTCCCCCCACACACAGACTGACAATGGAGACAATCATTTTGTAGGGAGCACGGGAGGAAGCACTGCAGGATTTTGTATGCTGGCGTTTTGTTTATAAAAAAACTGATTTTATGGACGTGTCTGTCAGATGTTCTCTAGATTTTTTTCAGGCGCACTAATAAAGAGCATCCTCGGCTTCGTAAAGGCTTCCTTTCCTCCTTGCCCTGTTATTCCAGAGGTGGGGTTGGCCATGCTGGAGCATTTCCAGTGTTTGAAGAGGAGCCTGCCTGCCCTCTCTGGTGGCAAGTGCTTGTGTTGGGAATATTTTGTGTGCATGCCTCACTGAGCTGCTCCACATTCCTGTTCCAGGACATTACAGAGCCTGCCTTCCCTTCTGCCTTCCCCCTGCCAGCTTTTCCCCTAAACATCAAGATAACTCTTTCAAAGTTGGGTTTTTTAAGGTGCAGTGCTGAGGCCAGCAGGGGTGTTTGACCCTGCACCTCTGTCTGGGATGTGTGCCAGGGTTTGGGTTGCTTTTGTGGCAGGAAGTGGGCGTTGTGTCCCGGATCGTTCCAGCAGCTGCCAGAGCAAGGTCGGGGCAGAGCCAAGGGCTGTGGGCACAGGGAGGGTTATTTTTTGTGAAAGCTGCTGGTGTCTGTTAGAAAAAGGAGAAATGCTTTTAAGGCCCAGGAGGAAAGGAGGAGGAACCAGTTGTGGTGTTTGCTCAACACCCCCTCTCTGTGGGGCAGGGATGTGGGGTCCCTCTGTTCCAGCCTGTTCCTGTGTCCTCTCCAGCTGGGAGCAGCACCCCCAGCCCACCCCCCGTTCTCCTGGTACTGTGGGCCCTGCAGGAGTCCCTGTCCCCAGCGCTGAGCCGTGCTGACCCCGTTCCCAGTGTCACAGCACGTGACTGCTCTTGGGACATCAGCTACTGGAAACCACTTCCCCAGTCCCTTGGGAAAAACCTCTCTGGGTGTCCCAGGCTCCTCACCCCAAAGGCTCTGTGCTGAGTAAGGCCTGAGTCAGACCAGCACAGAGCAGGAGCAATGGCCCTTGCAGCAGGCAAAAGTCAAGGTTGGGCTTGTGTTGGTGTTTGTTTTTTTTATTGCAGTTTTTTACAGTGCCTAAATCTAGTCCTGCCAGAGGTCAACACTGTTTGTGGAAACCTCCAAGTCCTTTCCTACAGCTCTGCCCACCCCAGGAGGAGGAGAAAAGTAGGATCTGAAACTCAGGTTGAAAAACATTACTAAAAAAAGCAGGGGAAAAACCAACCTCCCTTGGTTTGGTGTTTGTGTTTCCCTCAGGCTTTGCTTGCACTAAACCCAGTGCATCCCTGGAGCAGTGTCCCCTTAACCTGTCTGGCTGTGCCCTGTCTGCTGCTCCAGCCCATGGTGCCAACAGGGACAGTCCTTCCTGAGGACAGAGGTGTGCCTGGGCTCTGGCAGTGCCACCCTGTGCTGCCCCAGCTCTGTCCCAGAGCGTGGCATGGAGCTGAGGAGGCAGAACCAAGTGTCAGCTGTCCCAACTCTGTCCCAGAGCCTGGCAGGGACCTGAGGAGGGGAAGGTGAGCTCAGGAGCAGAACCTCCCGTTCTGTGCCCCCCAGCTGGAGCTTCCCCATGCCCTGCTCCTGCTCTGCCCCCTGACACAGCTGAGGTTTTGATGCTGCTCCTGCCCAGAGTTCCCTAAATTACAGATGAAAGGAGAGGATGTGGGCACTGAGAGCTCCTTCCCCAGAGCACAGCAGGGCCCCAGGGCTGGCTGGCAGCTCCAGCAGCACGGTGAGGCGGAGGTGCCCTTGTCCCCTGGCAGGGACAGGGAGGGCACGGCCAGGCCCCGCTGCAGTGGGAGGCAGAGCGAGCTCCGGGGCTGGAGCTGCTCAGGGGGTGGAGAAATGGATGACCCTGAACTCGGTGAGCAGGGCCACGCACAGGAACAGCAGGTAGGAGGCGATGAGGCAGACGCCATAGGGCTGTCCCAGCTGGAAGCACTGCGCCGGCACCGTCACCAAGGAGAACACCAGGCTCAGCCCCAGCGCCCCGGCCAGCACCCACACCAGGGGGCTGTCGGGCTCCAGCTGTGGGGACAGCAGCGTGATTGTGGTGACAACGGCTCCTGCTGCCAGCCTGGCCCGTGTCACCGTGTCACCACGGCCTTACCTTCACCAGCGGCTGGCTGCTGGTCATCTGCAGCAGGCAGCCCAGCCCCACGCCAACCAGGATGTCTGCAGCACGTTCAGGATGGACACACAGCACTGAGCCCATCCCTCTGCCTCCCATCCTCCTCCTTCCTGCATGGCTGAAGCGTTCTGTCTCTGTGCTGAATGCCACCCTGAGCACTCGAGGAGAGGCTTCACCCAAAACCCACCTGAGCAATGCACAGCCCTCTTCACTCTTTCCCTTTGTAAAATCCCAAATCTGCCATGCTCCAGCCCAAACTCCTGCCAGGCTGGGGGAGATGTGGGTCCTGTACCCACAGGGGGTTGCTGCTGGCTGTATCCCTGCCCCTCCCAAACCCCTCACTGTCCCCTTGCACTGTGGGAACGCCGCGGGCTTTACCAGCGTTGGAGGGACTCTGGGATGGATCCCAGCTCCTTTGCAGGGATCCCACAGCACAAGGGGCTCTCCTGGGCTGTAGGCAGGGAAACTGGGGCAGCTCCTGCCCCACGTGGCAGCACCCTGTCCCTGGCACACACAGGATACTGAAGATGATGCCCCCGAAGCAGGCGGAGAAGGCCATGCGGGGATAGCCCTGCCGGGCCATGGTCAGGTCGGAGAAGGTGTCTGTGGAGGGACAAAGGAGACCTGGGGCATGGCAGGGGCACCCCAGCGTGTGCCAGGGGGCACTGGCAGCTGCAGAGCCCTCACCCCCGATGCTGTTGCCCCAGGCCAGCAGTGTGAGGCCCAGCACGGTGTTGCTGAGCTGGAAGATGATGCCCAGGGTGCGCAGGATGTTCACCAGCTCCGTGGCTGCGGCGTTGATCCACATGGCACTGGCCAAAAACCCAAGGAAGGCAAACACCTGATGGGAAGAGGAGCAAGCTGGTCCCTGTGTGCATCCCACAGGACCCTGCACACCTCCTGGGGCATTGGAAACTGGGAGAGAGCTCCAGCTTCCTGCTCTGCCCCATTCTGGAGCAGGCTGTGCTGGTCCCTGGTGGGTGCTCAGGGCTGGGGGACACCTTACACAGTGGTACTTGGGTGGCTCCTCGTTGCTCGTGGTGATGAAGATGATGAGGGCCAGGGCAGAGGCAACCAGTGTGACCAGTGCCCAGACTGGGAAGATGCCCTGGATCTGGTAGAGCCCATCTGCACATGGTGGGTAGAGGAGGAACAGAGAGGCTTGAGGTGGAGATAAAGCCTTGCCAGCTACAGCCACCTCTGCCCTACACCCCCACAGAGCTGCTCCCCTCCGTGCCTCTGTTTCCCCAGGCCAGGCCAGACCTGCTCCATTTCCACCCCAGGACCTCAAGCCCCCCAGCCTTGTGAGGGTGTATCCAGCTGCAAACACAGATTGGCTGTCCCCTGTCCATCCCTCCTCCCTACAATGGGAAGCCAGCTCTGATGGGCTACTGCAGTCCCCAGGGCTTTGGTGGCCTCTCAGTCCTGTCCCTTCTGCAAGCTGGGACCGCCCCAGGCTCTTACAGGCGCCTGACTTCAGGGTGAGGACGCAGAGCAGGGGGCTGGTGAGGATGTGCAGGCAGTTGAGGGGTCTCTTCCAGTTCAGGTCATCCTTGTCGGGGTCCACAACAGGAACGGTGAGCAGCAGCACCAGCTCCACGGGCACCTGGCACAGGGGAGACCCACCTGGCACACCCTGCGAGGTGCTCCCAAACCCACTGCCCCTGTCCCAAAGCCCCGGGGGGACAGAGCCCCAGGAGCCAGCAGGGATGGGGATGCCCCTTGGGGGGCTCCTCCTGCCCCCCACTCACCCTGAAGGCCTTGAAGAGCCGCCAGTACCAGGGCTTCCTCCTCCACTTGCGGTAGTCCAGGGGGCTGAGGGCCGAGGCGAGGATGCGCAGGGAGCTCTCCCGGGAGGGCAGCAGGGGCCGGTACTCCTCCCCTGTGAGATGTCACAGGGCTGAGCGGGCTGTGTGTCCCCAAAGAGCTCCCCCTGCCCCACGGGCTGTCACCCCACGGGCTCAGTCACTGGGGGGCTCTGGGACCCCCGAGGACAGAGCAGAGCCAGCCCTGATCCCACAAGGAACAACATACCATAGTCCCCGCTGTTTGTGCTCGAGGGCTCCGGCTCTTCCACATCTGTCGGCATCTCTGTGGGGAAGAGGAGAGGGCAGGGGAACTGGAAGAGCACCCCAACACCCCGGGGGTCCCATCCCAGCTGGGCAGCCCTTACCTGGCTCCCAGGCTCCGGGAGAGGCCAGCCCGTCCCCGCGCTGCCGCCGGTGGATCCAGGTGCAGAGCACCACGGTGAGCACGTAGA
Source organism: Ammospiza caudacuta (assembly GCF_027887145.1). Taxonomy (NCBI): domain Eukaryota; kingdom Metazoa; phylum Chordata; class Aves; order Passeriformes; family Passerellidae; genus Ammospiza; species Ammospiza caudacuta. The sequence goes on from NC_080610.1 coordinate 6,104,134, forward strand.
ACACGTAGAGCCCCAGGTAACCTGAGATGGGGGAGTCATGGGGGGGTCACGGCACCCCCGGGCTGCTCCCACCGTGCCCAGCTCCCCCAGCACTCACCCAGAGCCTCTCCCAGCCTGATCCTGCCCAGGTAGAGCACCACGAAGGTGAGGAAGACGGCCACCATGTAGAAGATGATGTCCCTGAGGAAGGGCCTGGAGGCGGCCGTGAAGGGCTTGACCAGGGCGATGCCCCCGGCCACCACCGTGGTCACAAACACACCGGCACCTGCCAACACAGGGGGGCTCTCCTGGGACAGGGGAACATCCCACAAACCCAAAATGTCACCCTGTGAGGAGATGGCACTGGGGCTCCCTTACCAAAGATGGCCCCAATGGCCAACCCTGCTGTCCGGGGGTCAGAGAAAGCCACCACAGCACTGAAGACATCAGGGGCCCCGTTCCCAAAGGCCAGGAAGGTGACACCATGGAGAGAGGACGTCAAGGAAAAGACCTGGTGTCCTTCTCCCTGTGGGGACATGGGTGCTGTGCACCTCTGTCCAGTGCCAGCACATGACCGCTCGTCCCACTGTAACCTCCCAATGGGCTTCCCCTGGCACAGCACCAAGGGGACACAAAGTGACCCTGTCACGGCCACCTCCCCTGCCCTGTCCCCACATCCCTCCTGACTGATTTGCCAAGGATACTGCCACGTTGTGGGACAGCTTCAGGTTGGTGGAGATGGCTGATAAATTGGGGCAGAAGCTGGAAGGGCAGAAAAGGAGACACAGAGAGGTGATGGGGCTACTTGGGGCTCCTGCTCGCTCTGGGGACGGTCCCCTCCTCTGCAGGGCCACTCACAACTTCTCTGCTGTCACACCGAGGATGATGAACAGGTACAGGAGCCAGAGAGCCTGTGGGGTCAGGAGTGGCACACAGAGGGGTCAGTGGGGTCCCCACCACACACCCCCCCAGCACAGCATCCCCAGCACTGCCCTTTCCCGTCCTTACATAGAGGGTGACAGCCAGGGGCAGCAGCCGGGGCGGGAAGACACAGAAAACCCCATCGAGGTAGTCGAGGAAGCCCCCGTCGAGCCGGCAGTCGGGGTTGCTCCTGATGAAGTGGCACCACTCGGAGCTGTTGTGCTCCCGAACCTCCCAGCACTGCGGAGCACAGCGGAGGGTGCTCGGCCGGGTCCCCCCGAGGGCACACTGCCCACCCCGAGGGGACACTGCCCCCCAAGCGCTGCCATGGGGCCGCTCTGCCAGGTCACTGTCAGTCCTGCCTCAGTTTCCCCACCTGAGCTACACGTGCGTGGGTGCAGGGCTGTGCCAGGGCCAGCAGACGTGCAAACCCTTGTCCCCACCCCATCCATGTCCCCACACAGCCCACACCCACGCCTGGCCATGGGAAGGCGCCGGCCGGGCAGCAGAGAGGTTTTCGGAGGAGAAAACCGGCAGCGGAGGAAATCCGGGTGAGATCCCTGCTGCGATAGTGAGGACATGGCAGCAGGGACGGGACGGGACCCCACCACCCCGGCAGCACCCAAATCCCTCCCGGTGCACCCCCCAAATGCCCAGACTTACATCCAGGCTCCGTGCGTGGCTCAGAGCATCCCCGGCGGGAGGGACCGTGTGCCCCGCGTCCAGCAGCAGCGGGGGCCCGGCTGGCAGCGCCCCGGGCAGGCTGAGCGCCCCGGGCAGCCCCGCGGGTCCCGGCCCCATGGTGCCCTGTCCCTGGCGGGGACAGCCCCGGGGACACCTACCACGGGCAGCGCTCCCCGGGGACACCGAGCGGGGGCTGCCCCCCGAGCCCCATCCCGCGCTCCCCGGGCGGGGCCAGGAGGGGGTAAAAATGAATAGTAAAATTGGATATTATAATTAATGCTAAAAATAATTAAAAGGATAAAAAGCAGAGCCTCCCGCCGGCAGGTTGCGCTGGGGAGGCTCAGCCCGGGGGAATGGCACCAACAACCCGCGGAGAGCGACCGGGGGCACCCGCGAGGGCAGGGAGGGGACAGGGAGGGGACAGGGAGGGGACAGAGAGGCAGCGGGGCGGGTGGGGATGGTGATCCCGGGGGTGTGGGGGATCCCGGGCGGGATGCGGGGATGCAGGGATGGATGGATGGATGGGGGTACCGGGGGAACCCCACCCGCGGCGCGGCCCCACCGTGTCGGCTCGGCCCCGCTCCGAGCGCGGGCAGCTGATCCCCGCCGGCCCCCCCGCCTTAAAGGGGCCGCCACCCTCCGCCCTTAAAGCGACAGCGACACTCTCCCGCACGGCCGGCTCCCACAGGGGACACACGCGGCGCTGTGCTCCGGGCCGGCCCTCCGAGGCCGGGCAGCCATCCACACACAGCCCCACACGGTGAGCCCTGAGAACGGGCGGGCTCAGCGCGGGATGTGTCCCGTGTGCGACAGCCTCGGCACCGGGCTGCACAGACACAGGGCTGGCGGTCACACACCCCCCGGAGCGACCGGGCTCCTCTCCGCACCGGTGTCCCCAGCTCCAGGACACCCCAGCCTCAGCCGTGCCCCGTGTGCCATGTTCGTGGGGCGCAGGTTGGCCGTCACGGCCGGAGCCACAAGACCCTCATGGGATTCAAAGAATCCATGGGATTTAAAGAACCCGTGGAATTTAAAGAACCCGTGGGATTCTAAGAACTCACAGGACTCAAAGAATCCATTTTCCATTCAAAGGTCCATTTTCCACCCTGGCCCGTTTCCCCCCAAGCAGCGTTCTGCCCTTCCCCCGCAGAGAGGTGGAGGGAATTGCGCAAGGCCGGGGCCGCCGCGGCCCTGGGGCCCGAGGGAAGCAGCAGCGCCCCGTGTGTTCCCCCTGCCCCGAGCACGGGGACAGCTCACACCAGGGGTCCATGTGTGTCCCCCGAAGGCGGGGAGAGGAACCTGCGCGCATCTCCTGAGGGCGTGGGGCTGGGAGAGGCGGGATGGGAGCGGGGGTGTGAGTGTGGGGCTGGGACCGTGGGTATGAGTGTGAGGCCGTGGGTGGCATGGGGGGACAGGGGCGTTTTGGGACAGTCACAGGGGTCCCCACGGCCTCGGAGTGGCTGGGGGCGTGGCCACGCCAGAAGCTCCGCCCAAGGCCCCGCCCTGTGAGATGTTTATACAGAGGTGAGCTGTGGGGCGTGGCCAAAGCAACGCCCCGCCCCCAAATCGGGCCATCCAGTTGATACCCCTATGAGGGCGTGGCCACGCTGACGCTCCGCCCCAATCCAGCCCCGCCTTGCCAATGCCACAGTGCGCAGCGGGGCGTGGTCACAACGAAGCCCCGCCCCTCGGTGTCCCCGCCATGGCGGCCCCGCGGGCGCTGCTTTTGGCTTCGCTGCTGTCCCCGCTGCTGTCCCCGCTGCTGTCCCCGCTGCTTTCCCCGCTCCTCTCCCCGCTGCTCTCCGCCGTCCCGGCCGGCGCAGCCCCGTCCCCGGTGCCCCGCAATGTCTCCGTGCTGCTGGAGCCCGGCTCCGAGCGGCTGCGCGTCCTCCCCGGCCGCCACCCCGCCGCCGTCGCCTGGGCCAGCCTCGATGACCGCATCCCTCACGTCGGGTATGACCCGGGCCGGACCGGACGGGACGGGGCTGAGCGAGGATGGGGTCGCCTCAGGGGAGCCGTGGTGGGTGGGGTGCCCCGTCCCAGCCGTGCCCGTGACCCCCGTGGCCGTGTCCCCACAGCTGGGCCTTCCTGGAGGTGGCCACCAACGCCTCGTACAATGACAGCCTGCAGGCCTACGCCGCCGGGCTCGCCGAGGCTGCTGTCACCGAGCAGGTAAGGGGGACCCCTCCAGGAATGTGTGTCCTGGTGGCTCCCGGGCTGTCCCCGGCGGTGACAGCCTGCCCTGTCCCCAGCTGATGTACATGCACTGGATGAACACCATGGTGGGCTACTGCGGCCCCTTCAAGTACGAGAGCGAGTACTGCCAGAAGCTGCGCAGCTACCTGGAGGCCAACCTGGCCTGGATGGAGGAGCAGATGGAGAAAGGGCAGGACACCGAGTACTGGCACCAGGTGAGGATGGGGAGCCCCCACCAGGGGAGCCCCCCTGGGTCCTCCTGGGCCTTTAGCCCAGAGCACAGCTCAGGGCAGTGAGCTGTCCTGGCCCAGCTCCAGGTGGGATGACAGGGACCTGGTCATGCTCCTTCCTGGGGTGAGGAGAGGTGACTCGTGACTTTCTCCTCGCCAGAGCCTCGCATGCTGCAGTTGGGGTGCACAGGAGGTGGCTTTGTCACCCTCGGCTATGGGTGCTGAGTCATGACCTTGCTGACAGTGACACTTCCCCCCTGTGCCTCTGCAGCAGCACTGAGACCCAACTGATGTGCTCTGTCCTCTGGGGCAATGAGGGACCCTGTCCCCCAAAACCTCTCAGCCTGCCTCCTCACAGGAGCCAGTGCCAGCTCTGTCCCCTGTCCCCAGGTGCGCCTGGCCCTGCTGCAGCTGAAGGGGCTGGAGGACAGCTACAACGGGCGCCTGGACTTCCCCAGGGGCAGGATCACCCTGTCACCCTTTGGCTTCCTGTAAGCTCCTTCTCAGAGCTGGGGGAGAGTGGGGGAGGGTTGTCCCGGGGTTTGGAGTGCTGTGGGGACAGTCCCTGCATGTCCAGGAGCAGCCAGTTCTACTCCAGGTCCACCTTTTCTGGGGATTTGTCTTAGGCTGCTGGGGAAAGTCGGAGCTAAGGCAGGTTATCCTCTTCCCCATGCCATGGGCTGGGTGGTGGGTTCCCCCCACAGCCCCTGCCTCAGTGCTCCCCCTTTCCTCCCTGCTCATGCTACCAGGGTGCTGCCAGCACAAGCGCCTGCCCTGGGGTGTGGTGGAGATGGACAGACGGACAGAGAGCTCTGAGCCAGCTCAGCTCCAGGCCTGGGGCACCCCTCACCTGACGTCTTACGCCTTGCTTCCCCCCAGGCTGCTGCAGCTGGGGGGTGACCTGGAGGACCTGGAGTCTGCCCTGAACCGCTCCTCCCCGCAGCGTGTGCTGGGCTCAGGCTCCTGCTCGGCCCTGGTGAAGCTGCTGCCAGGCCAGCGGGACCTGCTGGTGGCCCACGACACCTGGAGCTCCTACCAGGCCATGCTGCGCGTCGTCAAGAAGTACACGCTGCCCTTCCGCGCCTCGGCCGGCGGTGCGTGGGCTGGGCTGGGGGGACTGCGCCTCACAGCCCCCCTCTGACACTCTGCATCCCCCCTGCAGGCAAATCCCAGATCCCTGGGAGCATCCAGGTGTTCTCCTCCTACCCCGGCACCATCTTCTCCATGGATGACTTCTACATCCTCAGCAGCGGGTTGGTGAGTGGGGCTGCTCCTCCTGCACCTCCCCCCGGCCCTGCTGCCCTCCCCATCGCTCCCTGCCCTGCAGGTCACGCTGGAAACCACCATTGGCAACAACAACCCGGCCCTGTGGAAGTACCTGGAGCCCCGGGGCAGCGTGCTGGAGTGGCTGAGGAACATCGTGGCCAACAGGCTGGCCCGCAGCGGGCCCGAGTGGGCCGCGCTGTTCCGGCGCTTCAACAGCGGCACGTGAGTGGGCTGGGAATGGGGCCTGGAGGGGTGGTGGGGCCTTGGGGAGGCTGATCTACAGCAGGGGTAAAGAATAAAGCGGGGATTTATTAAAAGCCTCAATGGATGCATGTTGGGCAGCACAAGAGCCCAAGCAGGGCTGCACCCAGGATGAACCAAAATGGTCACAAAATGCATGACCGCTCACGGGGTCTCTCACTTTTTTAAGTTCTGCTCCATTATCATCTTGGAGTTAATTGTCCACTGACAGCTTTAGGTTATGAAGTGCCATCCTTCTTGTTTTTCTGTCTTCATTCTGCCATTGTTTATGCTCTTGGGCCTGAGATTTGGATCATTTGTCCTTGGTCCCTAGATAGAGAAGGAATTGTTTTGTCTCCCTACTCTATGAAGAGAGTTCACCATCCCCTGATATGAAGGTCAGAACTACACACTAAAGCAGCACAGAATCTGAAACATAGAAAAGCTAAAACTGAAGGCATCAGTGGGATGGGATGGAGGGTGCCCAGGCTGCCAGAGGGATGCATTCCTTGCTCTCCGTGCCAGGTACAACAACCAGTGGATGGTGGTGGACTACAATGCCTTCACACCGGGCAGAGCGAGCCCACCGCCAGGCGTGCTGACAGTGCTGGAGCAGATCCCGTGAGTGGCTCCATTCCTCCCTGAGCCCTGCTGTCTCCTCTCCATCCCTGTGGGTTTGGGAAAACCAGGGGGTGATGCCTGCCCAGCCCAATGGGTGGTCACAGGGCAAAAGGGCTGTCTGTGGCTAAATGCTCTGGGGTGCTGGTACTGAGGTGATGGGTGCCCAGCACCTCTGGCTGGGGTGGGGACCCCCAGTGTGTCTTCCCCCCAGCCCAGCATGCCCCCCCCTATCCCCAGTGACTTTTCCCCTTCTGCTCTGACCAGTGCTCTTCCTCCCAGCACAGGGGCCTAGTGGTGGTGGCTGACCAGACAAAGCTGCTGTACCAGCAGGGCTACTGGGCCAGCTACAACGTGCCGTGAGTGCCATCCCTCCCCATGGCCTGCCCTGGAAAGAAGGGCAGCAGTGCCCACCTTACACCCCCTTGGTGCCAGCTTGTTGGGTTCCCCCTCCCCAGGTACTTCGAGCAGATCTTCAACACCAGTGGGAACCTGGAGCTGGTGAGGAAATATGGTGACTGGTTCACCTATGACAAGAACCCTCGTGCCCAGATCTTCTGCAGGAACCAGACGCAGGTCCATGACCTGGACTCCATGATCCGCCTGATGCGGTGTGTGCTGGGCACCCCACACCTGGAATTCCCTGAGGGACTTTCCCCAAGGAATTTTCTGTGGTCCATGGGCTTCACTGGGCTCTGTCCCCTCCCTCTGCAGGTCCAACAACTACCTGCAGGACCCCCTGTCGCGGTGCAGGGGCTGTGACCCGCCCCAGAACGCCGAGAACGCCATCTCTGCCCGCTCCGACCTCAACCCTGCCAACGGCACCTACCCCTTCCCCGCCCTGCGCCAGCGCTGCCACGGCGGCATCGACATGAAGGTCTGCCCGCCAGGCAGCCCTGCCCACCCCACAGGGGCTCCTCTGGGGCTGTGCAGCCTGTGCCCAGTGCTGACTCGCTGCCCTGCTCCTCCTGTGCAGCCTGTGCCCAGTGCTGACTCGCTGCCCTGCTCCGTGTCCCCTCTGCAGGTCACCTCCTCGGGCATGGTGCCCTCCTTCGGGCTGGTGGCGGTCAGCGGCCCCGCCTGGGATGACGTGCCACCCTTCCGCTGGAGCACGTCCCCGTGCAGCTCCCTGCTCCACATGGGCCACCCCGACCTCTGGACCTTCCCCCCAGTCAAGGTCCACTGGGACTGAGCAGGCGCTGGTCCTGTCTGTCCATCTGTCCTATGGGGGGGTCTCAGCTCTGTGTAACAGGGTCCCCCCCTGTTCTTTCTGCCTCTGGGGGTCCTGGCTGTGCTGCACAAGCCCAGCGTGTCCCCTCCCTGCTGTGGGGCTCTCCAGGCTCTTCCCTGGGTGCTGATGCCTGGTTTGGGGGGGGCTCTCCCTGGAAAAGGGGCATCCTCTGGGAGGCTGGGGCTCACCCCCAGTGTGGACAGGAGGGCGGTGAGCTGGTTTGGCTGTGGTAAATAATAAAGTGCTCTGTGCTGGTGGCTGTGCTTTGCCCTCTGCTGAGGCTCTCTGGTGGCTTTGTTAGGGCTGGGCTCACTCAGGGGTCTTGCCCCCTCCCCATTAACAGGGTGATCTCCTCTGCTGGTGGGAGGGCCTGTGCCCAGTGAGACTTTTGGGGTGCAGATGTCTCTGCTGTGGGATGGGGGAGCCCCACTCTCACCCCCCAGGAGTGGCAGACCATCCTCATCCTGCCTTTTGTGTTCCTCTCCTCTGGCACCTGTGTGCCCCGTCCCCAAAAGCTGCAAAATCCTCTTAGGCAGCTCCCTTGATCCGCTCTGGCTCGTTAGGAATAACGAGGTCATTACTGGGGGATTAATGAGCTGTGCCTCGGCAGAGCTTTGAAGGCACCGGGTTCCCACCGGGGCTGGGGGCCCTGGGGGCTGCAGGGGGGTGGGAGGGAGCAGCTCTGGGCTGTTGGGGTGCTGGCACCCCAAAAACTGGCATGGGTGCCCTGGGGAAGGTGTGTGTCTGTGCCCTGCTGTGCTGGGACAGATTGCAGGTAAGCCTGTGTCCCCGTGGTGGGGGGGCTGCTTTTGGGCTCCCTGTGCCTCAGTTTCCCCAGACATATGGGGAGGTTCCTTCTTGAGCTGCAAAGAGGAACAGGCCGTGCTGGAAATGCCACAGTGTTGCTGATTCCCTTTTTTTGTTTCCTTAAACATGGAAAAACAAACAAAAACTTGTTAAAAACTATCCCAGCTGCTGCCACAGTGTCAGCCAGGGACGCTGGCCAAGGGAAGTGAGCAGGTGACAGCCTGGCATGCCCTCCTCATGGCAGGGATGGAGCCAAGGGGAGCGGGACAGGCACAGGGAGGTGGGTATGGGGTTCAAAGGGACCCTGGAGCACCCGGGGCTGAGCTGGGATGTGGGGTGTCCTCCCAAGGGGGTCTCCAGCCTCACCCCTGTGAGCTGGGACAGGCTCCTGCTGCTGTCCCACCCTCATGGGAGTGCCTGCATGAGATGAGGGGGTCACTCCAAAGGCCCCAGAGGAGCTGGAGCTGTGTCCCCTCCATGCCCTCATTCAGGAAATCGCCCTCATTGCCCTCCTTTGCAGGCCCCTGTGTCCCAAAAGCAGCATGGCTCTGCAGAGGGGCAGGGCTGTGCTCTGTGCTGCTCTCAGGAGCCCAGGGATGTTCTGTTGGCCCCAAAGCTCAGCCCCGTGAGGAGCAGGGCAGCCCCAGAGCTCTGTCCCTGCTCTCTGCCTGCCAGCACCGCTGCTCTGGGGAGTTTGCAGCCCAGTTTGGGTCAGGGCACTGAAATCCCATATTGTGTTTTCACTGCTGTGTGCAGAGCTGGGCACAGTGTGGGGCTCCCAGTGCTCCCAGTTTGGCCTGTGTTTGTCCCAGTGCAGTGTCCCTGGCACTGGGGCAGAGCTGGCACACTGTGGGGCTCCCAGTGCTCCCAGTTTGGCCTGTGTTGGTGCCAGTTCAGTGTCCCTCCCTCACGACTCCTTGTGCCCTCTGCTTCCAGGCTGCTCCAGCTTGCCAAGAACAACAGAGGAGCCTCCTGCGGCTGCGGGGCTGCGGGCCAGGCTGGCCCTTCCTCCAGATCCCACCCTCCTCCTCCTCCTCCTCCCTGCCTGCTGTGCACAGAACCAGCCCCTCCGAGCAGAGGTAGGACTTTTACCAGGGCTGGGTGACAAGGAGGGGTCCCAGAGGGAGGGAGGGGGCTCTGCCTGCTCTGCCTGGGGGCTGCTGGGCCTTGGGTCTGGGCCAGCCCTGCCTGGGTCACTCGGGACAGCCCCTCCCCAAGGGATCTTTGCCCATGGGGTGCCCACATGGCCAGCTGGATGGGGGGCTCATCCCGGGGGTCTCCCCCAGCTGGAGATGGGAACCTGGGAGAGAATTGAACAGCTGCCATGGGGTGGGGCTTGGCAGGGTGAGCAGAGGGCTGTGATGGCTGTTTGGAGGCAATGAGAGCTGTTTTGGCTGGGGGTTTGGGGTGTGCAGGCTGCCCTGGCTACACCAGGGCAAAAATCCTAAAATCTGCTGGTACATGGTTTTTGTGTGGACCAGATAATACCCAGTGCAAACCCTTGAGGGCCCCCAAACTTATTTGTGAGCTGCCTCTCCTCTTCCCCCATCTCCTGGGAGCCCACATCCCGTCCCAGGGCATGTGAGAGCTGGCAGGGCCACACGTGTTTGTCCCCGCGGGTCACCGGCTGTAAAACGCGCCCAGGGCTGAGCAAACAGCGAGCAGCCGGGGCAATGTCCGAGCCCTGCCCCCTGGCTGACTGAGCACGGCGGCCTGGGGACACCGGCACGGCCCCTCAGATGTCACCTGTCCCTCTGTGTGTGGGTGAGGACAAGCAGGGACATCTCCCGGGACAGCAGGTAACCCCAGCCTGGGGACAGGCCAAGCTGTGCACCTGGGGACACCGGGGCTGGGGACACCGCCAGGGTGCAGGAGGGGGTGGCACAGCCAGTGCTGGGATCCTCCAGGGAGAGCTGCTGCATCCTAGAGATGGGAGGGGACACTGGGGACAGCCCTGTCCTTATCGGAGCAGCTGGTGACTCCACCGCCTGTCCCTGGCAGGACGTCCCCTGCCAGGCCATGGCAGCCCAGCCGGCCGAGGGCCAGAAGCCCCAGAAGCCCTTCCACATCGTTACACCCGTCCTGGAGAGCCTGTCCCTCTCCAAGGCCGCGGGCACCAAGGTCTTCATGAAGATGGAGAACGTCCAGCCCTCGGGATCCTTCAAGATCCGGGGCATCGGGCACCTGTGCCAGGCTGTGAGTGTGGGCACGGGGTGTGCGGGGGGTGCTGCTGCCCTCGCGGGGGGCACAGTGCGGGCACACAGCCGCCCCCTCCCCTGTTCCTCTCCTCCTTTCAGGCTGCCAGGAAGGGCTGCCGCCACTTCGTCTGCTCCTCAGGTAACGCCGCCCCGAGCTGGGGATGCTCCTGGGGGATGTGGGGATGTGCGGGGGGGCCGAGCCGCGGCTGAGCCCCCTCCCTTTGGGCAGGAGGGAACGCGGGGCTGGCGGCGGCGTTGGCAGCGCGGGAGCTGGCGATGCCCATCACCGTGGTGGTGCCCAGCAGCAGCGGCCCCACCGCCGTGCGCAAGCTGCAGGAGCTGGGCGCCACCGTCGAGGTCTACGGCAAGGTACCCCCAAAACTGGGGTCTGGGGGGGTCCAGAGAGGGCTGAGCCTGACCTCAGCTGCTCATTAGTGCAAGCCCCACCCCAAAATGTCACCTTCCTGCATCCCCTGCAGCACAGCAGGGTCACCCTGGGAGCCCTCACCCGTTCTGGTGTCCCCCAGCCCTGCAGGGACAAGGGACCCACCCGGGGTTCTGAGGGCTCTGTGGAGCCCAGCTGAGCCCCCCTTGCCCTCACCAGGTGTGGGATGATGCCAACAGCAGAGCCCAGGAGCTGGCTAAGACAGAGGGCTGGGTCATCATCCCCCCCTTCGACCACCCCTTGGTGTGGTGAGTGCTGCCAGGGCTCAGCTCCTGTCCCCATCCCTGGGGAGTCCCTGGGCTGCATCCCCAGCTTCTGTCCCTGTCCCCATCCCCGGGATCCAGGGGAGCCCCCGGGCTGCATCCCCAGCTCCTCCCCATCCCTGGGAGCCCCCAGGCTGCATCCCCAGCTCCTGTCCCTGTCCCCATCCCTGGGGAGTCCCTGGGCTGCATCCCCAGCTCCTGTCCCTGTCCCCATCCCGGGACCCAGGGGAGCCCCCGGGCTGCATCCTCCCGTCCCTGCCCCTGCAGGGAGGGTCACGCCAGCCTGGTCCGGGAGCTGAAGGACTCTCTGGAGGACAAGCCAGGCGCCATCGTGGTGGCGGTGGGTGGCGGGGGGCTGCTGGCCGGGGTGGTGGCCGGCCTGCAGCAGGTGGGCTGGCAGGATGTCCCCGTCATCGCCGCCGAGACGCTGGGCGCTCACAGCTTCCACGAGGCGCTCAAGGCCGGCCGGCTCGTCACCCTGCCCGACATCACCAGGTGAGCAGCCGGGCGTGCAGGGAGCTGGCAGGGCTCGCCGGTGTCCTCGCCCTGACCGCATTGTCCCTGTGTCCCAGCGTGGCCACCTGCCTGGGAGCCAAGACGGTGGCGGCGCGGGCGCTGGAATGTGCCCGGGAGTGCCAGGTGATCTCGCAGGTGGTGCAGGACGAGGAGGCCGTGAGGGCTGTGCAGCAGTTCCTGGGTGAGCCGGGTGACAGGGACAGCGCCGGGGACAGGGTGACAAGGGACACCGCTGGGGTCAGGGTGACAGGGACACTGCCGGAGCCTGGGGGTGCTGGATTCGGGGTGACAGGGATACAGCCGGGGTCAGGGTGACAAGGACACCTCTGGGCACTGGGGTGAGGGTGACAGGGACACCGCCGGGGTCGGGAGTGACAAGGACAGCGCCGGAGCCTGGGGTCAGGGTGACAGGGACACTGCCAAGCTCTGGGGACACTGGGGTTGGGGTGACAGGGACGCTGCCAGGCTCTGGGGACACTGGGGTTGGGGTGACAGGGACGCTGCCAGGCTCTGGGGACACTGGGGTTGGGGTGACAGGGACGCTGCCAGGCTCTGGGGACACTGGGGTTGGGGTGACAGGGACGCTGCCAGGCTCTGGGGACACTGGGGTTGGGGTGACAGGGACGCTGCCAGGCTCGGGGGGTACTGGGGTGAGGGTGACAGGGACACTGCCGGGCACTGGGGACACTGGGGTCAGGGTGACAGGGACACTGCGGGATGCTGGGGTCAGGGTGACGGGGACATCACCGGGCGCTGGGGTTGGGGTGACAGGGACACTGCTGGGCTGCTGAGGTCAGGGTGACAGGGACACTACTGGGGTTGGGGTGACAGGGTCACTGCCAGGCTCAGGGTGACAGGGACACCGCCGGACCTGGGGTCAGGGTGACAGGGACACCGCCGGGCACTGGGGCCGCCGTGTGCCGGGCGAGCTGTCCCTCGCTGTGTGCCGCACGTCCCCGCTGTGTCCCCGCAGATGAGGAGCGGGCGCTGGTGGAGCCGGCGTGCGGAGCCCCCCTGGCCGTGCTGTACTCGGGGCGGCTGCAGCGGCTGCAGAGCGAGGGGCGGCTGCCGAGCCCGCTGCGCCCCGTGCTGCTCGTGGTGTGCGGCGGCAGCAACATCCACACGGGCCGGCTGCGGGCCCTGCAGAGCCAGCTGGGGCTGCACTGACGCCGGGCAGAGCCCGCCTGGCACGCCCGGCTCGCTTTCCTTCCCAAAGAACAGAAATAAAGCTTGGGAACGCGGGGCTCCTCATGCAGCTTTTCACAGCACGCAGCGCCCATGCAGGGAGGGGGAAACTGAGGCACGGGGGTGGTGCCTGTGCTGAGGGGGGACTGGAGCCCCCCACACATCCCATTTTTCCCCTGGGACGTGCCAGGTATTCCCCTGTGTCCCTCTCTCCTCCCTCCCCAGGCTGCAGCTCCCCTCCTCAATTAGCAAACGCTCCCTCTCTGACTAATTACTGTGCTACTGTCTTTATGCATTATTATTGTAATGATTATTAATTATTACAATCCTCTCCCGTTCCTGCCACGTTGGCCGTGGCCAGACGAGAACAGCGCTCCTGTTAGGGTGGTTTATCCGCGGGAATCCCCGGCCGGGTTCAACACCCGCGGGCTCCGAGGTGCTCTGACATGCGGAGGGGATGTACCCCATCCTAGAGCCCCTAAGATCCCCTTTTTCCCCCATCGCACTCTTTTTCCCGCTCTCCCTTTCCCCCAGGAAAGAGAGAAAGGGATTCTCTCTGTAGCGTTGTGTTTGCCTTTAGCCCTTTGCTGTGGCGCCTCCTGGGGTTCTTTTCGTGTCCTCCCACCTTTTCTCCCCTTTCCTTCCTCCCATTCCGGGTGATTTTGCCGATTTGCTGGTGCGGTTCCCCTGCTAAGCCTGTGCCCTGTGCTTCGGGCAGGGAGAGAAGCATTTTTCTGCCCCCAACCCCTCTCATCCCCCTCCCTTTGCAGCAGAAGGGTGCCAGCCCCAGGAGCAGCTCACCCACATCCCCCCACACATCCTGACCTGAAACCCCTCCCTGCCTCAGCCCCTTGCCCTGCACCTTCCCAGGTGCTCGGTGGAGGCCAAACCCCCATAAATCACAGCTCTGCCACTCCGTCGTGAGCAATACCTTATGTAAAAAGGTGTTTCCAGGGAGCACCGAAGGCTGGAGAATCCTATTACGAGGCACACTATTAATTATAGGGAGTCAGCCCAACCTACTCGGGCTATTTTTTATCCCGGGTCCAAAACCTGATTACTTTCCACCTTCTGCAGACCTTCCCCCTTCCCAAAAAAAAAAAAAAAAAAAAAAGGCAAGAAGGTCAGGAAAAGAAACGAAAAACAAAATCGAATAGCTTTTAAAAGGAATTTATTCCCGTTATTCTGTTTGAGGGGGAGTCAGGGCAGTCAGGAGCTCCCCATGGTGATTCCTCAGCACAGAGGGGTCATTGCTGAGGGTGGCACGGGCAGGCTGGAGGGTTTGGGGTGACCCAGCAAGGAGACTTCCCCCTCCTTACCTTCACCCGGGTGCCAGCTGGGGGCTTTGGATGTGCCTGGGACACCCTCAAGGGTGAGCTGTGTCACTCTGCAGCTGGGGACAGGCAGGAATCCTGAGTGTGCTGCTTTCCTGGCACCTCTGGGGTGATGGGGACCCCGGGTTGGGCTCCTGCACCCAGCTCGGAGCTGCAGAGCTGCTCTGTGCCAGGGATTGTTCCTTGGGATCTTCCCTGCTCGCATGGCTGCTCCTGCTGAGTCCCATCCTCTGGGAGCTTGGAGCATCATCCCCATCCCTCCTGCAGCCTCTTCTGTCCAGGTCTCACAGATGGGGTGTCCCAGCAGCCTAAAACCAACCCTCAGCTCTATGCCTTGAATTCTGAATTAATAATAATAATAATAGTAGTAATAATATCTAGTGTTCACCCCGTGATTCACCATTTTATACTCCTCAAAATGATGCTGTGAGTGGGTTATTTACCAACACATCACCCTGCCCTTATGAAAATTCCCCCTTGCCTGCTAACACTGACAGCCTGGGAGTGCTGGAGCAGCCAGCTGTGCTCCTGCCTCAGTTTCCCCGTTTGGGAAAAGGGAGGAGGTGTTTTTCCTGGGGATGGGGGGTGAGGGAACCCCAATGTCTGTGCTGGCCCCAGCTCCTGGCTGAGGGGGCTCAGTGTGCCTCCTTGGCCACCCCGTTATTAATGCCAGTAATGGCACAGGAAGGATAAATTCCAGCACTTGGCTGAACAGAGAAAATATGCAGAGCTGTGGCTGGCTTTCCATAAATCATCGCTGCTCCCTGCTACAACCGAGCCAGGACTTAAAATTCAGGTCAGGAGAGAGGGACTCTGGTAAGCCAGCAAGGGAAGGTAATTTATTCTGTTTATATCGTTTTACTGCAAGACAAGGAGCAGGGGGGGCTGGTGGTGGGGGGGTGAAAAACTCTGCCATGATTTTGCATTTTAAATATTAGTTCAGAGCTGCAGCCTGCCTGGGACTTTTTATTTTTATATCTTGAGGGATAGAAAGCAGGAGAGAAGGGGAGTGAACTGCGGTGCTGGGGAGGAGATCCCACAGGGAAAATGGGGCAAAAGCTGCTGCTGGCACTGCTGAACCCCAGCTTGGGGCATTGGGGCTGCTCTGGGAGGGTTTTGAGTGCCCCCCAGGAGAAGGAAATTGTGCATTGTGCTGTCTGAGCTGGGTAATGTGTCCCTTCCCAGTGCCGGGGAGCTGTGGGACTGGGGGGAACTGGGGAGGGATGGGGATGCAGCAGCATCACCTTGTGCAGGGGCACATCCCTCACCCAGGGCAGCGCTGGGGGAGCCCGGCCAGCGTTCCTCACGGGCTTGTGTTAAAACAAATCCAAATAAAGTAAAATGAAAGGGACCAGGTGACCGAACAGTAGGTAACTAAAAGGTTTTTTATTCACATCGAACAACAAGAGCCATTCACACTAACAGCCTCCGCAAGAGGCAGCGGGGACAGGAAACCCACGACGCTTTCAGAAAACAACTTTTTTTTTTTTCCTTTCCTTTTCCATTCTCCTTCCTTTTATTCCCCCCCTCTCTCTATGCTCTCACCCCCCTCCCCGGCGCCATCCCCTCCCTGCCTTCAAAATAGAAAAAATTCGGAGCCTCCGATGACTAAAGTACAATAAATAATCAGTAAACACAAAAACATACTTTATTTGTTTCTCCTTTATACAAAATAAAGAAACTAGAAGCAAAAACTATAATACATCCTTAAATTGGCGGAGCCTCTGGGAATCGTTGGGGCGGGACTCGGCGTCGAGGCTCGGGTGAAATTTCTGCTGCTGTGCTTGGCTTGGTTTAGTTCGGGGGTTTATTGTTTTGTTTGGGGTTTTATTTTGTTGTTGTTCTGTTTTTTCCTGTTTTCTGGTGTCTGTTCCACCACGTGGGAGCCCAATCTCAGCCAGCCACCGGGGCATGGCCCCGCTCAGCCCCATCGTCCCCACCGCTCCAAAATCCGGCTCCAAACCCACCTTCCCCTCGGGGGTGAAACGGGAACAATAAAAACGAGGCCAGGGAGGGGCCACGGGGGGGTTATCCCTGCTATTCCCCGTTCCCCCCCTTTCCTGTGGCGGGGGATAATTAAAAAGGACGCTAATGAGCAGGGGCAGCCCTGCCGCAGCCCCTCCCCGGTGCGGGACCCGTGTCCAGGCGAGTTCAGCTTTGGTCCGAGAGGCGCTGGGCCGGCTCCGGCGGGCTCTGCAGGGCTGGGCACCCCTCACCGCCCCCCAAAAAGCCTCGGGGGGCAGCTGCCGGGAGGGGGGAGGTAGCGGGGTGGCCCCAAGCTCCCGGGGTGCGGGATGGGGAGGGCGGGCGGAGATGCCGCGATGCGCTCGGGCATCGGCGGGGGAGCCCCTGCTGGGGGCGAGGAGGGGACACGCGTGGGCTGGGGGGACCAGGGGGGCTTTTCCCCCTGCGCACACGCACACGCGTGCCCGGGCCGGGCCTACCACACCGCCGCCTCGCTGAGCTCCGGGTTGGGGTGCGACAGAGCCCCGCTGTAGCCGCTATTGCTGGACATGGAGAAGGGCGGGCTGGGCCCCCCGCTGAAGACCTCGCCAGGAATGGGGTGCAGCGAGCCCGTCATGCCCGGCTCGGGGCTGGGGGTGTCGGGGTGCGAGATCATATCCGTGTACCTTTGGTTTTCTGAGGAGTGGTGTCCGCTTAGGGGGGGCTCCAAGGGTCCCAGGGGTGTGGAGCCGGGTCCTGAGTTCTGAAGGTAGCTGGAGTCGGCCGGGGACTGGGCTTGGGAGGGCGGCCCGTGGGGGAAAAAGTCATAGTTGCCTCCCGGCCCGTAGTAGTCACCTTGGTAATCTGTGGGGAGGGGGGAAAAGGGATGGATTTGGTCTCCCGAAATCCCTCTGCGCCCCAAACCCGTGCTGTCCCCTCCAAAACGCTCTGCTGGCTCCCAAACGGGGACCCCAAGGACGGCTGGGATTTAAATCCAACCTGGGAGGAATGAGCCCATCCTAAGAGCTGCACTGCCCATCATCCTCTCTTTGCCCATCCTCTCTAGTACCCTTTCTTTGGGGTGCGGAAGAGCAGCGAATTCGGGCTGGGAGAGGTGAAAGGGCCGAGAAAATGGGCTCAGTTTAGTGCTTAATTAATGGAGAAAAAATAACGTGCATATATTTATATATATGTGTATAAAAAGGGGATGTGGAAAATATAGCTATAAACAGAATGAGCAAAAACAAATATAAAACGGGGAAAATGTATATAATGGGAAAATATATATGCATATTGGGGAAATTATATATAATCTGGGAAAATACATTAATATATATATAATAGGAAAAATACACTAATATATATATATAATAGGAAAAATACATTAATATATATGTAGTAGGAAAAATACATTAAAGTATATATAAAATGTGGAATTAGTATATGTGTTTAAGCAGCTTGGAAGGGATCTGGACACTAACTGCAGAGCAACAAGGGGTGCCTGGAAAGCCGCGGGTCAGATGGGAGGCTTTGAAAGCGCAGATTTTGGGGGGGCTCTGCGGGGCCGCCGGGGCAGCGGGGGCGGCCGGCCCGCACTGACCCTCCATATGCTGCGGGCCCGCGAGGTAATTGCAGCAAATGCGGCCTGAAAGGGGGACAAAAGCCCCGCAGCTGGGGCTTTGTTCGCGGGAGAGGGGCCCCGCAATGCCGGGGGGGCGTGGGGTGCGTGGGGCCGGGCACGCGTGTGAAAGGGGACAGCCGCGGAGAACGGGATGGGAGGAACAAAGGACAGGAGGGGACAGGGCAGGGACGGTCCCTCACCTCCGTAGTAGGTGTAGGGCGTGGAGCCGAGCATCTCGGACTCGTCGAGGCGGCCGCCGAGGGGCCGCATCCTGCGGGGGCTGCGGAAGAACGCGTGCCGGCGGGCGCCCAGCGCGCTCAGCTGCTTCATCCGCCGCTCCTTGGACCGACGGTTCTGGAACCACACCTGCGGCCGGGCTGGGGTCAGTGCACAGCGCGGGTGGGCGAGCAGGGACCCGTCTGGGTCACCATCTTGCACCCACACGGCTTTTCTAACATCTATTTTTTTTTTTTTTTTAAATCAACACCGACCCCCTTTCCTGCTGCTGCTCAAAAAGTACATGGGGACACCGCTAATAACCAGGTTATTTAAAACTCTGCCCCTCCTTCCCGCAGCTGCACACCTTCAGCCTCTCTGCCCCTGCAGCTGGAAAAGGCAGGAGGGGGAAATTTTCCCCATGGATAAGGGAAAGAAGGGAGGAAACGTGGGAAGGAAAAAGGGGGTTTGGATTATGGCAGGAGCAGGCAGAAAGCGGGAGCAGGGGGATGAGCCCCGGCGGCAGCAGGCAGGGATTCAGAACAGCCCGCGGTGAGGATGGGAATAAAAGGGAAAGGGGAGATGTGGCCGCCTCTCCACGGGCATTGCTCCTCCGGAACCGCTCGCCTCAGCAGCCTGGTGGGGCGCCTGGATTATTGTCGGACTCCCCCGGGGATGGGGCAGCGCGGGGGGACGGGCACAGCGCGCTCCTGCGGGACTCGCGCTCCGCTCTGCCGGGAGCCGGGAATCGCAGCTCCGCCGCCGGCAAAGCCGGAGAGTCCTCCCCTATTAATGCCTCTATTAAAGCCCATTAATCCCTACATTTCCGCAGGGATTTTCTTCACGGGGGCAGCGCGGTGAGGAAGTGCCGGCTGCCTGCAGAGCGCGGTGGATGCAAGGCTGGAGCATCCATCTCCCGGCACGCCGGGGATCCTGTTCGGCCCCGCGTTTCGGGAATGAAACACCTCGTGTTTCATCCCTTCCCACGGCTGGGGGATCCCCGCTCACCCACGAGAGCGTGGGGGGGCTGCAGGGCGGGTTTGAGGTGGTGCTGGAAGGGACAAACGGGGTTGGCCCGTTCCCACTGTCACAAACGGGGTTGGCTCGTTCCCACTGTCACAAACGGGGTTGGCCCGTTCCCACTCCGGAACCGTCCGGGCTCCCCCCGGGACCCCCTGTGCCCCCCCCGGGACCTCCCCCCCGTCGTTCTGTCTGTCCCACCTGGATCACTCTCATGTTGAGGCCGGTCTCCTGGGCCAGCTGCTCCCGGATGTGGCGGGTGGGTTTGGGGGTGGCGGCGAAGGCGGCTTTGAGGGTCTCCAGCTGCTTGGCTTTAATGGTGGTGCGGGGCCCCCTCCGCTTGGTGCCCGAGTTCTGCTCCTCGTTCTCGTTGTTGGTGGTCTCCTTGTCCGACGAGGTCGAGTTGTCCGTTTCCTTGGTGTCGTCCTGCATGGGGTCCTGGAGATCCGGGGACAAACTCCTGTCTGTACATGAGGACACTGTAAAGGAGACCCAGAGAGGAAAGGGGGGGGGTGGATGACTTCGGGGAGACATTGACCCCCCTCTCCTGTCCCCCTCTGCTTGCCCGGAGAGGGGTTGGGGGTGCTGGAGAGCACGAGGGGTGCAGACGGCCTCTGCCCCCCCAAAGCATCGCCTCCCAACACCACCGGGCACCGCTCCAGCCCTGTGGGGGGAGCTGGGCAGGGGGTGCCCCCCATGCCCGCGCTGCCCCCCGCGCTCCCCCTCTATCCCCGCGCCGGGAAAAACGCAGCCGGGCCCTGTGGGGGTTCGGGGAGCCCCCCGGTCTCTGTGTCCAGCCTGGCTCACCCCCCCGCCCCCAGGCCCCGTGTTCCCCCCGGGACCCTCAGCCAGCACCCCCCAAGGCCAAGCTCTACTCGCCTCGCTCACAGCAGCGGCCCCACTGACTGGCGTGGCAGGATCCGGCCCCGGGTGCTGGACGGAGAGAGAGCCCACGGAAGGGGGTGAGCAGGGGCGCCCGGCATGGCTGGGACAGCAGGAGGGGGCCTGGCCCTGCTCTCCTGACGCAGAGACAGCTTCCAAGGAAGTCAAATGGGAGCTTTGCCTCTGGGTGAAAGGAGGCGAAGCATCAGGCCCGCGGCGCGGGGGGAGCGGGCACGTTCTCAGGGGGGCTCTGGGGAGGGAGGGAGGGAGTGGGGGGCTCCCGGGGCAGCCCTCGGGGGGGGCATCGCGGCTCCCCCCGCCCCGCAGCCCCGCTGGATGGGCAGAGCCGCGGCTGGGGCGGGGAGCGCACCCCACGCGTGTCCGCGTCCCACGGGGGCGTCACCGAGGCTTCCACCCGCTCCGAGCCTTTCACCCCGCATCGCTCCCTCCCCGATGGGCTGCGGGGTGCAGCCCCTCACCCCACAAATGTAGAGAGCCCAATCCGAACGTCCTGCCCGGCCGGGGGGCGCCTCCACCGGGAGGTACGGGCAGCTCGGGGCTTGTGCCCGGCGCTCTCGGCGCTGCCCCTCCTGCCGGTACCGGGATTACCGCGGCCGGGATTACCGGGGGTCGGGCCGACCCCTCACCCCACACATCCAAACCTCCTGCCCGGCGGCGAGAACGGAGCGCTGGGCGGGCTGAGCCGCTCGTACCTGAGTTGAGGCTGCCTTCCTTCAAACTGGGAGAGTTCAAATAATCCTCTTTGCAAACAAATTTGTTCTCGTCGATGATATAGAGCTCCTCGCCCGTGGAGAGCTGCTTGTTGCACACCATGCAGGTGAAACAGTTCAGGTGGAACACTTTATTCCGGGCTTTCCGGACGAGGTCGCTGGGAGAGATCCCTTGGGAGCAGCCGGCGCATTTGGTACCAAACCTCCTGGGAAGGGGAGAGAAGCGAGAAGAGCTGGAGCCCCGGGCAGGACGGGCTGCGGCGGGGGCTGTGTGTGTGCTCTGCACCGATCCCCCCTCCCCAAGCCCCCGCGGGAGCCCCGCTCCTCCAGCACCGGGGGGATCTCCTCCATTGTCCCCATGGAAGATTTGGGGGAACGGGCGAACCGCACCTGCGGGGCGAGGATGAGGAGAGCCTTCATCCCCGCCAGCCCTGGGGCCGGGCTGCGGGCACAGCGCGGCTTTGGGGTGTCCCCAGGCGCGGGGGACACGCACGAACATCCTCGCACGGGTTTGGCCCCAGAGGGGACGCGCGGGAGGGGAGGGCAGGGCAGGGTTTCGTTTCAGCCGGTGCTTCCCGGGGCTCCGGCCTGAAAATCCCCGAAAATGGGGCTGATCACGGCCGGAGAGACGGGAAAAGGAGCGGCGGGTGCGGGGATCAGAACAACGGGCGGCGGAGGAGGGAGCTGCGCTCCCCAAAGCGTCCCATGGTCCCAAATCCCCCATCCGCTCCCCAAGCCGAGAGGGAGTTTTTTCAGGTCGGGAAGAGTGCTTTGTAAATCTCCGGTTTTCCTTTCCTTCCCACAGCGGGTCTGGGTTTAGGTGTGATTTTTTTTTTTTTTTTCCCAGGTGATTTTACAAAAATTAAAAAAAAAATAAAAGAAAAAATTAATTCCAGGGAATCTGAATCGACTAGGAATCTCCCAAGGAAAAAAAAAAAAAAAAAGGAAAAAAAAAGAGACAAAACCAAACAACCAAAACCTGCCACAAACCCCACAAACCAAAACCCAAACCCCCACCAAAAAAATAATAATAATAAAAAGCAACAAGGACAAAACATAAAACCCACAGCAAAATAAAACAACAAAAAAAAAAATTCCTACAAAGCCCCCCAAACCAACCCAACAAACAAAAAAATATAATGCTACGAGAAAAAAGAAAAAAACAAACAAGGAAAAAATAAAACCAACCTCCAAAACAAACAAAAACCCTCACAGAAACAAAAATTCCGCCCGCAGAACGGGGAGCAGGGGCTGTCCCCGGGGGCTGCCAGGCCCGGGGTGCCCACGCAGGGTCCCCTGTCCCCCTCGGGCCGCGGCCCCAGCGGTGCCCGTGTCGCTGCCGGCCGTGACGTTGATGTAGTGCCAGCATTAGGAGCCATAAGTCACGGCCCCCCCTTTGCCTCGCCGGCCCCGAATTCCCTCCCGGCCTTATCGCGCTCATTAGGGGCGTTTAAGGCGCGGGGTCCCAGGGAGGGGGGATTTGGGCACCGCTTCCAGCGGGGCCTGCGGTGCGGGGGGAGCTGGGGGTGCCAGGCCCGTGCCCGGTGTCACCCCAGTGCCAGGCCGGTGCCCGCTGTCACCGCAAGCCGCGGGACGGGCGGGGGCAGCGGCGGAGATGCGGGGAAAGGTGTGGGGAGATGGGGAGGGGGCGCAGCCTCGCCGCCCCCTCCTCGGGCTGCAGCAGCGGCCGCCGGGTGCCCCCGGGGCTCCCCGGACACACGGACAGGAGGGGACCCCCATGAGCTCCCCAAAACTCCTCTCCCTCCGCTGGGGTGGGGGTGAGGACTCACCTGAAAAAGTCATTTTTGCAGTAGAGTTTCCCTTCCCTGGAGAAGCATTTCTCGGTGAGGTTGCACTTGCACTCGCAGCACTGGACGCATTTGATGTGCCATGCCCTGTCCAAGACGTTCAGCAGGAAGCGGTCCAAAATGGGCCTCTCGCAGCCCGCACAATGCACCATCATAACCTCCGCCGGGGGATGGAGACGCTCGAAAGGAGAAGCCAGCCCCGCGCCGGCACACGGCGGCGGCAAAAAAGGAATAAAAACCAAAAAAAACCAAACAAAACAAACAAACAAAAAAAAATCCTCTCCCCCCCCCCAAAAAAAAACAAACAAACAAAAAAAAAAAGCGGGGGAAAAGAATGGAAAAATAAAATAAAATAGAAAAAAAAAGGCAGGAAAAAATTAAAATTAAATGAAATTAAATGAAAAGAAATAAAATAAATTAAAATAAAGGAGAATAAAAATAAAATAAAAATTAAAAAAAAAACCAAAAGAAAATAAAACCCGAACGAAATAAACCAAAAACTAACAAAATACAGAAGAAGGAACAACAAAAAATTCAGGGGAGGGCAGCGGGGCTGCTGTCAAGTTCTTCCCCCTCTTCTCTCCGGAGCCTCGACGACGGCAGGGAAAAAACGATGCCCCCCCCAAGAATAATCCAAACCACCCCCGAGAAATAACAACAACAACAACAGCAGCAGCAGCACCGAGCAGCCCCCGAAACGGGGCTCGGTGGGTGCGTGCGGAGCGGCCCGGGAGGCGGCGGAGCGGCGGCCGCGCTGCTGCTGGGCTCTGCGGCAGCGGGAGGGGTCCTGCATGAACCCCCCCGAGCAGCCGGCAGCCCCGGTGCCTCGCTGTGCTCCGCCGCCGCCGCGCCGCCACTCTCATGCTGTCCCCATCGCCAGCTTTGTCCCCCGCCTTAGTAATTCGCGCATCCTTATTCAGATTTGGTGACGCCGAGGGCAGCGTCACCCGGGATGCGGCCAATGGCGGGGCGGTAACCATGGTAACCTCTTAATTTATAGCATATCTAAATTGGCTCCAGCCTTGTGCTTGGAACAGAGGGAAAAAAACAACGCGCCTCTATTGTTGAGGGTGGCTTGTACCTGGGCCGCGAAGTGAGTACGCACCTGGCTGGGGGGCCGGGGGGGCAAGGCCGAAAATCCGCTGGCCCGCCGCTTTTTCCTTTAATTTTTATTTTCTTTTGCGTTCGTTTCTGTTCAAGGGATGCTCGGGGAGGAGTTGCGGGGTCCCGAGTTGCTCAGGGCGACAGCATCACCTGGTTTTTGGGGGGTTTATTTCGTTTCGAGCGAGGGGAAGGGAAGCTTTTGTCTGCAAGAGCAACAAGTGGGAGAAAGAAGAGGGGGGGATCGATTTGGGCGGGGGAGGGGATGGGGAGGGGTCCGGGGGCTCCCTCCCGCAGCGGAGCACATGAAAAGTTCCCCCGGAGGTATGCGGCCCCCCCGAGCTCCCCGGCTTTGTCCCCGGGCCCGGCGGGGGGAGCGGGGCCGGGCAGTCCCGGGGGGCGGCGGCCGCGCCCCCTCCCACACTGAGATTTCTCTTTAATTCCAGGTGCGGCGGAGCCGAGACCCCGCGGAGGGGACGGGGCAGCGCCGGGGCTCGGGGGGTTCGGGGGGGAAGATCCAGTTTGGGGCCGGGGCAGCGCTGCCTCCGTTCCACGCCGGTTTCGGGAGGAAAATCCATCCTGGGGCAGCTCTGCCTCCGTTCCTCGCCGGTTTGGGGAGGAAAATCCATCCTGGGGCCGGGGCAGCGCTGCCTCCCTTCCCCGAGGGTTTCGGGAGGAAAATCCATCCTGGGGCAGCGCTGCCTCCCTTCCCCGAGGGTTTCGGGAGGAAAATCCATCCTGGGGCAGCGCTGCCCGAGGGTTTCGGGTTGGGGTCCGACCGTGCGGGAAGGAGGAGGAGGAGGAGGAGGAGGAAAGCGGCGGGGCAGGTGAAGGCCGAACATTCCTTCCCATTCCCCTTCATTTTCTATAATCACAATCCCTGTATTTTTATATTAAAAATATATACTTTATAAAAAATATATTTTCCCCCTCTCCGGCCCGAAATAACCCGTGGCTGTGGAGCCTCCTGGTGCTGGGAAATTCTCCGGGTAGTGGCAAAAAAAATCCCAAAAACCCAAACAACAAAAAGAAAACCCAGAAAAGCTCCATGTCAAAATCTCAACCAATCCTCCCTCGGCGGGAAGCGGAGCAGGTTTTGTGTGTAGGGATGTTTGTGGAAAGAGGGAGAATCGAAATGAGAAAATACACACAGAGAAGAGATTCGGGGAGGAAAAGTAAAAGAGAAGGAAAAGGGAAATAAAAAGCGAAAAAGCGCAGGAGGAAAAGGAGAAAATGTATGCAGGACAAAAAGGGATAGAGAAAGGGAAAGGAAAAGAGAGAGAGAGAATGAGGAAAAATAAATTAACGGAAACGAAAAAGGAAGGAACTAAGAAGAGGCAGAGGAAAACCACAGAAAAACGAAGAAAAAAAAAGAGAAAAGCGAAGAAGCAAAGAAAGAAGAAATAAATGAACGAAAAAAAAAATACACAGAAATAAAGAAGGCAAGGAAGAAGATGGGGGGAAAATGAAGGAAAAAGGAGGGAAAAGGAAAAATAAATGGAGGAAAGAAAAATACAGAAAGAACGGCTAGAATAGAAAAGAATGGAAACCAAAAGGGAAGGGCGAAGGAAAAGCGCCAGAGAGAGGGAGCAAGGAAGAGGAGGAGGAAGAAAAGAAAACAAAGAAAGAAGGAGAAAAAGCCACGGAAGAGAGAAGAAAGGAAATGAAAACTGCAACGAGTTTAAAAGAGGAGAAACGGGCAAGAAATCGAAGGCACGGGAAGGAGGAGGAGGAGGAGGGACCGGACCCGGGGCCGATCGCGGCCGCGCTCTGCCCAAGTTTGCGGCATTCCCAGGGCGCTCCTGGGGAATTTGGGATGTGCGGGATGTGTGGGATGCGCGGGGATGTGCGGGGATGTAGAGGGATGTTCGGGGTGTTGGGGGATGTGCGGGCACGAGCAGGATTTGTGGGATGTGCAGGATGTACGGGGATGTGCAGGGCCCGCTCCCAGCGCATCCTCCAGGATTTCGGGGCAGGATCCAGCACAGGAACGGGGTCAGGGCATCGGGAGCACCGGGCAGGCCCCGCTCGGGCACGGCGGGGATGTCGAGGGGCTGGAGAGCCGCGGGCCCACGCGTGTCCCGGGCAGGGCTGCCCAGAGCCGACACCGAGAGCGGAGCGCGGCTGTACCCCATGGATAACCCATGGATACCCCATGGATAACCCATGGGTACCCCATGGATAACCCATGGATAATCCGGGCTGTATGGACACCCCGTGCTGGCTGCGGGAGCGGCACCCGCGCTCTGTTTGTGCCCACGCACCCCCGTGGGTCCCCTCCCCGCCACCCTCTGTCCCCCCCACCCCCACCCGGGGACCCCCACCCCGTCCCCTGCTCCCCGCGGCCGCCTCCGGTTCCTCTTTCGTTTGAAAGCCGAGGAATAAATAAATCCAAGGGGAAAAGCCACCCCGAGCCCCAAGAATCTCCCCCCAGCCACATTCCCCCACGGTAACAGATGGTAATTCAGGGCCCATAAGACCGCCTATATGTAACTAATAAACCTTTTGTGTTTTAACAGGGTAATGCGTGGAGAAGCAGCGTCTCTTATACAAGATGTTGATGGAATTTACTATATTATTAAAGGGGAAAAAAAAATCCCCTTTCAAGAATAAAGTGTATCAACTTACAACACAACAGACGGCAGAGGGATAAGTGAAACAGACAAAAGACAAACAAGATAATAATCTGTTTCCAATCAGTTAAGCCCTGTAGAATTTGTAATACGCGGTTTGCATATTCCCCCTGTGTTTTGTAATTAATTATCTATCTGTTCGGATGCTCCGCCGCCGACTCCGTAGATATTCCCAACTATTTTTGGGGTTGTAGGCGGTGATCACGGCGGGGTCGAGGATGCCGAGGATGCCGAGCCCGGGCGCGCTGAGGGAGGCGGCGGCTCCGCTGCTCCCCCGCGCTCCCCTCCTTTCCCCTGGTAAGAGCGGGGACGGGGCAGGTTTTAACATTAAACAAACCCAGCAAGCATCTCCTCGCCGGGCCATAGGCGTTTCTGAGTGACTGCGTTACAAATTGTAAATTTAAATAGCTCACAGGATTCATTACCTCCCGCGTCTGATTTCACCCAGCCGTGAAAAATTGTCCTGGTGTACCACTGAGAAAGGGTTTGCTGCAAAGAGCCACAGTCTAATCACCAGCTTTCTCTCGCCAACAAAAGTGTAATTATTTTGTTTTGGGTGTAAATATAACCCACGGTACAAAAAAAAAAAAAAAGAAAAGAAAAGAAAAAAAAAAAAAGATAAACCTCCAGCAACGTCTGAATGCATTACAGGGCTGTTTAAAAAGATCCGTCCTAAATTAATACCAAGGTTAAAAGGGGAAGGCAGCTGGGACATGGAAATTTCCGTGTTATTGGGGCGGGGGGGGACACGAGGTGAGTGTGAGTGTGAGTGTGAGTGTGAGTGTGAGTGTGAGTGTGAGCGCGGGCGTGCACAGCGAGTGAACAATGCGGCCCCCCCGGCCCGCACAAAGCCCCCGCAGCCCACCCGCAGCTCCTTCTCCTCCTCCTCCTCCTCCCCACCCCAAAAAGGGGCCCGGGAAGGTGCCCGGGGATGCCCCAGCTCCTCGCTGCCCTCGGTGCTGCTGGAACCGCCGGGGGGTGTGAAAAAGAAAACAAACAAACCAAGCCCTGCAGCCGCACCGAGGATAAATAAAATCCAACAACCGGGGGATTTTAAATTCGGGGTTTTACCCTTTTTACTTCGTTTTAACGAATTTTTGTTTCCTTCCCTCCGAGCTCCGGCGCGGGGTTTCGGTGGGAGAAAAGGCACAAAACGAGCGGCGGGGAGAAGCGCCGGGAGAGGCGGAGCGGGACCGGGTTCGTTCGAGGCCCTTTAACGGGAAAAAAGCAAAACAAAACCACACCATCAGTAAAAATAATAATAATAAAAAGGAAAATAAATAAATTCCAAACCAAAGTGAAGACACAGAAATCTCGAGGAGGGGCAGAGAGGCGTCTGGCGGAGCTCGGAGAGCCGTCGGTGCGGGCTCGGTGCGCAGCGCGGTCCCGGAGCGCCCCGAGAGCCGCGGGACCCCGGCCGGGGCTGCCGCTCCTGGCTCTGGGGGCAGCCAGCGCCGAGCCAGGTGTTGCTTTCCCTTCTCCCCTCAACCTTTCCACATCCCCCATCCTTCTCCACAGCCATTTTAACCAGACTATTTTTTATTTCCTCCGCGCGTTGCGATAATTGGCGAAGCTTTAATCGCACCCCCAGCCCTCCCTGGCTGCAGCACGATGCCGGGACCCCCATTCCCACCGCCCCGACGCTTCCCCGCGGCTGAGCCGGCCCTGCTGGGGTCCCACGGGTGGGCACAGCCCGGTCGGGAGCATCCTGTGCTGCCAGAAACGAGCCGGGCGAACCCGCACCTTCGCAAACTTAGTGACTGGCGGGGGATGCGGCAAAGAACTCGCTCCAAATTTCCCCCGGTGATCCCCGGCCCGCTCCAACCTGCCGTCGATGCGACCGCCCCCCCGGAGGGGCTGCTCGAGCCGTTCCCAGCCGCTCCCCCCGCCGCCTCCCCGCTAATGAGCGTGTGTGTTGACACGGCGAGGCGATGCCCCCGTTTGCTTTTGTTTGGGAGGTGTGAAAGAGGGAATTTGCATGAGAAAAGCCGGCGGCAACCGCGGAGCTCCGCGCGGCAGCGGCGGGACGGAGCGAGCCCGGTGCGTGTGGGGAGCCCGCCCTGGCAGCGGGGGGGGTCGGGGGGCACAGGGGGCAGGGAGGGGAAGGGAGCTCGCCCCGGGGCTGAGCAGGGCACTGGGGGGGTCTCAGCCAGCACACGGGACCCCCGAAGCTGTCGGGGAGTGCGGTGACCCCCTGAGGATGCGCCCCTCGGGGTTCTCCTCCCTCCCCTGGGGTTGTTTGGGCAAGGGGAGGGGGAGAGCGGGCGGGATGGGGGAGGGGGACACGAGGGCACACAGAGGGACACACCGGAGAAAGACGGGGGGACACATCAGGGGACACGCTGGGGACACACTGGGGACACAGGGGGACACACACGGGGGGACACACGGGTCCTCCCTTGCTGGCACCCTTCGCTCTGCAGCTCAGGGAGGGGGAGCAGCTCCCCGGGAGGGGCTCGGGGCGGTGTGCAGGGGGAAAGCGCCGCAGGGACGCCGCTCCCTGCCCTGCCCGTCCCGAGCGGCAGAGGAGCCCCCGGCAGGACGGCGGTGACAGCGGTGACAGCGGCAGGGCTGAGCCCCGGCATGGAGAGCCCCGCTGGGATCGCGGTGCCGCCGAGCCCTCCCCGGGCCTGCCCCGGCCCCGCCGTGTCCCCCTCGGTGTCCCCGGTGTCCCTCCGGTCCCGCCGGAGCCGCGGCGCTCTCCAGGGTGCTGAACAGCACGGTTCCTCCGGCCCCTGCCTCGTCCCTGCCCCATTCTCCATCGCCTTCGTGCTCTCCACCTCGATCTTCCCCTCTTTTATTTTCTTTTTTTTTTTCTCCCCTTGGTTGATTTTCCTTTTTTTCCTTTTTGTTTTCTCCCCTTTTTCTTTTTTTTTCCTGGTTTTCTGTATTTCTGTCTTTTTCTGTGTTTCCCCCCATTTTTCTCTTTTATTTCTTTTTGTTGTTGTTATCGTTATTTTTCTTTTCCCACCTATTTCTCTTACATTTTTCCCGTATTTTTCTAATTTTTTTTTGTTTCCTTTTGTTTCCCCCTCGTTTTCCCTCATTTTCTTTTTTTTTATTTTTCCCCTTTCCTTTTCCCTCCCTCAATTCTTTCTCTTCTCCTCTCTCGATTCTTCCTCCCTTTCTCTCTCCTCCTTTCTCTCTCCCCACACCCTCTGCTGCTCTATTTTTCGTTTCCCCCTCTCGTTTCACAAACATTCCCTTCCGATCTCTCTGCCACTCTCTGTTTTTCTCTCAATTCCCGTTTCCCTTCTCTCGGAGAAAGACTGGAAAATTGGGGAACACCTCCACAGAATTATCAGACACCCCCGCAATGCCCCCAGTCCTTCATCCTGAGGGGAAGGGGCTGCGCTGCCCAGGACTCCAAGATCCGTTGGGACAGGAGAGAACTCAGTGTGTTTTTTTTTTTTTTTATTTTTCACTTTAAAAACGATTAAAGCGACCCCAAAAAGCCGGGTGCCAGCGCAGGGGGGGAGCTCACGGCAATAACGCAGCCCCGGGTGTCACGGAGAGGCGATGCTCGGGTATTTGTGCGAACGCTCCTGTGCTCACACGCTTGCACACCCAAAGCACAGCGAGCAGGGGCCGCCTGCGGGGTGTCCCCCCCAGGGATGGGGCTGGGGGTGTCCCCCTGTCCGCCCGCAGAGCTCTTTGTCCTCCTCATCCCCTCCCGCATCTCCCTTCCCTTCCCTGCCCGGCACATCCCCGCATTCCTCCACGCGTGTGCGCGGCCCCTGCTCACACCCACGCCCCAAATCCTCGCTCCCCACGCCGCTGTTACACACCCAAGCGAGCCTTGCACACGCACGTCCCCCCCAGCACCCACGGCTGCCTTCTGTGACGGCCCCAGCTCCGGGGAGCCGAACCATCCCTGCGCCCCATGGTTTACATCGGGGATGAGGTTTGCGTCTCTCCGAGCAGGTCAGGGGACAGAGCCCTTTCTGGGGGTGTCCTGGCCCCGGGATGGGGCTCAGAGCTCGGCCTGGATCGCTCCAGCAGCGGTTTCACGGCGCGGGTGGTGCCTGTGCTGGGCAGGGATGGGATAATTCCTCCGTGGCCTCAGGGAACGGGAAAGCTGCCCCGGACCTCTCTAACCTCATCAGCTGCCTAATGTGCGGCTGTGCTGGGGTGCTCGGGCTGTCACTGCCACCCGGGCACAGGCCACGGGCTGTCACTGTCGCCTGGGCACAGGGCCACGCTGCTTTCCCCTCCTGCGTTCCCCTCTCCTCCAGCCCCGCTCCCTTCTCCTCGCTGGAAATGCACCCCTGCCCCCTTAATCGCAATCAGAACCACGAAAATGGCTTCACCCGCTCTGACTGAGGGGTATCCCCACGATATCTGGGTACCCCGATGATATCTGGGTATCTTGGGCTTCCCAGGGTGTCTGGAAGACAGCAAATCCAGAAGCAGGGTACTCTGTGAGGCTGTGCAGGGTTTAAAGGAGATCCGAGTCCCTGTGACTTTGGAAGCTGTTGTTTTCTTCCTTTTTTTTTTTTTTTTTTCTTTTAATATTTCTGATAGGTTTTAATTTTTAAAATTTTTTTTTAAATAGCAAGAGGAAAAAAATAAAACCATCAGGAGAAGAACACAGGTTAGGCTTTTCCATTGGAAGTAACTCCTCACAAAGGGATGGCCAAGGATCAGCCCAAGGCACAGCCTTAACCCTTGCAGTGCCTGGGTGATGACAAAATCCCCTTGTCCCAAGCACTGGGAAGGGCTGGGCAATTGGAATAATGAGCATTAAACAGTTGAGGACTTGCTGGGTGCAGTGCTGCTCTCCTGAATTCCCATAAAGACACGGGCAGCTTCCCATGAGGGCTCATAACAGCACAACAGGGGAGTTTGGCAGGGATTTTAGGCCAGGCTGATGCTAATTATGAGCAGATGAGGTGTCTGTGTGTATATATGTGGATGTGAAGATGTTCCACACATGCTCTAAATCCTCACAAAGCTCCAAAAGCTTCCCCTGGCACCCCAGAGTGCTCCTCTCCCCTCATGGTTTGTGGGTGTGGGGCTGGAGGGGGGATCCTGCTCCTCCTGTGCCCCCAGGACCCCAAAACACAACCAAAGAGGCAATTTCCCTTTGCCTTGAAATCTGAGGGGGGTCACACCCGGCAGAGGCAGGCTCAGGTCTTTGGCTCACAAATTCTTTGTGCAACTGGTGCAGACCTCAGCAGGACCGAGCTGGGGCAGCCCCAGCCCTGGCTCTGGGTTTCTCTGTGTTGGTGTATGAGAGGAGATCCCCAGGGAGGGGCTCTCCTCTGAGCTCCTGGGGCACAGCTCCTCTCTTTGTTCCCCCTCACATCCCCATCCCAACCCTCTGCAAACCTCAGGCACCAATCCTGCTACAATCCCTTTATAATTCTCTCTCTTTTTTTTTTTTTTTTTTTTTTCCCTATAGAAACACGAGGGACAACCACAATAATTTCCAAGAAGGAAAAGCTTCCCTCTGGAGAAGCCAAGAGGGACCTGCAGCAGAGTCCTGGTACGGTGTGGCAGTGACACTGATTCCATCTGACACCTGGGTGTCTCCAAAGCCATCACACTGTGTGCTGCAAATGTATATTATTAACATTAGTATGCATTGGCACAATATGGATCCATTATTCCAAATGCTTATGAGAACTAGGTGCTGCCTAGGAGCAGCTGCTGCTTTTTAAGCCTCAGAGCATCAATAGATTCATAGATTTTAGGGCCAGAAGGGACCCCAGCAAGCCTGGAGCCTGACCTCACAAAGAGTGGGAGCTGGGGGTGATTTTTGCATCCTGCCCCACAACTTGTGGGCTGCCAGCTGAGGGCTGATATCTCCCTCTGTAAATTTGTTCCCTTGTTTTATCAGCGCTCTCCTCGTTAATCCTAAAAGGGCAGATTTTCATTTCAAAGCTCAGCTTGTGTAGGTCCAGCTTTCCACCTCCTTGGATTGCCTCCTCTGTGTAAGAAAACCCATTTTCCCTCTTTTGTTGGAGTAGCAGCGATGTTGGAGAAAAGAAAAACAAAATCAATGTCCTGGAATGTCATCTGGAAAAAGGATTGTTGCTTCTTAAGGGTGGAAATGGTACCTGGCAAGTGCTCAAATCTTGGGTGATTCCCTGACTGTAAGCACTTCAGCTTTAGTCTTTGTTTAAAAAAAAATAAATCTGCATTTTGTAGAGAGGGGTGATGCTGGAGGACTTTGGGTTTATAGTGCTTCCAGAAAAGGAGAGAAAAGAGAGAATGAAACTCCACTAAATCAACGAAATAAAAGGAGCTGAAAGTCCTATATTATGGTCACAACAATTCTTCACACAAACACCTCCTGGGTGACAGCTGAAGATGGGTAATTATCATTCAAACCACCTCTGATCCCCAAATCCCTGGCCAAACCTCGCTGGAGAGCGAGCCAGGATCAGATGCTGAGTTTGCCTTCCTGCAGGGGTTTGTCCCTTTTGTTTTCCCCTCTGCCCCTCGTTTTGGGGACAGCTCTGCCCCCATTGTCTCCCATCAGATTGGTGGCTTCAAGTGGGGTGCCAGCCCCAAAACACAGCAGCTCCCCTGCTTTTCTGGAAACCAGCACATGTGAGCCTCCCTCCAACCTCACACTCAAATTTTAAAGCAGAAACCGGCTGAAAGCAGGTTTATTATATTTATATTTTCCAGGAACATCACCCTCTGCCTACTGCCGTACACGTGGGAAAGGAATGATGGGTTGGGTTGGGAGGCATTATCCAAGGGAAAAACAGGAATAATTTGGTGATCTTCAGTTTGTGCCTCAAGAGAAGGGAGTCACTGAGAGCCATGGGAGAGGAGACAACCCCAGCACTGGGGTACCAGAAATCCAGAGAGAGGAGGGATACAGGGATGGGACAACTTCCCTGGGGTGGTTCAGGACTGGGGGAGGCCTCAGGGGCTGGGATGGGCTGAGCAGGGCCTGGTGGCCACAGGGGATCTGTCCTGGGCTAATTCCCAGCTCCCTCCCCATGCAGGGCTGCTGCAGGATGGAAAGCTGCACTTTCTTCACTTGTCTTCACTGACCTCAGGAGGTTTTTGCCTCCTTTCTGAGGTTATGTGATGCCCCTGGCAGAATTCCTAAACAGACACTGGGGAACCAAATGGGACCAAACCCCATTTAATGCCCTCAGGTTCAGGTGGCAGAAGCAAGATTTGAAACAAGCTGTGCCTCTTGCAAGCAGCTATCTCGAGAACTCCTGCTGCAGGATTGAGAGGAAACTGGGCAAGCTCTCAGGAGAGGAATTCCTGGAGGATGTAAGGGATGCTGAGCCCCAGGAGCACCCGAGGAGCTGTGATTTGGTCTCCTGGGAGCAGCAGGCTGAGGGATGTCCTCTCCTCGCTTGGGATGGGCCATTGCTCTGTCCTGGGGAGTGGTTCTGCTCCCCAGCTCGGTGTTTTCTCCGGATCTGACAAAGGGAGGATCAGCTGTGCTCCAGGGAAGGAAGGAAGGATGTCCCAGCACAACTCCTCCTACCCCACCTGGCATGAGCAGCTTCCTCCTCTGCTGCTCAGCTGAGTCCTGGTTTGCCTTTTCTCTTCCACTGCTGGGTTCATGTGGGAGCACACACATCCCTCACCTCTCCCAGGCTCTGACAATGAGCAGAGGAAATGGAAAAAGATTATTTAGTATATATTTTTTTTCCTCTGACGAGACGATTCGTGTAGGAAACACTTTCAAAGAAGAGGGATGAATCACACAACCACAGAAATTAGAGATGGAAAAGACCTTTCGGGTCAGCCAGTCCATTTTCCTGTGAATGCAGAGAAGCTTCTGAGTACAGTCAGATTTTTTTCAAGGACTTTGTCCAGTCGAAACCAAATTTAGCAAGAAAGCTTCGACTTAAATCCATTTTAAAGCAGCTGTAGCTGGAAGAGGGATGGACTTCTGCTGAGTGTCATTTGAATGCTCTGAAACTTCCAGGGGAGGTGTGAGGCTCTTTCCTGAGGAGGAGATGCAGAACTGGGTGCCTGGAGCAGCCAGCAGATCTCTGGTAGCTCAGCTGGCTGGAAACCAGCCCCTTGCCACCCCCAAAGATCTGGGGGTTGCATGGGTGTCCTTTATTGCAAAACACAAGCACTTATATACTAATTTAAGGAGACGAGTAATGTGTACTACAATAATTAGGTTAAAATCACATGCACGAACTTATACATGTAACAACATCTCTTACTTACAACGTTTAATGATATTTTCTTTTTCCAATAAACCCATTTGATTGGATCTTCTTACATTTTTAGTGATATTTAAATTAGATAAATATAACTATATTTTATATATTTATATTACATAAATATTAAATAATACATATAATATAATATATAATATATAATATATAACATATTACATATTATATATTATATGATATATAATATATATTATATATTATATATAGTTTTATATATCTATATTTATATTTTTACATATTAAATAATTATAACATAATTATATCTTCTTACAAGTTTAATGATAATTTCTTTTTCCAATAAACCCATTTGATTGACTCTTCTCACAACCTAAGTCTAATTCCCAAAACTCCATTTTCAAAGCTCCATCCTGTTATCAAACCTCATACGTTAACTGAGTCCAAAATCCATCATCCGTCTTGTGTCCCCCAGCATTCCAACACATGGGGAGATCCTGGCGGCCTGAGAGCGAGGGAGGGGCTGTGGGAGTGTGGCTGCAGGGTGATGGGGATGGGCACAGACGGGTGGGAAGCCCAGGGCCCGAGCTGGGTGGCCACAGGGTCACCACAGAGCCACAGGATGGGTCAGGCTGGAAGGGACCACAGCCAGGATCATCTGTGCTCCAGCAGGGTCACCCCAGAGCACAGGGCGCAGGATTGTGCCCAGATGGTTCTGGAATATCCCCAGAAAGGGATTGTGCCCAGGTGGTCCTGGAATATCCCCAGAATGGGACACTCCACAGCCTCCCTGGGCAGCCTGTTCCAGTGCTTGGTCACAAGAAAGAAGCTCTTCCATGTTCAGGTGGAATTTCCTGGGCATCACTCCCTGCCTGTTCCTCTCGTCCTCTTGCTTGGCGCTCCCAAGAGGAGCCTGGTCCGTGCTCAGCCCCTCCCTGCCAATATTTATTTACCTGCTCCTCCTTTCCCGGGTCGGGGCTCCTTGCATCTCCTCGGGCTGCCACAATCCATGCCATGAATGGCAAAGCAGCCATTCCCACCCCAGGCTCTGAATTCGGTCTCCCAGGCCACCTTCTGAGCCGCGGAAAACCTCCCTGGAGGTCAAACTACAATTAACTAACAATGCAGCCCGAATTAAAAGGGAGCAGATCCGCTCAGACATTTCATCTGCACCGGAGCCGCTCCACACACAGCCCCAGGCTGGGCACTCCCAGCCTCGGTGGCAGCCGTGTGGGGACATCTGAGCCCATCCCGGGGACACAGGAGGCTCCCAGGGCAGGAGGAGAGTGCCAGGGAGGTGGGCAAGGGCAGGTGAAGTCATGATGATGATGGTGATGATGTTCAAAGGGAGCTCCCCAGCGCCGGGGTTTGCTCTGCAAATCCTTATATTTACCTTTTTTGGGGGTGGTTTCCAAAAGCCGCCTTGCCTCTGAGCATGGCATGAAGGCAGAAGGGCCTCGCTGATTAACCCAGGAGGGAGAGCGTCCCTCTCGCCACTCTGACCCTGCTCGGCGAGGGAAGGGGCAGCAGTGCCAGAGCTCCCCTCTAAACGCTGCCTTAATCCGCCTCCCCAAAATCCCCGACCCCTGATCCGCGCACAGACAGCCATTTTAAAGAGACAGTGTCACCGTGTGCCACCTCCTTCTCATAAGTGGTCACCTGCCAGCTCCGACTGAAGGCGTAATTACCATCCTCGAGGCCTGATCCATCTTATTCCCCTTGAAGTCGATGAGGAAAACCTCCCCGACTCTGCTGGAAGCGGTGTTAAGATTCCTTTCCCCCCTCCCCATCTCTTTTCCCAGGATTTATCTCCTCGTGGGGCTGGAGGATCTCCCCAGCACCGAGGCTGGAGCGGCCGGGGATGGGTGGATGATGGATGGATGGATGGATGGATGGATGGATGGATGGATGGATGGATGGATGGATGGAAGGAGCTGCAGGGAGGCAGAGCCGCCGGGAGGGAGCGGCTGAGAGGGGGAGAGAAAGAAGAGCAAACACAGGTCCATTAATCCGCAGTTAGTCTGCCTTTTTTGTTAGGAAGATGAACTTGATGAGTTAATTAAGCCACAGCCTGTAAAACCAGTTTATTTGCATAGCAAACTCCTGGGCCAGTGTGCTGTGAGCGGGCATAGACGTGCAGACAATTCCGGGGAAATTACAGCCTCATTAATATGCTAATCTGGTTGCAGGCCTGGAACGAGTTTTGGGTTTGCGGTGCTTTGGGGGGGGGGTCGGGGGGAGGGGTTGCTTAGCAACCCTTTCCTCCAGGTAACCCTTCTCTTCCTTGCCCTTGATATCCCCCAAGGGCCGCCGGGGAGGGGGCTCGGGCCGCGCTGCAGCGAGCGCAGCGACAGGGGAGCGGGGGGCTGGGGGATGGCTGCCCTGGCACAGCATCCGCGCCCCGAAAACGGGGGCAGCTCCCCCTCCATCCATCCCTCCATCCTTCCATCCCTCCATCCTTGCCTCCCTCCCTCCCTCCCGGCCGGGATGCGCGGCGCTGGGGGAGGATGCGCGGCCGCGGCTGCGAGCGCGCAAATGGGAGCGGGCACAGTCCAGGGTGGGCAGCGCCTCTCCACCTCCCCAGGGGCTGCCCAGGGGCTGCTCCCCACCCAGGGAAGCGGAGATGGGCAGCGGTCACCCCAATACCCGCCCGGCTCCGCTCGCTGTCCAGCAGCGCTCCCCAGCCTGTCCCTGCCGTGTCCCCGGCCAGCCCCGCTGGCCTGGCTGTCCCCCCCACCCCGAGCAGCACCGACACAGAGATCTCTGCCTGTCCCAGCTCCCTGCGGCCCTGCTGGGGATGGGAGGATCAGGGATCTCAGGGGGGATGAAGCATCTCCGACCCCGGCAGCCTCCGCACCGCCTGCCGGGGCAGGACAGGGATCCTTCCCTTCCCTTCCCTTCCCTTCCCTTCCCTTCCCTTCCCTTCCCTTCCCTTCCCTTCCCTTCCCTTCCCTTCCCTTCCCTTCCCTTCCCTTCCCTTCCCTTCCCTTCCCTTCCCTTCCCTTCCCTTCCCTTCCCTTCCCTTCCCTTCCCTTCCCTTCCCTTCCCTTCCCTTCCCTTCCCTTCCCTTCCCTTCCCTTCCCTTCCCTTCCCTTCCCTTCCCTTCCCTTCCCTTCCCTTCCCTTCCCTTCCCTTCCCTTCCCTTCCGCAGGAATATTGGGGCTTTCCCAGCCCCATGGCCCCTCAGGCAGTGTCTGGACCCTGAGGATCAGGAGGACAAAGCTGCAGGAGGAGATGGGGTCTGGGAAAGCCCCACATCCTCCATCCCAAGGGATCACATTGGGTTCATCCTCAGCCCTTTTCCCCCAGCAAGTGCTCCTACCTGCAAGGTCTCTGCTGACAGATAAGCAATGGGGAGTCTCATGTCCCAGTGTTTGCTCTCCAAGCATGGGTTTCCAACCCTTCCCTGGGTCACTAGACCTATCCTTCCTCTCCTGACCTTGTTTGGGATTAGAATTTCCTCCTCCATTCTGGGCTGCTTTCCTGGGAGCTCACCCACGGCTCTGGGATGAGCTGGGGCACTCCTGTGGCACCTGACTGTGTGACTTTCTTCCACAGCCCTGTTCCCCACGTTTTTGTCATCCAGAGGGGCTGTGCAGCTCCAGCAGAGCTTCTCACCCTGCTGCTCTCCTCAGGGTGTTTGGTGTCACCTCACAGACACAAAAACCTTGTGATTTAAACACAGTACAAGCAAAACAAGGACAGGCCAGGTCCCTGGGGCTGGTGGTGACATGGGGCAGGTCCATGCAGTGCTCTGCCCTCAGGACATTCCCTCAGCCGGAGTCCAGAACTCTGGAGGTGCAGCTCAGCTCCCTTGCTCTGCCACCAAGCCTCAGGCCAGGTGAATCCACACCTGGCTGCAGGAGGAATTAAACCTAATTAAAGCCTGAAAAGCTTTGAGAGCCCTTTGCTGACCAATCTGGCTCCTGTTCAGTGGGAACAGAGTGCTGGGATGGAGGAGCTTTCCCTCTCTGCACAGGTTTGCCCTGTGATGCTTGGAAATACTCACCTCTACTCATTGCCCAGCCCAAACATTTGAAGTGTGAACAAATGTGCTGGGCAGCGAGTTTTAATGTCAAACACTTCCCTGCCAAGAAGCAACTCTGACTTCTCAGGAGGAGGCAAATTCCCTGGCTCTCTGCTGGAGACACTGCCATGTGGAAAGGAACTGCTGCCTTCCTACCTGGGGAGTCCCAGTCTCCAGGGTTATCCATCCGTTAACCTTCATGAGCTCAAATATTTATTATTCATATTACCCTGAAATGTGCTAAAAAGATGAAAAAAGGAATTAATGTGCCAGATCTTGCATCCACCTTTTAGCTTATTACAGTGCTAAAGCAGTATTAACATTTACAGTGTGTGAGCTCTGCTTTGCTTGTGCCTGAGGCCAAGGGGTTTAAGCCAGTGCTGGAGTTAATAGCAAGCTCTGCTTAGAAAAAGCCCATTATGTCATAAAGTTGGAATTTGACTTGGGCAGTGGCCACTGGCTTTTTCCATTTGGGATGCAGTGCCACCCCTCCATCCCTTTCTGCTTCGCTCTCACTCTCACAAACAAAACCAGAATGGGGAAATGGTGGGAAAACGGTGTTTTCTTTTCAGTGCTGCTGAGAATTGCTTCAAACCCTGGCCAAGGAGATTCTTGGGTTGGTGCTGGAGGTGCCATGCAGTCAGAGGTGTTCTTGGGCCTCATTCCCCCTGCTGGGTTCTTTGACACCTCCTCTTTTACACCCTGAACATATTCATACATCCAACATCCCTGTGTTCTGCTGGATGGTGCCAAGTGAGCATCTCCTGCCTCCCCTTAGGGAGATCTCTATAATTTTGTGAGGAGGAGCTCTGCTCTTCTTGGGCTCTTCCTCAAACCTGACAGCCCCACCATGAGACAGGGTCTGCCCAGGTGCCTGCTGCAGGTGACCAGAGCTGTCCCTAAACCTGCTCTCCCCTGTCCCCAAACCTGCTCTCCCCTGTCCCCGCAGCCCTGGTGCCCTGCAGAGCCCTTGTGGCTCTTGTGGCAGTTCCCTGGCCAGCCCTGTGGCCGCCAGCACTCTCTGAGGACAAGGCTTCAACCCAGCCAAGAGCACTCACATTTCATGGAGAGGTTGGAATGGGGCTTGCTGTGTCCTGCTGGGCACTGGGAGAGTGCTCCATGGAGCCAGGGAGAGCCCTGAACCTGAGTTTAGATGTGAGTTTAGTACAATTCAGTTTGCTTTTGCTGCCCTTGAGGCTCAGCTGATTTTCCTCAGAGCATAGGGTGTGTTAAGATTTTTGCTGTTTTTATAACTCAGTTCTCCTCCTGTGCTCCTGCTCTTCCAGTGATCCCATCAGGGAAGAGTTTTTTTGGAGGAATCACCCTTCAGGAAATCAATATTCCTTACAGCTCTCCTTGTCCTTGGTGTATGGGACCAGCAGTCCCAGCAGGACAAGTGACAAACCCCAGCCCTGGAGAGCTGCTTTTCTGGAGGCTTTGCCACCAGGATTTTAGCAGGTGGCTGTTTTGGATGCAGCAGAGGTGTGGGAAGGCTCAGAGAGCTTGGTGGCACTGGGACAGTGACTCCTGTCAGCACTCCAGGGCTCACACTCACTGAGCACCCCTTCACCTCCACCTAACTGGGATTTGTGTTCTGCAGATCCCCCTCTGTCACAGACATCTTTTATGGAAAATCCTTTCCTTGGGATTTTTCTTCCTGAGAAGCTGAGAGGCCTCAGGAACAAAATGCAAACAATGGTTATCTGCTGCTGTGGAATGCAACAGGTGCATCTGTGACTGGTCCATGTTGGATGTTTGTAATTAATGGCCAATCACAGTCAGCTGGCTCAGACAGAGAGTCCGAGACACAAACCTTTGTTATCATTCCTTCCTATTCTATTCTTAGCCAGCCTTGTGATGAAATCCTTTCTTCTATTCTTTTAGTATAGTTTTAATGTAATATATATCATAAAATAATAAATCAAGCCTTCTGAAACATGGAGTCAGATCCTCATCTCTTCCCTCATCCTCAGACCCCTGTGAACACGGTCACACCCCTCTGGTGATGGACTCTGGAGCTCTTTCTCCATCAGGAGACCTCTGCGACCATGGGACAGCAGAGTTCCATCCCTCAAACCCCGATGCAGGGCCAGCCCTACCCTGAGCACCCAGGGATTGCACAGAGGCTCTGGGCAGGGATGTTCCCCCAGCAAATGGAGCTCCTGGGCTCCTTCCCCTGCCTGCTCTCCAGCAGAGCCACCCAGACCAGGAACACAGAGCTGAGACCTGCTTGGAATTCAGAGGGCACCACCAGCCCATGTCATTGGCAGGGAATAAATAAATAAACAGCTCTTGGAGCACGTCAGGAGTGATGTGCTGCTGGGCTCAGCCAAGGTCACACCCGTAAACATGGGCTGGGGAGGCACGGAGCAGATCCAGGCTGGATCCAATCCTGGCTTTCCTGCAGGAAAAATGTCCCCCCTGGGGGCAGGAGCACCCTCTGGGGACAGGGTATTGGAACACGGTACCCCCAGTGAAGGGGAGAAAGATGCAGCTAACTCCATCTTATCAGAAGGCTAATTAATTATTACATTACATTACATCATAAATATAATATAATATAAATAATATAAATATTATATTATATTATATTATATTATATTATATTATATTATATTATATTATAATTTGTTAAGTACCTAATTGTTTTTTCGTATAGTATTTTGTGATTATTAGCTGACAGTTTTGATACACGCACACACACACATGGATTTAATTAATTAATGAATTAAAACACTTATACTAGAATTTAATGACTGATTTTTTTTTAGATAAACAAATTTTGATAACGTACTTTAATTGTGAGCAGCACAGGCGCAGCAAATGAGATAAGAACTGTTTTGATCATTCTCTGAGGTTCAGGGAATGTGAATCTCAGAAATATTTTTGGGGAGTTGTGTTTTGCTTTTCTCTGTGGAGAGAAATGTGGTGACAGGAGGGCAGGGCTGAGGTGTGCTCTGTCCTTGCAGGGGTTCAGGGACAGGGTGGCTGGGAAGGGTCACAGTGACACTGGGAGGGCAGGGTGAGTTTCTGAGGGTGTGCCCTGTGTGTGACATCCAGCAAGGGAGGTTTTCCATGAGAGTGCCTGTTCCTGCTCCAGAGGCTGCCTCGGCACCCCTGGTACCTGGTGGATCCCAGTGGGACTCTGTGTCTGGGACAAAACCTCCCTGGGAGAGCTCTGCTCCTGAGGTGCAGCCCAGTGTCACCAGCCGGGGTCTGTGTACAAATCACAAACGGGACAGGACTGCCAGGAACTGCCTTGAGCTGTTTGATTTTCCACCATCAGCCTCATTCCATGGTTATGACAATGGGAAGATGCCAGCAGCTCACATCTCAGGCAGCAGACACAGAACTCAATGTTACAACTCACTTTATAAGTTTTTTGCCCAATCACACAAAGCAAAAGCACATTGACAGCAGTTCTATCCAATCACTGTAAGCACAGGTACCTTTGGTTAAACAATGCTTGCTTATTTCAGATACAATACCTGCTTGTGAGCCTTAAAACACAATGCACAGAGCTCCATTATTAAGCTTCAAACTTCCTAATATCTTGCTAGATAAACTTTTCTGTAGCTTAGGGACTTATTCTAGTCAAGTGTTAATACACAGATCATTGTTCTATTTGTCCTTGCTTTTCTACATTTTACATCATTTTTCTGCTGACCAATCTCATGGCTGCTGCTTAGCTCTAATCACAGTTCTGCTGCCTCTGAGGCCTGCCTTCTGCAGCTTTCCCAAAACCTCCTGAATTTATGGATTCCCACAACCCAGCAGCTCTGTGGTTGATCCAAACTCTTGTCCACAGCCCTTTCCCATCTCCAGGCACTGCAGAGCCCCTTACTTCAGGCATTGCCTTTCCCTTTTTGGTTGTAAAGGTGCTCCAGAGTCCTGCTCATCCCCTTCCACCATTGGTTAACCTATAGAAGAAGCAACCAAAGAGGGAGAACCCAACAAAACCCTACCCTCGTGTCACTACAGGACATGAAATAACACAATGTGGACATGCTGCTCTTTCAAGGTAAAAAGAGACGCTTTAATTTCTGACTCCAACATTTATAGATTTCCAAAAGTGACAGTGGATTGGAGAGTGACAGTGCCACCTCTCCAATGGCACTGGGCAAACCAACAGTCCATCAAGCTTCTCTTCTTCCATACAAGAATGTAAAACTATAAGTTATTTACAGAAAGTGTGCGAGAAAGTTCTGTATAAGAATGTAAACATCAGAAGGCTTAGAAAAAACTTCAAAAATCAGGGTGACACCCTCACTGTGCCAAGAGCCCCTTCCCCCCATGGCAGGGCTGGCACCCCAGGTCCGAGGCTGCTCAGCTCTGTCTCGGTGCTGCTCCCTCACCCTTTGACAAATCCTGGCATTTGCAAAGTTATTATACCTCATTATGAATTGGATTTTAATCTAGTGTAAATAGTCCTACCATTATAGTGTCATAAGAAGCAATTAGCCCCCCTGCCTGCTTCTATGCATGAGGGGAAAGCTTTAATATCACGGAGCTGTGAGGGCTTGATGGGGCTTCAGCCTCCACGTGCAGGCAGAGGCTGTGCTCTCCTGGCATTCCCTGCCAGGCTGTGCTGGGCTGTGTCCCCTGTGTGTCACCTGTGCAGTGTGAGCTGGGCTGTGTCACCTGTGTGTCACCTGTGCAGTGTGTGCTGGGCTGTCCCTCTGTGTCACCTGTGCAGTGTGAGCTGGGCTGTGTCACCTGTGTGTCACCTGCCCAGACTGTGCTGGGCTGTGTCACCTGTGTGTCACCTGTGCAGTGTGTGCTGGGCTGTCCCTCTGTGTCACCTGTGCAGTGTGAGCTGGGCTGTCCCTCTGTGTCACCTGTGCAGGGTGAGCTGGGCTGTGTCACCTGTGTGTCACCTGTGCAGTGTGAGCTGGGCTGTCACCTGTGTGTCACCTGCGCAGTCTATGCTGAGCTGTCCCTTCTGTGTCACCTGCCCAGTGTGTGCTGATCTGTCCCCTCTGTGTCCCCTGCCCAGTGTGTGCCGATCTGTCCCCTCTGTGTCCCCTGCCCAGTGTGAGCCGATGTGTCCCTGTGTGTCCCATTTTCTCCCTATCTCCCTATCCCGAGCTGATTTTGGCCCGGATCTCTCCCGCTGCTCCCTGTTCCCAGCAGCACGGCTGGAACTCCTCCTCCTCCTCCCGAGGCTGGCCATGCTTCCAGCAATGACAAATCGCGATTCCCTCGCCTTGCCCCAGCCCAGCCACACAGGGGATTATCCCCGGCAGGGTGACAGGCTCTGCAGGCGCTCCCTGCCTCCCCTCGGGGTGATTATTTCCAATTTCCTGCGCAGGGAATCCATTCTGGGCAGCTCCCGCACGGTTCCGGAGCGATCCCAGCCTGTCCTGTGTCACCTGGAGCCCGGGCACCTCGGCAGGGCTGTC
Organism: Ammospiza caudacuta; assembly: GCF_027887145.1. Classification (NCBI taxonomy): domain Eukaryota; kingdom Metazoa; phylum Chordata; class Aves; order Passeriformes; family Passerellidae; genus Ammospiza; species Ammospiza caudacuta. The sequence continues at coordinate 6,147,764 of NC_080610.1, forward strand.
CCCACCGGGGGATGCTGCGTGATTAACAACAGCCAGGTTAATGGCTTTGAGTGTTCCCGGCTCCTCAGCTCCGAGCAGGGCTCTGATCTTTGTTCGAAGGAGGCGTCTTTGTGCTCCCGCTGCCCGTGCGGCTCTGGGCACCGAGGGCTGAACGGCACAGGCAGGGCCAGGTGTGCCCCAGGGCTGGGAACTGGCAATTGGGATTTGGGAATTGGGAACTGGCAATTGGGATATGGGAATTTGGAATCTGGAAGCTGGAGTTGGGAATTTGGAATTGGGAATTGGGAATTGGGAATTGGGAATTTGGAATTGGGAATCTGGAATCTGGAATTTGGGTGTTTGTGGTGATGGGTGTGAGTCCAGTGCTGGCCTCATGGATCCTGGGGGGATTCCAGTACAGGGTGAGGGATTGCTCAGAGGAATTGCTGTCCGTCGGTGCATCTGAATATTTTAATCCTTGGCACAGCAGAAAGATCCATCCTTGTGCCATTTTATCCAACATTTTATCAAAATTATCCATTTTTTTTCCTCCCTGCACAGAGGAAAGGCTTTAACACCCCCAAGGATGGGAAAGGACCCCGTTTGTGCATGGAGGGAAATCAGGGCTGGGCCAAGGGGGCTGTGGTGCATCCCTCCCTGCCCCCAGGGTCCTGCTCACAGCCTGGCTGTGCTCCCTGCTCCTGTGAACAGTCCTGCTGGAACTTGCTCTCAGGGGATGGGCACAGAAAAACGCCCCCCAGCCCTCCCCATCCTTCCTTTGTCACATGAAAGAAAAGCTGGCTGCCTGTTAATTACATGAACCTTCTCATGGGCAATTGAGCTGGCCCTGTGTGTGCGTATTCATGCTGCCTGCGAGTTCTTGCCTGATTCGTGTCACAGGTGACTGAAAGGAAGCCAAATTCTACAACAAAGCAGGGCCCTGCTGGCTGTGTCAGCTGCAACGAGGGCCTGGACACACAGCAAGGCATGGCTCTGTCTCCCAGGGCAGGGAGAGGGACAGGGACAGGGACAGGGCCACCTCCATCCCAAACTCATGTTTGGAGTGCTGTGATGTCGCACCAAGAGGTTACAGAACCCCAGAGGTGGGGAAATCCCTCTGTCCCTTCCTCTCCCTGAGCTTTGCCAGGGAAGCCCTTCAGCCTGAGTTTAGGTCCTTCCCTGGGGGGGATGTGGCCCCTTTCCCCTTTCCCCTTTCCCCTTTCCCCTTTTCCCCTTTCCCCTTTCCCCTTCCCCTTCCTGGAGTTTTGGACAGGGTCTGGGCTTTGGTGCCAAGGGGGACTGGGGGAGAGGGAACAGGTGACACAGAGGGGACACAGCTCAGCACAGCCGGGGCAGGGAATGCCAGGAGAGCAAAGCCCCTGCCTGCACGTGGAGGCTGAAGCCCCACTGAGGTTGGGGGGATCATCCTTGTGGGCATCCTGCTGCTGTCCCAGTGGTTCCCAGTGACCCTTCTGGCTGGGCACAGCCCTCTGGTGGCCCTGCCAGCCCCGGGGCTCCAGTCCCCATGGCTGGCTGTCCTGTGTGCACACAGGAGCTGCTGGGACGTGCTGGTTCCTGGCTCTGCATCCGAGATGCTCCTCAAGAACCATTCCATTCCTGCTGGAATGTTAGCCAGCAGGGCTCGCAAAGCCTCTCTGCTCACATCCACAGGACACAGATGAGGGCTCAGCACATCTCTGTGTCTCTCCTGGCACAACCCTGGCCCATTCCAAACAGTCCCTTCCCAGCCAGTGCCAAGGGTCGGCCCAGGACACAGGAGGGGAAGTGCCCCATCCTCCCGTGACTCTGCAGCTCATCCCCTCCCTGCCAGCTTGGTCCCAACCTCTCTAAGCTGAGTCTCCAGGCCTTCATTTCCAGCTCTCATTGCTATTCATCGGTGCATCTGAATATTTTAATCCTTGGGGAGGGGGGCCTGCAGAGCAGCAGCATCCTCCCCCTGCTTTCCCAGGCACCTTCCCTGCCTTATCTGCTGCAGCCAGGGCCAGGCTGCCCCGGCCTCGGTGGCTGAGACAAATCGTGCAAGGAGCTTAAAGCCAGAGCAGCATCTCCCACCTTGTGCTGGGAGGGGGCTGGGGAAGGAGAGGAGGGAGGGGGCGAGGGAAGCAGCTTGTAATTACAGAGTAAGAGGCAGCGATAAAATGATAATGGAAGAGTTCTGACCCGCCTGAGCCAGTCCTGCAAAGCTGTGAAATAAATTTAGCAAAAGAGCGAGGGCACGGGGGGCTCCCGGGCTGGGTTACAGCTGAAATGCTGGTTTCACAAACAAGACGTAAATTGGATTGCAAACATCTAATTAACCTCCTTCCTTTTTTTTTTTTTTTTTTTTTTTTTCCCTTTTGGTGGGAGAGGCGACAGATTCCAGCTAAAGCTGATAGCGTGGCTTGGTTTCCCTTTGCAGAAGAAAATCTGGAGGAGAGGAGAGGCAAATGATGAAATGATGTGCTGTTTTCACCTGCTGGCTCCCTCCTTGCTGTCCAGGCACCGGGGAGAGGAGGATTCCCAGCTCCTCTGACCCTTGTGCCTTGCTGTGGAAGCTGTGAGTGCTGTTTGTGACAAGCTCATAAGGCTCATCCTGGAAGGAGAAGGTGCTGCTGGAGCTTCTCCCCGTGTCTCTTTGTTCTTTGATCCCCCTTGGCTGCTGCTCTGCCCTGGGCCGCAGCCACCACAGACTCACTTTGGGGCTGGAGAGAGCAGAGTAAGAGCTGGAAACCCCCTCTCCTCCCTTCCCTGGCCTCCGAGGGCTGCTGTTTATTTTCCTGGAGAGCCACCCTTCCATGTGGATTTGGGGAACCACAGATCTCTGTGTGCCCCCCCTCACCGCCTCCTGCCTCCCCCTCGCCCCAACCCCTTCCCTTCTCCACCCCACCTTCCCCCAGGGGCATCCAGCCAGTGCAAGCGGTCCCTTGGCAGCAATGATGAAGATGGATGTCTGATTGATTCTCTCTCCTCTGTGCAGCCCCCTCTCCGCCCCCCCCCTTTTCCCTCTGCCCCCCTCTCCGTGCCCTTCTGGCAGAAAATTAAAAGGCTATTTGTTAAAGGGCGAAAGCCCTCAGGTGCAGCCCCCGGCTGGACAATTTGTCTCCATGAAAAGGATGCTATTATGAGAGCGGCTGGATCCAGGAGGAGGGGGAGAGTTTGCCAGCGAGCGCAGGGAGAGGTGGGGAGGGGGAAGGAGACATCTCCCGGGGACAATGAGCCCGGCCCGGGGGGGACACGGGACATTGTGGGGGCTCGCCGGCTGCGCCGCGGGGCGGGAGAGCCGTGTGCCGCAGGGAGGGAAGCCAATCATCTTGTTCTGAGCCCGACCTGCCAAATCCTCTCCCACTTCAAAGGGAACAGACGCTCGGGCACCCCACGGAGGGCTGGGACCCCGCCTGGCCCTGGATGCTGCTGGCGCACGGCTCTGGATGCTGCTGGGCTCCCCCGCACGGCCCCGGGGCTGGCTGGCTCTGCTGCGCTCCAGAAGGGAGGGAAAGCAGGGGATAATGCACTGCTCTGCCCCTTGGCCACTGAGCCCTGCAGGCAGGTGTGTGCTGCACCTCGTGTCCTCCTCTCCCTCCATCCCTGTCCCTGTCCTGCCGTCCCGCCCTTCCCTCCATCCTCCCTGCCACCCAGCAGCCCAATCCCCCCTCACTCACCTGCTTGTCTCTGATTCCAGGTTTGATGTGACACCTGGCTGTGAGCTCCCTGAGGATCTGCCTGGAGGAAGGTCCCTGTAAGAGCCTCCAGCTCTCTTCATCTGAAATACTGCAAAAACTCTTTGGCAAAATCACTGCTGTGACTGCAGGAGTGGGATCCCCTCATCCAGGCAGGAATTGAGCCCTGAACTGGAAGAGTTTGAGCATCACTGAGCCCATTTCCCCTCACACTCACCTGTTCGTGTCTGATTCCAGGTTTGGTGTGACACCTGGCTGTGGATCTACCTGGAGGAAAGTCCCTGTGAGAGCTTCCAGCTCTCTTCATGTGAAACACTGCAGAAACTCTTTGACAAAATCTGCTGTGACTGCAGGAGTGAAATCCCCTCATCCAGGTTGGTATTTAGCCCTGAACTGGAAGAGTCTGAGCATCACTGAGTCCATTTCCCTTCACACTCACCTGTTTGTCTCTGATTCCAGGTTTGATGTGACACCTGGCTGTGTGCTCCCTGCCTGGAGGAAGGTCCCCATGGGAGCCTGCAGCTCTGTCCCTCTGAAACACTGCAAAAACTCTTTGAGAGAAGTCACTGCTGAGAGGAAACGACTGCAGGAGTGAGATCTCCTCATCCAGGTTGGATTGAGCCCTGAACTGGAAGAGTCTGAGCATCCCTGTGGGACAGGAGCCACCTCTCCCTGTGGGTGGAAGCAGGATTGTGTAATCCTGCTTGAGTGCTGGCTCACTCTCACACCTGCCTGAGCCAGAGGTGCAGCCAGGGCTCAGAAACCAGCTCTGAATTTGCATTATTCCCTTCTGGCCCTGACTTAAATTCCCCATTAAAAAAAATTGTTTTATTTCTATATTTTTACTCAGGACAAATTCAAAATCCACAGTTTTTCACAGGGGAAAGGATTTTTACCTTCAGGCAGGGACTGGAGCTGCCTTGGCCTTAACCATGAAAACCAGGGACTGCTCTGCTTTCCCTGGAGTGTTTTATTTTGGTTTTGCCTTTAAAGCCTGTTGCCTCCATGCACAGCCCTGGAGATGTGTTCTAAAGCCAGCTAAAATAGGTTCCAGTGTAAGACTTAACGATTCAGCATTTCTCTTGCCACTGATTTACTGACTGATGCTCAACTTTTTT